>NC_134220.1:20008920-20311950 GCF_965140235.1 Caretta caretta | reverse complement strand
AGATGAAAACCCCGGGGCCCAGTCCCCTGAAGCCAAGGGCAAGACCACTGCAGCGGGCCCTGGATCCCACGACTGGCCCAAGGTCACGCAGGAAGCGGGTGGGCACCAGGACCTGAGCTCGGCTCTCCTCAGCCCTTAACCCCCAGCCAAGTGCAGCTTGATCCCACCCCCGGCTGACGGCTCAGGTGCCGGCCGGGGAGCTGCCCTCGGGCAGTGCCGGTTGAGAGCGGCGGGGGAGGGTGCGTGGAGGAGCAGGTGCAGCGCCAGAAAGGGCGTCCGTCCAATTTAGCCACCGGCAGCGGCTTGTAGCTGCCAATGGAGCCTTTTGGGGACTCCTCAGAGCTTGCTGCCACGCGGTCCGCGGGTAGCACCTTCGGAGGGAGGCGGGTTGCCTTGGTCGCCGGCAGAATCCGCCGCCTCCTTGCTCAGGCGCGCTGCATTTATCTGGTGGGCGCAGCGTGTGCCAGTCGGTGTAAAGCGAGGCGAGACTTGGGGGTACGGAGGACAGACGTGACCCCGCCAAGGGGCTACTTCCAAGGGTAGCAGAGTGGGTCCCCGTCAGACTTTGCTCCCCGGGCCGGGGTTGCCCTCCGCGGTTTGTGTCCTCACCCCGGCCCGGCCCGGGGGGCCCTCGCGTGCCGCTGCGGGCCTGTCCCGCCCCTCCCCGCGGGCGGAGTCCCCCGCCCCGCCCCCAATGCCCCGGAGCCCCGCCCCTTCCCGGGAGCGGCTCCGCCCCCCGCTCCCTGCGAGGCTGGCGGGCTGGGGCCGCGGCCAGAGGCGGCCGGGCTGCGGAGCGGAGCGGAGCGGCGGCGGGCGTGTGGCCGCGGCGCTGCCCCGGGGAGGGAGGCGCGGAGCCGAGCCGGCGTTGAACCGCGGGTCCGGCTGCAGCGCGGGGGAAGCGCCCGCCCGGGCTGGAGGGCGGCGGGAGCCCGGAAAGTTGGAGCCCGGGGAGGAGGAGGCGGCGGCGGCGGCGGCGGCTGCTGCGCGCTCGGATGCCGCCCGCCGCCTCGGTGCCCCCGCCGATCGCCGGAGCCCGGCGTCGCCTCCTGCCCGGGGAGCGGCGGGCGGCGCGGGACCAGGAGGGATGCGGCTGTGGCCCGCGGCCGCCAGGCAGAGCGCGGCTCCCCGGGAAATGCTCCTGACCATCGCCGTCTGGCTGGCTTGGCAGGAAGCCTCCGCGGCGCCCACCCCGACGGCCGATGACCTGAACCTGGGCGTTGTAAGTGGCGTCCACACGGGGTCCCCCTTCCCGTTGCCCCCGTCGCGCAGCGTGGGCATCCCTCCCTCCTCTCCCAAAGCCCGGCTCCTTCTCAAAGGCTGGAAGGGGGAAGAGGAGGGATTGTCTTGCCGGGGGGCTGGGGTGGTCCAGTGCGGGGTTAAAAAGCCTCTTGGGGAATAGGCTGCTTGTTTCTTGGAGCACCCATTGTACCGTGGAGCGTAGACTCGCCTCTGTTTCCCGGGAGGAAGGAGCCTGGTGCTGGGGAGGGACCCTGGTTAGCTTGGGGCCGGAGGAGCAGCGTTTCTTTGTGTCCCCCCCCCCTCCCCAAGGGCTCACCATGGCTGTTGGAGGTTGGGGATCATGGTGCAGCTTGCCAACCGAGCTCCTTTGCTGCCTCTCCCCTCAGAAGCTGCAAAGGAAGCTGGATTCCTTCCCCCACCCCCTGCAAGTTTTAGGTCTGGAAGCTGAAATCAATCACTTGTTTCCAGTTTCTGCGCCCCACCGATATATTGGTCCATTAATATTAGTAGCCTGCACGGAATTTTGAAAGCAAGGTATGACTAAGATTGACATTGGACTCTCCGGCTCTGCAAGGAGAGACTGTTCTCGTTTGGGATTAAAATATGTAAATAAACTCCAGCCACCAAATAATAATCCTGAAAATATGTATTCCGACTAGGAAAATCCCCGAGTAGGCTGAATCTCTGTAGAGACTGGTCATGCTTCTCAGTGGGTCCTACTACACGTCAGATCCAAACAGTTGAAATGCTCTATCAAAATACATGCTGGTTTTTGCAGCCATGCTTCCTGTGCTATGATCTATCCCAGGGACTTGCTCTGTTTCAGCGGTAAAGCTATGAACCGAAAGCTCTTTCGTGGCAGGCTGGGAACTGTCCCTGCTAGATCACTGTGCTGGCACTTCTGTGGCAACTTAACATGTTACCCTCTAAGAGAGAGCGAAATTTTTCTCTTGCAGAAATAAAAGTTTATTGTGCAAGATGCTAGCTTTGGCTCTGTAAAAGAAAGCACATCTCAAAGAACGAAAAAAGCCACGTGGCTGGGTTCGTTCCAGGTTGGTGTTAGCAAAGTTAGGACTTAGGTCAGGATTCAGAGATAGATCCTGGAATTGGATCGTACCCTCCAGCTTTAGGAAATTCAGTGACTGTCTTGTCGAGATGCTGCCTCACCCTTGCGGCCAGGAGGGAGCCAGGGGAACCTTTCAGCAAAACATTATTTCACAAGGGTGGTTTAAACAAAATCGTATACCAGGAACTTCATGATCATTATTATTTGCTGTAAAGCCAGGTGTTGTGATGGAATCACAATCCAGGCATTACTGGTGACTGCTTCTGAGCACCTGAGCTCGGACAAGAGCCACCCGGAAAGCATGTGTGAATGCAAAGTGCTCCTGCACAATCATTGTGTATTAACTCTCACCTCTACCCAAGTGCTAAAGCTGAACTGAATATTTCATGTAAATGGCAGATGGGTGGGCGCACTGCGTCCAAAGAAAACGTCCCATGTTCTGTAGACTAGTCAACCTGATTTCCCCCCCCGCTACCGTATGTGCCACATGGAGCTCTTATGAGTTAAACATTGTGAGAGAGAGCTGCTACACTTAATATGGCTTAATATTTATTATGGCTGCATTTAAACCTCTGAGATGTACTTGTTTGCAGCTGATCTTGGATTGAAAGCCAGCTGCAAAGTGCGTTGTGTGTAACTAGAAATTCACTCTCCTTGAATCAGAGCATCTCTGACCCATTAGGATTCATGTAGTGATGCTGCAGTCCAGTGCCTGTGACATTCAGACTGCTTCGTGGCAGTGAATTGTGGGATCCCCACAGACGCAGGGTGTATAGATGTGATGGATGACAGCCCCCTCATAGGGGACAAATTATTGGGGGAAAACAATCCTCCGTTAAGCAGGGGAACATCCACTAGATGATCTAAAATGGGTCTCTTTTTGACTTCTCCCCTCCAATGTGTGTGCAGCTCCCATGGCCAGTTGTGCATGTGTGGCGGATCAGTCTCCTTGGTTTTGCATCACTGGTGGAATTAAGCACAAGTCTGAGTATAAAGACTGCTTTTGTTTATTCCCAGTAATCAGCAACGAGGCGAAGGCAGTTCTGCAGGGGGTTGTCAGGAAAATCCCCCTGTTTGAAGTGGACACTGTAAGAAGATTTATTTGACATCTACTCTATGCAGCAAATTAAGGGTCTGTGAGGCATTTCGACCAAATATTTGAAAATGAGGAAGCATGAAACAATGGCAATAGAAAGCACCACTAACCTTTGACAAATCCTATCCCCCCCAGCAACTCTCTGCAGTAAATACAGCACTGTGTCAACAGAGGTGTTCCGTTTGAATTGATTTCTCCCTCCTCTGCAAATTGTAGCTAAAAAGGCTTTTCCAGGCAGAGAAAGACACAGAGCCAAATTGTGAAGCTGAGTGGGATGCTCCAATTTAGCACTGCTATACAAAACAGGGGCCAGATTAAACTTCGGCAAAACCAGAGAGGGCTATAATTCAAAGGCAGAGCTTGCTAGAGTACTGCCCACAGCAGTATGATATCGAATGATGTTTACCACTGGAATATCCTGCCCTACGCATGAATCTAGCTTGGTTGCTACGTATTTTTATTATTATTATTCTCTGTTAGCTAACCTCACAAAGAGAGGGAGGAATGAATGAGGAATTGAAATTGTACTTCAATATGAAGAGATTGTTTCTGAAGTTTGACACTGATCATTTTGACCTGCCCCACCTTTTTAAATATATAAAAAAGAAGACCGTATCGGATGCAGTGTCTAAAGCACAGTTTATATATATATATTACTCGCAGCTCTGTGGTCATTTGACTTGAGATCCTCTGGCATCACACATGCAAAAACATTACATATGTCAGATGTAAAGCGGGGTACCAAGATTTTCTTTTACTTCAGGGGGCTTTGAATCAGGCACTAAGAGAGATCTCTGCAGCCTTGATTCCCATAAAGGCCAGTTTGGTAAACCTGTATGCTAAGGGGGTAGACCTGGAGACATATTGGAGAGACATATTGGAGATCCTGTTGTTTTAACAATTTGGCGCTTGCTGTTAAAAGCCAACTCCTGGCAGCTGGGCCATGTTATCATGTGCTGTGGATGCTGGAAAGTCCTCACAGAAGCTGTCTGCTGGGACAATCTGTGTATCAAGTTAGGGCAAAAGATGAGTGCCTTTGAATTGGATTTATGTCCAAACAGAGCACGGTTTTCAATATCCAAACTGGCAGTGGGGGCTGCTGCAGCGACCGTGATGTCCCTAGGGCGTGTATCAGGGACCAGCTACAGGGCGACATGTTAAATGGGAGTTCCGGCAATGCTGTTAAGTTTGCACATGTTCCCTTCTCCCAGAATCTACAGTCGTGTCCCAAGGGGGCCATCTGTTACGTCAGATGCTCCACTTTGCAACTGTCTCATGTGCTGGCTGCTCTACCTTGACAATGGAAAGAGTTTTCTCTCTTTGCTGTACATTCAATGCCATCCTCTGTTGTTTCCAGGGGAAAAGTAGGCATTTGCATTCATTAACTGAGGCCATGGACTAACAGTCGTCCTCCTCCTCTCCTCTCCCCACCCCAAGTGTTCCTTTGTTCCCATGGAGTCAGGACTCCTGTTGCCTTTGTTCCTGCTTTCCAGCTGAATGACGCTTATGGGCATAGAGCTCTTCCAGCCAGCAGGGCTCTTGTGGAAACACAGGTTTCTGTGTGGAGGAGCTGAAGAATGGGTAGGGGGAAGGAGAGGGAGTTCCTATGGGGACGGGGTGAACTAGCATTCTGTGCAGTGCATTCCTCCGGCACTGCTTTCAAAGCAAAATCTGCATCAGCGTGCCTGGGAAGAAAGGGGCTAGCTCCTTGTCTCGGAAAGGACCTGTCTGACTTCAGAGCTGCTCAGGCAGATCGCACAGCAGCAGCAAGTCTGTGGCTGTCGCCGTCAGACATCAGTCCTTCCCACCTTTTGCCAAGCGTCTCTCTCCCTGCGGCCTCCCACGGTAGATGCAGGCTTTGCCAGGCTACCGCAGGGTTAGCCGTGGCAGTGTCTCCACGGCAGGTTTATTTTATGGCCCAAACCTCGAGGTGGTTCACTAACCAAAAAATAAAACCCACCCCCTGGACCGAAAGAAGCTATAGTTCATATTAGAAGACAGCAACATCCTCCTGATCTGCTGACGCTGCTAATGGGAAAGTACGTGCCAGTTAGGGCTCCATCCTGAACTGGCAAATCTTCCGGGACAAAACCTCTGGGAGAGCCAAAACAATAATGCGATCAGTCTAACAGCGTGTTGGGAAGGAGCTTTGCTTGGCCTCCCCTACCATTGTAATCCCCGCTTCTCTTTGACCAGTCTTCAGGTGAGACTCTGACAGTTTGACTAGCTGTGATGATTTAGTATAATAGCAGAGGAATTTCTGAGATCAGGATAAACCCTGTATGCAGCAAAGCATTCTTTTGGGAAATCTGGAGACGATCTGCTGATCAGGACAAGACCTGTCCAAATAACATTGAGGGGGTGGCAATGTCATAGAATCAGAGACTATCAGGGTGGGAAGGGACCTCAGGAGGCCATCTAGTCCAACCCCCTGCTCAAAGCAGGACCAGTCCCCAATTAAATCATCCCAGCCAGGGCTTTGTCAAGCCTGACCTTAAAAACTTCTAAGGAAGGAGATTCCACCACCTCCCTAGGTGTATTTATTTATTTTATATTATTATTTTGAGAGACTGCGTTGCTGCTTGTTGACTGCCAGTGACAGGGTTGAGTTCTTCGTATCAGCTGCCATGTTATTTCATTCCAGGTTCCAAGTATTTCTTCCAAGAATGTTAGGTTTCCATGTAAGAATACAGACACTGGCTACATTTTAAGGTTCCTCTTGAAGCCAAGGTACAATGCAGGCTACATTAGCTTGACAAAGGGTTGGCTGGGGAGCTTTCCAGCAGGCCGGCTCCTGTGAAAGGATTTAATCTGGTATTAACACTCTGGCTGGTTATAACGGCTACTTCCTTTTTAAATTTGAGACCATCCACCCTCAGATTCTGTAATGCAATTTAGCCCCGTGCTCAGTCGCTGTTGTGGGCCCGGCAGTTTGAATTACTGGCGGTAGTTAAGCTACATTACTCAATATAATTAGATTCTGCTTTTAGTGATGGTTCCAAGCCAGTGCGTGGAGCCTTGGCGATGGCAGCTTTCCAGCAGCTCTGGTGAAGGGATCTTGATGGGTGTTAATTAGACTCATCCCCCCACTCGCCCCGACTGTGTCTCTCTCTCTCTCTCCTTTATTTTTGGTCTCGAGCATTGAATGTGAAACACCAAGGGCCAAATCTGGAGGCCGTGTGTGAAGTGGTGTAACTTCTGCCAGGGCCAGCCGCACCTAAGGGAGTCTGGGTAGTGTAACTGGCGCATGGAAGGGTCCAGACAGTTTTTCCCCAGTGGAGATAAATGGAATTGCATTCTGGGGGGGGGTGCGCGAGCGCGCATGGTCATGTGTGCAGAGAAGGCTTTTGGATAAGCCCTGACCAGCCAATGTCCTGCTTGCGTTGTGTGGTGTGGATAATCCCCCGTCCCTTTTAATAAGAGGTGGGCTTTGCACTGGCTTCCCTGGCTAACATTTCCTTTTCTATCACTGCCCTGCGTTACTTGGTGGCTGCACGTTGGCAGGGTTGTCCATACAGGTGTGTTCACTTTTCCTAACGTGCTTTGGGAAACGGCTAGGTTCATGTCAGTTGTTATTTTAATTAGAAAGCTCTCTGACTCCTACAGCTCTTTGTCATTCTCCCTCATTAAATTGTAATTTAATGTGGAAAGTGAGTGTGTAAGATACAGCACCTTCTGACTCAGCGGATCTCCATCCCCTATAGTCAGAGGCAGAGCCAACGCAGCTCATAGAGAATGCGATAACACCTTGCACATCATCTACGGTACTGATAACTCAGCTCCAGTTAATTACACCTCTGCCAGCTCATTAAAGGCACAAGTGTGACTAAGGATGAAACTGTAAAAATGGGATTGCATGGCTGTAACTGAAGTCCTGGTTTGGCCTGCAGGTGCATTATTACATCAACAAGATGCCTTCTTTATTTCCAGTGTCATACATTTACAGCAGGGACTGGGGTTGTACAGCTTTCGTGGAAAGCGTAATTTGGCCTGCAAAGCCTTTATTTCTGGTGATGCTGCAGGAAATGAAAAGTACCCAGATTGACTCTCAGATTGCTGATTGACTTCACAGGGCTGGCATTAGGGGGAAAAAAAAATTTGTAAAGTAAGCACATCTGGTGCTCAAATCACTGAGATATGGGAAACATGGGGCACCACACTGCCCTCTGGTTTAAAAAGTCACCTTTTAGAGCAGAGCTGCACTTAAAAGTGAAGGATTTGGAAGATCAGAAAACAACCCGAGGTCTGGCAGTAACAGTTTTCCTGCAAATGCTTTCTTTAATCAAAATCACTTTAAATGGGTAGATTGGGGAGTTTCAGAAGCTCTTCCTGTGCATCTGTATGTGTGTTGTTTGTCCCAGTTTTTCATGAGGATTTTCTCTGATTTCTGGGTCAGAGAATTAAGAGATTTGATGTTTATATATATAAATGCGTATGTATGTATGTAAAAGAAAAACACACAAAGTTAACCCCAGTGAGAAACAAATGGTTTAGCACAGAAGTGTTGCGGGTCAGGAGAAGAAACCAATGAAGTCAAGCATGATTGGAGAGTTTTAAATGAACGCTGTGTGAAATTGAATTTGGTGACATTTCTGTTCAGGAAAGAGACCTGGGATGGAAAATAAGGAGTAAATACTGAAGTTCACCAAGGAACGCAGTCTTCGGGTGAGACTCTGACAGTTTGACTAGCTGTGATGATTTAGTATAATAGAAGAGGAATTTCTGAGACCAGGATAAATCCTGTATGTAGGGAATCATTCTTTTGGGGAAGTCTGGAGATGATCTACTGATCAGGACAAGACCTGTTCAAATAACATGATTGAGGGGTGGCAGTGTATTTATTTATTTTATATTTTGAGAGAGCGTTGCTGCTTGTTGACTGCCAGTGACAGGGTTGAGTTCTTCGTATCAGCTGACATGTTATTTCATCCTGACAATATTGATCTTTTGGGTACATGAAAGCAATCTTGTCAGTGTCATGAGCCTTTGCTCGAAGGTGATGGACATGTCTGAGTTGTATCAGCTTGTCATGTAACGAGCCCAGAATGACATCTCCTTTCTGTGTAACTCACAACCATTGAAGAACATCTGACAACCCAGGCTTTCCATGACGCCACATGCTCAATTTATTTTGCGCTCAGGCGTGTTTTACAAGACCACCTACAACTGGGACCTGAACAGAGCGGTTGCCACAGGAGATGAATTGTTAGTTTGATTAAATGTGGCTGGCTGGCGCTAGTAGATTTCCCCACATGAGGCAATTCTGCAGCTTCTGTTGAAGAAGCAAAGGGGTAGCTGCAGGAGCTTGGGCGTTGTAGTCAGCAAATGCCACTTGGTATCAAACGCCCCTGGTGCATAGGGCCCAATGCAGATCATTCTAACTTCTCTAACATGGAAGCATGACAGGCCATTTGGTGCAGAAAAGGATTCGGCCTGCTTGCGTGGGGTTTAAACACCCTTTCTTGGTCTTTATTGTAAAACAGAAAGGTAAATGTCCCGCTTCTTCAAGACCCAAATACCAAGGGCTGCCCTCAGCCAAAGTGCAATGCAAAGACAGGAGGCCTGGCTTGCTTCAGCTGAAGGCATAAGAAAGCACTTGAACTCCACCTGGAGTTTGGGGAGCTGCAGGTCCTTGGGCCCTCTCAGGATTTTCCCTCCGGTGTGTTGGAGGGAGGATTTAATTTCCCTACAGCTGTCAGAGACAGCCCTACATGCAGATCAGACCAGACAACTGTGGCTTAATCTCTAGACAGAAGAAGAGGGGTGTCAAGGTTCCTTCCCCACTCTGAACTCTAGGGTACAGATGTGGGAACCTGCATGAAAGACCCCCTAAGATTATTCTTACCAGCTTAGGTTAAAAACTTCCCCAAGGTACAAACTTTGCCTTGTCCTTGAACTCTATGCTGCCGCCACCACCAAGCGTGTTAAACAAAGAAGAGGGAAAGTGCCCACTTGGAGACGTCTGCCCCCCCAAATATCCCCCCAAGCCATACACCCCCTTTCCTGGGGAAGGCTTGATAAAAGTCCTCACCAATTTGCACAGGTGAACACAGACCCAAACCCTTGGATCTTAAGAACAATGAAAAAGCTATCAGGTTCTTAAAAGAAGAATTTTAATTAAGGAAAAAGTAAAAGAATCACCTCTGTAAAATCAGGATGGTAAATACCTTACAGGGTAATCAGATTCAAAACGTACAGAATCCCTCTAGGCAAAACCTTAAGTTACAAAAAGACACAAAAACAGGAATATACATTCCATTCAGCACAGCTTATTTTATCAGCCATGAAACAAAAGGAAATCTAACGCATTTCTAGCTAGATAACTTACTAAGTAACAGAAGTTCTGAGACTGTGTTCCTGATCTGTTCCTGGCAAAAGCATCACACAGACAGACGGACCCTTTGTCCCCCCCCCCCCCAGCTTTGAAAGTATCTTGTCTCCTCATTGGTCATTTTGGGTCAGGTGCCAGCGAGGTTATCTTAGCTTCTTAGCCCTTTACAGGTGAAAGGGTTTTGCCTCTGGCCAGGAGGGATTTTATAGCACTGTGGACAGAAAGGTGGTTACCCTTCCCTTTATTTTTATGACAAGGGGTTAACCCCCTTGTGTGGCCAGTTGCTTTCAGGGGTCTGTATATCCCCTCATTGGAGGATTAATTGTTTCTTACAGGGGATACTTCACCCATTGGCAGTAGATCAGAAGTGAAGTTCAGAAGCTACTGCCACCTCTGGTTTGCTTAATGCACTACGTTTCCCAGACATTCCCAGTGGAGAGCTGAGATAACACTTGGTCCAGAGCGATTAAGTGAACTCACTACTTGCAATACACTAGGCTGGGGTCTGAATGGGGTAAAGGAAGGGTGGAATAAGATGGGGAAGGGAGAGGAGAGACGCATGCAAATCTCTTTGAAAGGAAGGTGCTGGGCAGCCTGGTCTGAAAAGTTATGCTCCTTAACAGGCAGCTCCAACTCGCTCCAAAATACATGCACTATAATGAATCTAGCTCTCCAGCTTTCATTGTGTAGCTACCAGTGGATCCCTCTGAAACGTCTCGCTCTCAGTCAGCTGCAGTGATTCAAGTGAGATGTAAAACGGAGGGCCTAACTACATACATTCAGGAGTTCAGTCCCTACCATGGCAGTTGTTGAACAGCGCCCATCGGGACCACACAACCGTGTAGGACAAGGACAGCACGGCTACCTTGGACTGGAGGGGGAATGCAGAATGGAATTTCCCCAATTGTCATTTAGCCAGGACACTGACGCTAATATTTCCACTCATGCATTAAAGTGACGTGATCGGTGAAGAGTGCTGTGGCAGGTACTACATTCCTGAATGCGTATGGTTACTAAAATGCTTTGGGATCTCTCAGGGTGAAAGTTGCTATAGAAGTGTATGTTCTGATCAGGATTATGGATCCCAGTCAAGCCCCCAGACCCAAATACCTTTGAAACATGGGGGCTTGGGAGTGGGATTTGGAGTCTAACTTCCTGGCTTGGTTCCTTCTCTTGGCTATTTCTGAACATGAGTAAAACAAACTGTATCCCTGCCTGCGTAATACAATCAGGCTAGCCCCCTTCCCACCAAATTTTCTGTGTGGACCAAATCAGCTTGTTGAACATTTTCCAGAGCTCATGGCAGCTGAATACATTCTGCTCTTTAGCCCATGAGTGGCTCGGAACTGGCCATTGTTCTGGGAGAACTCCCATTATTCCTGAAGATAACTACGATATGCTCTCCAAAAGTTGTGCATTTTGCAGCGAGGCTGGGACAGGGAATGGCTAACCACTGCTGTAGAGTGCTAGAATGGTTAGCACATTGTTACATTTGCTTTGGAGAGGGCGGGGGGCAGGATTTTAGTTTCTCTTCAGCGCATTTGGTTACAGAATGACAGTGGGTGAGGCAACTCGGAGAAGCGTGTTTACTTCTTTGATAAATTCTCTGCATTAAACTGGCTTTTATTTTTTGTTTGTTTGTTGTGTTTTGCTGCTGATTTGTAAATTCCCCACGCCATACGATCTGTACCATTCCACCCTTCATGTCACCGATGGACTTTTTTGTTCAAAAGCCAAACAAAGTAAATCGGGTTTGCATCTGGGAGTCTACAGCATATTTTGTGTAAAAACACAGCTAGAGAGGCTGGTGGGGTTTGTGTTTTAGATAGCGTTTTATTAACGCTGCAGCAATTTACACTTCAGACTTCCCCCAGGAGATTTCTGAGGTAGACGACAGCCTGGTATTGCCATAATCAGCAATGAAATGCAAATCATTCGACTTCTTCCCCTTGGTGTGGATACATGTCACACTTCAACCGAAAACTGATTAACGTGGCTGGTAATTACTCTGTTTAGGCATTTCTGGTGCACCCATTGCTATAGTATCAAGGATCCATCAGTGTCCCGCATAGTCTAGATAATTGAAAAGAGGGGGAAAAATGCTCTACCTGTTGAGAGTCCCCCACAACATCCAAGAGGGATGGGCTCTTGCATTAAAGGCCTCCAAACTTTAGGGGTAGCCGTGTCAGTCTGAATCCACAAAAAGAGCCATGTTAGTCTGTTAGTCTTTGAGGTGCCACCGGACTCCTCGTTGTTTTGGTGCAGGAAGTTTCAGGATTGCGAGGGGTAGGAGCCTTTACACCTCTACCCACCCATAGTCTCTTCACCTCTGTGCCCAGGCCTCTGGGGTCAAAGGTCGATGGATCCATGTAGCAGCAGATCTGCTTTTCCTACCCTGCCCCAAACCCAGGTATATACATAGGGACCCCGATGCAACAGAGCTGGGCTTCCTGGCACACAGGTGATATGGGCTCCCTGCCCCCACCCCACCGCTTGTGCAGTTGGGGCAGAGATGTGCGGGGAGGGGAATAGTCTTACAGTAAGTTTACAGACATGTTTGTTTAACCGTGTGGTAAAGTGATGTCCTTATTGGAGCACGGTTGTGGGAACCTATGTGCTGATGTCTGGATGGCATTAAGTATATAGCAAGATTAAACCAGCTGCGTTTACCTTTTGCACACGTAAGGGTCAGTGGATTAAACACACACAAGTCTTGTGTAAATCTATGCCAACCACTGCCGTCTAGATGCTGTGTAAACTCCATCTATTATGCTGAGCCATCCCTTTTATGCTGCACTCCTCTGGTTGTCTGTTATGTGTGGGTGTTGTCTGATCAGGCCCATAGCTCTTCCCAGTTTAAATGTCTCCATGAGTCAATGTTATGTTAGTCTTCTCTCTCTGTGCTCTCTCAGTGGCTGAGGATGCAGTAAATAAACAAAGGTTGCAGGACTGCTTGACTTCCACAGCTCCATCTGTCTGCCTCATCATAATTCTCTGCCAGGGGGCACAGGGATTCTCCCTGGGGCCATCAATCCCCATGTCCGCAGATAATCGGCTCCCTCTGCCTCTCTTTACCTCGCACTGATGCTTTCAAATGACAGCCTCAGGAACCTGAACAAGTTTGTGTTTCGTAGGTTGACCATATGCTGGAACAGGCTGTATCTTGGTGGCAGCTATTTGAAGAGGCAATCCCGTTGTAGATGTCTGCCTCTAACATAGTAGTACCCAGAGACCCAATAAAGCATTGGGGCTCCATTGTGCTAGGCACTCTAAAAACAGATCACAAAATGACTGTTCCTCCCCGAAGAGCTTACACCCCTTAGGTCTTGTCTACACAGTTGACCAGCATAACTGTTCTAATTAGCTATTCTGGAATAGTGTCCACACAGGGAGCTATTCTGGAATAGCTATGTCGGTCAGTTTCCCTGTGTAGACTAGGCCTTAGGTTTAGGTCCCTCTCCTAACCATTCTTATGCGGCCACCTCTCAAACATATCTACCTTCTAATCTGACTGTTATACTCCTGACTCCAGAGCATTCCCTTCACCCACAGGAAGACCCACCATACCAGCGTAACTCTGTTCCCTGACCATGCTGTGGTCTGTGTTTTACTTTCATATTCATGTTGTCTCAGTGCAGCTGTGGACGTCAGAATTTTCTTGGGAAATGTAATTGTGTTAAATAAGCAAAGGGTCCCTTTACCAGAGGATCAGCTGAAACGCTCGGGTGCATTTTTACTTCTGTGTTTAGTGCACCTTTAAATTCCTGTGCACTCTCCTGGCATGAAAAGTCTAGTGGTGGGGGACCAGTTCAATTCCTTGGTCTGCCACAGACTTCCTGTGTGACCTTAGTCAAGTCACATGTCCTCTCTGTGCTTCAGTTCCCCATCTGTATAATGGGGATAATAGCACTGCTCTACCTCACAGAGGTGTAGTGAGAATAACTACATTTAAAAGATTGTGAGGTGCTCAGATTTAATGGTCATGGGGCCATTATCTAGGGTAGGTAGAGTTCAGCAGTCCTGTTGTTCTGAGAGCTCAGTGCCAGGAGACTTATTCTGTGCTTTCTCCCGGAAATTTAGTTCTTGTTTTGTTCCTCTATGAATGTAAGTCAGACTGGGAGGTATCTCTTTGTGCCTGGTGAAACATAACACAATGTGCATGTTAGTGGGAGATAATCACATTGCAATGCAATGATTTGCTTCAAAAATAAGCAATGCACTAACCCTTGAAATAGAAATATACATTTGAATATCAAGGTAACTTTGACTCATTTAGCAGCCAGTGTGGAGCAGAGAAGTGCAAAATGTACAACAAGCTGCAGAGCAGGACACCTTAAATTAACATGGCAACACGTGTGCCCTTTCTGACAGCTACAAATAGGATCACAGGCTGGTAGAGACCTGCCGTCTGAACTGGACTTGCTGTGCCATTTGTCCAGGCTTTACTGCCAATGAAGTCCATTGCCCTGGCTCTGTTTTGTGACATTCATCCCAGCTGTGCAGCCATAATGTGCATCAAGGGGTCGATCACGTGGATTGGACTGGGTTGCCCTGGAAATGCAACGCTGTCAGTAGCGCTCAGACAGTTATTCCCATTGTAGGCTCTTTATTCAGAATGAATGAAGGTGTGAATTGAAGCTTCCCACAGTAGGTAGGGCTTGGCGGAGGGAGAGAACAGCTACTACCGCAATGAAGGGTCTTCAAACCAATGCCCGATTGATCTTTGTCTCTTGCAACTTTTCTTCTTGCAAAATGTAATGTAACTCCTGTGCCATCCCCCTCTGTATACCATAGAGAGGCAGCTTGGTTATTTTCAATGGGCTGTGTTCTGTGGCTCCTCACCTTTGTCCCCCAACTGGTTAACTAAAGACTAAACATTTTCAGGACATAATCTGCTTTTTGCACACCTTTACTTGAATCCACATAGGTAAATCCTTGGTTTGCTCGCTGCCCTGTCCCAGCCATATTCTGAATTGGCGCTTTGGGGTTCTGCCAGGCCAAAGGACTTTGAATCCATCTCAAGGAAATCTTTGCTGGCTTTGCATCTGTGTCAAAGGGGGCAAAGCGACTTTCTCCACATCCTTCAAGTGACCTATGGAACAAATCTCTATTGGTGTTATGACAGGTTTCAGAGTAGCAGCCGTGTTAGTCTGTATTCGCAAAAAGAAAAGGAGGACTTGTGGCACCTTAGAGACTAACAAATTTATTTGAGCATAAGCTTTCGTGAGCTACAGCTCACTTCATCGGAACAGATCCGATGAAGTGAGCTGTAGCTCACGAAAGCTTATGCTCAAATAAATGTGTTCGTCTGTTGGTGTTATGTTGGTGCCCTCTTGTGGAAACTACAAGGACATCAGGCTAATTCCTCTCGTGCAGCTTCATTCATGGTCTAAAATCACTGCCTCCCTGCCAGGAAGTTTGGGATTGTGATGCATAAAAGAACCTGTCACTCAAACTCAGATCGGTAAGTGAGATCTGCTCTTGGTGGAATGAGAATGCCGTCTTTGTTTATCGAGTCTCAAACTGTTTCCCCCTCCTGTCATTGTGCAGCCGTGTGAGCCGGGGAAAGTGCATCCCTTCCACCCCGTCCTGGTATGAATCCAGATCGCCTATCATGCAACAGCTCCAAACCTGGCAGCACAATGTGGGAGGGCCTTTGGGAAGAACTGTCGGCGATGGTAATGAGGCCTCCGCGGAGTACAGGAATGTTGTACTGTCTCTGTCAAGGCTAATTTTATCTTCTGCCTTGGAGATTTTTTACCCCATTTGGTTTATGCAGGGTGAGAGAAATGGTCTGAGTGCAGATCTGCAGCCAGGGATCCCTGGGTTCAGATCCCACCTCTGACATAGGCTCCCTCTGTGATCCCGGACAAGTCGCTAAGTCTCTCTTAAGTGGGGGTAGTAATACTTGCCTCCTGGGAGTTGTGAGGGTTAATCCGTTCATGTTTGTAAAGTGCTGTATAGGGGCTCAGGATTGTTGTTTATCCTGAAGTAATCACAGAGCCAGCCAAACTCCCTCACTCTACTCCTTAGCAAATTGCTTCAGTAGCAGGGCAGCCCCTTAGAGGTGTGTGCTGTGCCTGACGCACACAGGTGTTTTCCCATTGCTAGTACTACACAGTCAGGGCTATCTTTTCCACACATACCCACCCAGCCTTCTCTCCTCTGCAGTAAGGAATCTCTCTGCCTGACACAGTGTGAAGTGTCAAGCCAAACGTCTGGCCTGCTCTTGAAAATGCCAATTAATTCAACGCACTCCCCTCGGAGACACCGAGTTGGAGCCGACGGTAATGGGGCTCGAGTTCACTCATTCCTGCATCCTCGGACCATAATAAATAGCATGCGCTTCTGTCCTTCCAGTTAGCCAGCAGCTGGCCTTTTTGTCACGCTCTGTGCAAGCTGCCAGGGGAGTATTTCAAGTGTAAAGAACTATAATTAATAGCTGGCACAGTAATCAGCCTTCTGGTGACTGGATATCTTCTGACCCTGCAAACCAACTGGCTTTCAGCCTCAGTCATGTCTGGCTGGCAGACAAAGCTCTATACCTCAGGGGAAGTGATTCCCTGATTGCCAACTGCCATCACGAACCTCCTCTGTCAACCTCCTTATTCCTGTTTTCGTGCTCTCGGATGTCTGGGAGAAACTTTCAGCCCTCACCTTTTACCTGATCGCTTGTCTCCTGCCTCTCCCTCAGTAACAGCGTGCTCTCAGCTCCAGAAGTGTGTCTAGCTTTGCTCTCTGCATCAACTCCTGTCCCCACAACGCTCCAGAATTAAAGGGCTAATGTTTTCTTTCTAGTTTCCCCTTCCCAGCTCCCATTTAATGCATTAATCTCCTCTTCCTGGGGGAGAAGGGGCAGGAGCTACACCTTTTGGTCGATTTAGTTTCTGACTGAGCCCCCAGCTCTCCCTACATAGCATAGGGGTTCTCCAGGTTGTCTTCATTCTGTCTGGTCTCTTCTGGAGAGATGGGTTCTCAAACCCATGTAAATAGAGGGCAGAGGACCCTGTACCACTGGTGCCAACCCAGGGCGCAGCAAGCACTGCCATCTCCCAGAAAGTAGAAGGGTAATTCACTGGGACTCAGGAGATCTGGTGTCAAATCCTGGCTCTGTGTGATGTTTGCTGAGACACTTAATCTCTCCGTGCCGCTGTAAAATTAGGGCTAATCCTACAGTATTTCCTTTGTCCATTTAGACAGCAAGCTCTTCAGGGCAGGGATTGCCTCTTATTATGGGTGTATGCAGTGCCTAGCCTGTCGGTTATATGGCCCTCGCTATAGTACTTGAGCACCTCATGCGAGACAGGGCAGTTCACAGATAGGGAACTGAAGCACAGAAATATTAAATGACTTGCCCAAAGTCACTCAAGAAGCCTATGCCAGAGTAGAGAAAGGAACCCTATTTTCTTCAGTCCTACACTATTTCCCTATTCACTGGGCCCCCATCCTCATGTGCAAAGGGGTCCTGACTTGGGCTGGGACCTGCCATAATGAAAATAACTTATCTGTGACAGAGTGCAGGGAGTTACCAGGTGAACATGCACTCTGATCACCCTGACACCTGTTTGTTCCCTCAGAAAACACCCATTCGTTCCCCCAGAGAAAGCTAATTGGAGTAATTAAAGGTAATTAGCTAATCAGGCCAGTGGGCTGATGAGCCAGTTAGCCCATCAGGGCAAGAGTGATAGAGGCACAGGAATGAAGTGCTGGGAAGAGGAGAAGAGAGAGCAAAAGCAGGCAAGCAAATAAGAAGTATTAGCTGAGCCCGGTCTCTCAGAGGCCTCAGGGAAGGAAAACCTCTGCTCCTCAGGTCCCGAGGAGAGGGCCAAAAGCCCAGGAGCTATTGTAAATAGTACTGTTGCATGGGACTGTGAAGGTATTGGTGGAAGGAACTCAAATAAATGGCCCAGTGGATACACAGCCAGTGGAGTTTAAGCTGGTTTCTGTGGGGCTAGAAGGCAGGAGTGGACTGTGCCCTGCTGCACTGTCATAAGACCTTGTACGAGGATTTGTGGTGAAATTGCTCTTTTAGCAGGGAGCATGTCTGGGTGCATGGCACTCCGCTGGGAGAGCGACAAGAAACGGCTCTCTACCCAGCCTGCTGCTAGGACGGAAGAAGGAAAGATACATCGTACTCTCTCCACCTCCAATGGAAACTTAAAACCTAATAGGAAGCTAATTTCCAGCCAGCTCCTAGCAAATCACCTGGGGAAGTTACAAGGCACTCGAAGCTATTCAGGCAGCAACGGGGGGAAGGAATCCTATACTGTGGCCTGCTGCAAGTGCGAAGCATAACCTCCAGGCCAGGGGAAAGAAGCCCTTCATCATCTGTGGGTGACAGAGCAGTCCCTGGGGAGGTACCTGAGCCAAAGTGCAGGGAGAGAGCAGCGCAGAGGGGATCTGCTACATTTGCAAAAATCGGACAGCAGCCATTTATTATAAAGCAGAGTGACTATCCGCCGGAGTGACCGTAAGACTGAAATCATCATCATAATTCATAAACAGAAAGGAAGAGGGAGAAAAATAGTCTAGCAGCAGCATCTGGTCCTCCGCAGGGCAGACAGGCGAAATGAAAGGGGGAGGATGGTAGCCTTTTATTGGGCGAATGTCACAGTTACAGTACCTGAGCATTTCAGGTGCCCGCAGGTCACCTCCCTGTGTCATCATGAAGTAGGGACTTAGTTCTCTGTAGGGCAGATGCGCTTCAAGAGCAAAAATTGCTTTCTCCGTTCCGTGCTGGAAGGACGTGCTCAAGCCATCCAGGGATGATGATAAAAAATGACCCCTTTTTGGAGTGGAGCAAAACCAAGATCCGAGATTTATTGCATGCTGCCATCACTAAAATGCCTCCTTAGTTTCCTGTAGACCAAAATACTAGGGCAGGAATTTCCATCTCGCTATTGGCCCCATATTTCACTAGCTGTTTTTCTAAGTCCAGTCTTAACAAGACTGCCGTGGGGCTGCCTCTTGCTCCTTGGCTTCGGGGGTTGTTTCCCTTTTAAACTGGGTTCAGAGGAGGGATGTGGGGAACCACATTCCAATCTCAGCTTCCTGAAGCGTTGGCCAAAGGAAGACCATAACAATCGCCAGGGAGAGTCTTTCAGCCTCCTCCAAATGGGGCCTCAACAAGACAGTTCTTATTGTAGTTCTGGGGCCTGATTCTGTGCTGCATCTCTCAGCCTCAAGGCATTCGCTGTAAAGGTGGCTATTATTTGTATAATAGGAACTACTAGAGCTCCCAGTGAGATGTCTCCTGTGCTAGCTGCTGTACAAACACATCATGAAAAACAGCCCCAGAGAGCTAACACTTCAAACAAACAAGGCAAGGAGAGGATAAAAGGAGAAACAGAGCCAGGGACAGGAGACCTTTCAGCCTCCTGGATTCTGCCAGGTGTGGAGATGAAGAGCAGCCCAGGTACCACTCTTCAGGCAACCTCTGCACTGCAGCCTCCTGCTCCGAAGAGTCAAGGCGGCTCAAAAAAAGTGAGCTGGATTCTGTGCAATATTGGGCATCATCAACAGGACTGTATACTCAGTTGCAACAAGATCCACCTCGGCTAGCCCATTGGAGGAATGGATTTCACTGTAAGACAAAAGGGGTTGCAGAAGTCTAATTTAGTGAGGGCCTAACTTGGCCTGCAGAACCTTTACTAATGTTGCATGAGCTGCGGATACATGGTGCAGGAGATGTAGTGTGTCATCCACAGGTTTGTTCATTCTGTTCCTCCTGTGCAGGATTGTTCCACTTGTGCAGAGCCATTAAAATTGGACAGGCATAGGCGAGAGCAGAATCTGACCTGCAGAATCTTTATTCCAGGGGATAATGATGCACGAGAAGGAGAGAACCCAACTTGATTCTCAGAGGCCAGGACAAGTGTGCCCAGCTAACAGTCAGGAAAAAAATATACAGTTTTGCTTGTAAACTGAGCACCATCAATTCAGAATCTCCCGGAGAGACAATAAATGTGGGATGCTAACAAGCAATGTCCGAGTTGGCCTGAATGATGGGCTTGCTCCAAAGCCCACTGGAATCAATAGGAAGAGTCTTGTTGACTTCAGTGGGCGTAGGTAGAAGTGTACTCATCAGTCCTCAACCAAAGCTACAGTGGAATTGCAGGCTAGATGCAGCTTTGCTGAGCTCTGAGGTGCGAGAATAAGAATATCCTCAACAAGGATAAGGGAATTTCTACTCTCAGTGAGTCCACAATGTCCAAAAGGCAAAACCAAGCACCATCCGCTTGAATCTTCTTGGGCCTGAGAACTGCTAGAGTGACATGGGGGGACATGGCAGGAGCAAGAACTAATCTTTGAAAGAACAGAGACTGGAGCAGCTGCAGTCTAAAGCTCTAAGAGCTCTTCTGACATAAATAAATACAGCAACTAAACGACATGCTAGGTACTCTGCCCTCATCTGATGGGACACTAGATACACTGACATAATGGTTTAATACTCTAAAAGAGCTTCAAAGCCCCATAAAGCTAATGCATGCAGGGGGGAGAGGAAGCAGTTGGCTGTTACACTACAAAACAAGATTATAGAAGACTTACAGGGAAGTAAACAATGGAGTGGGAAAGTGCTCAAGAATCGAATTACAGTTCATAATATTTTCAATCTGGAAGCACCAGAGGGAAGGGGAGGTCATTGTCTATTGTACAATGAAGGTTGGATGTACAGGAAGGCAGTGTTGTTTAGTGGCTACAGCAAGGGACTTGGAGTCATGACCCCAGGCTCTGTTCCTGGCTCTGCCACTCACTCACTCTGTGACCTTGGGCAAGTCACTTAACCTCTCAATTCGTTAGTTTACTCATACACTAGTAGTACAGAAATAATAATACTTATCTCCACTAGGGTTCTTTGAGGGCTAGGGTTAGGACAGGCAAAGTACTAAATGACACACATTTCACACTCCAACAATTCCAGGTGCAAAAGTAAGAGGACAGTGTGGGGGGAAAGCTATTTTCTCGTCTGTATTGTACTCAAGTTCTCCAGTAAGCCCTAGTGGCTGCTGGATGCAGGGGGGTGAAATGAAAATAAGATTTCATGATAACCTGGTTACTTGTTCTAGGAAAATGGGTGAGAAATGCGTGTGGATGTGGCAGACCTCTGTCCAAATGTGTATCTTAGGAAGAAGCTCTGTTTGTACCAAAGAACTCTTTCCCCACGCAAGAAAGATGAATCAAGGCCAAATTATATTATCAGCTTGTGTTTTACCTGCACCAGTCGTGTTCTCCGCCACACGTGTGCAATTATCTTCACTCGTGTACAAATGTTGTGGCCTTTGCTGTGTTCGTGAAATTAGAAAGCTTTTATTTTTCAAAGCCTTTTTTTTTTTTTGTCAAATCTTAGGAGCTAATTCATAAGTGCATGGAGCTTGTGTATATTTTAGAAACTTCCTTGAGAGGCTGTAGGTTATGCCTCCCATCCATCCTACCCTAGAGCCATTACAGCCCAGAAACCACTTTTCATGCTGGCAGAAATGGAATCTGGCATTTGCTGAGACGAAACAGCATTTCTGCCTGGAAAAAAAAGGCGGGGGGGGGGGGTTAAAAAATCCCAATAGCTCACTGTGCTGGCGAGTACAAAGGGGAAAAGCTTCAGGTTAACATGCTGCATTCTCCACTTTCAGTGGGGCTCAGTGAATCCTGGCAGCCAGGAGACTTTCCTTCTGTTGTTGGTTCTGCCACTGGCAGTC
Organism: Caretta caretta; assembly: GCF_965140235.1. NCBI lineage: Eukaryota > Metazoa > Chordata > Testudines > Cheloniidae > Caretta > Caretta caretta. The sequence continues at coordinate 20,290,525 of NC_134220.1, read as the reverse complement.
TGCGTGACCTTTGGCAAATCAGTCAGTGTCGCTGCCTCCATTTTCCCGTCTGTACAAAGGGATAACATTACTTCCTTTCTGCTGTAAAGTCCTCGGAGATGTACTGACATGTTGTTTATATTACAAGCTTCTAAAAAGCCGCAGTCAGGACTGGGTGCTCATTATGCTAGCTGCTGTCCGGAACATGGGAAGACATGGTCCTTGCCCAGCAGCCTGGTCAACAGACATGTCAATCTGTCTTTCTGACTGGTGCCCGCTGAGAAGTCTTTTCACAGCTCACGCTCTACAGGAGCCTCTTTCATAGATCTCCTGATCTCCTTGCATATTAAAGGTATTCTTGGGTACTTTGTTCATGCCTCCTATGGAATCCTCTGGCTGCCTTAAGTTGGTTGGTTTGTTTTCCTCCCTCAATCCCTCACTGCAGACACACACTCAACCTTCTGGCTGAGGAGATCTGGAGGGGGGCTTATTTTGGAGGCATAGTTCCACAGCTGGAGAGAGAACTGGTTGGGTGTCTCCCTTCTGCAGCAATCCCTGCCTGGGGCTTGGAGCTGGGTCCAGCAATCAGAATCAGCTCTGGCATGTAGTAGCAGAGAGTGCCGTGTCTTGCCAGCTCAGCCCACTCTTTGGCTATGTCTGTGCTACAGACTTCTGCTGTCATAGCTACGTTGGCCAGGGGAGAGGGAGATGGAGTGATGCCTGATCAACATAGCTGTGTCGGCAGAAGCCCTTAGTGTAGACTGCAAAACTGCACTTTTACCAGCATCGCTTGCTTTGCCCATGGAGGGTGGTTTTACTCATAGACTTTAAGGTCAGAAGGGACCATCATGATCCTCTAGTCTGACCTCTGGCACATTTCAGGCCACAGAACCTTGCCCCCACACTCCTGTATTAGGCCACTAATTTCAGTGGCTGAGTCACTGAAGTCTTTAAATTGTGATTTGAGGACGTCAAGTTACAGAGAATCCATCATTTACTCTTGTTTAAACCTTCAAGAGACCTGCAACCCGCGCTGCATCAGGACAAAGCACAGTTTAGCCATTCTAGCTGCGTCCCGACTTGGAACACTTTGCTGATGATGTATTGGTATTCCTAGAGTGCAGTGGCTCTCAAACTTTTGTACTGGTGACCCCTTTCACATAGCAAGCCTCTGAGTGTGACTCCCCCCTTATAAATTAAAAACACTTTTTATATATTTAACACCATTATAAATGCTGGCGGCAAAGCAGGGCTTGGGGTGGAGGTTGACAGCTCGCGACCCCCCATGTAATAACCTTGTGACCTTCTGAGGGGTCCTGACACCCAGTTTGAGAACCCCTGCTATAGTGGTACTGCACCCCTAATGCAGACATAGCAGTAATCTTTCCTCCTCTCCCCCCACCCCTGCCCACCAGTGCACCTAAACAGGCTGTTTGTATTCCCTCATATAAAAGGTTTGTAACACACACACCATATGCATCACTGTACCAATTCAGTGTATCCTCTGTTCCCTGCCACAAATGGAACAAAGCCGAGGTCAGTGATAAGACGATGTTTCCAGGTCCCTGCAAGTACATTGTTTTTAACACACCGAAATAGCCGTGTTGGAAGAATCGAAGGCACAGAAAGAACAACTGATGAGATGAAGGGTTGGGGAATGCACGAAATGTTCGTCTTTCATTAAGTTATACTGAGTCTGTTGTATAAAATAACTAAAAATATCCCTTCCCCATCGTGCTGTCTGTCCTCTGTATCGTGTGACCTGCTGCAGAGTATCTGAGGAGGGAATATCCCCAGCAGCATATCTCCCCATTTATTATGGTATGGTACCGCTATGTCTTCCTTGTACTTTCAACTTAGAGCTTGTTATGCATCTAGACTTTCATATCCGAGAGATGCAGGGAAATTGCTGTATGCTCATCAACATAATGCCCTGTGCCTTGTGGCAGCTACTATCCCAAAGGAGCCCAGTGCAATTTACAAGCATTAAGGAACGATTTTCACCCACCACTGAAATGCAGCTCCCTCTAGGGTGGAGTTTGGCAGCTGTTACACAGTAGGCGTTTAGGACAGGGAGTGAACAAATGCTGGAGGAGTTTAAGGTGGACAGGTGGAATAGCATTTCCCACATGGGAATTTAGCCCTGCTTTCCTGGCCATTACCCACCCTCTTGCCAGGAGTGCCATGGGGCCTTTATAAATGAAGAATTAAGGACTCAGCTCTAGGACTTGCCTGACAAACAGCCCTGCCAATAGCGCAGTGACCCCGCGGGGCACCAGGCTGAGATATGGATTTAACACTGCCTTAGAAACAAGAGTGTCACTTCTGAGTTTCCAGCACCACTACCAGAAATAGTTTCATGATCAATCAAACTACCTGTTGTTAAACAGCGACTTTTAACGTTCAGCTGCATTTGATGGAGAAAATGGCTTTGCTCTCTGGAAGAAGAGCTTTCCATTAAATCAACTCAATCAAGCTAGATGATGGAACTCGCTGTTTCAAGGATTGCAGTGGCCTTTGCTCAGTTATGCATCCCCATGGCCCTTTTCGTGTCTCCACCGAAGCTCCTCTTGTAGGAGATTCATGTGCAGAGGCAAAGATGCAGATGCTTCTACAGCGCCTCCATTGATCTGTACCTAGTTTCGATGTCTTGACTGGAGGTGGAGGCTCAGAATAGACCAAAAGAAATCTCATGTGAATCATAGAAGTAGAAGGGACCTCGAGAGGTTATCTAGTCCAGTCCCCTGCACTCAACGCAGGACTAAGTATTATCTAGACCATCCCTGACAGGTGTCATCATGTAATGTAACATCCCTGACAGGAGTTAATGTAAGTGCACTTCTCTACTCTTCTGCTGCGGGTAACATTATGAAAGGAGAAGAGGCCTCTTTAATGAGGAGGCAGGTGTGTGTCTGTAGCATCAAAGATCTGCTCACCCTTCCTTACTGGAGGAAAGTGGTGCCATTGACAGAGTAGGGACTGTGGGGTTGTCTCCCAATTCTTTGTGCTGTTGACGTGGATTCTGAACAGAGAGATGCTCGGTGTTTGTTTCTAGGAGGTCTGTTCCCGACTCTCGGGAGCAAGGCACCCATGAGCCTATGTATGACAGCTCTGTGTCACCTGAACCCCTCCGGAGGATAGGTGGGCCAGTTGTTGAAGGGTCGGGGGGGATGGTGCCTGGAATGGGTGAAGAATTCATGAGCTCCCCACCAACCATGTGTCCCTCTGCGGGTCCTTTCCCCACTGAGCAGCCCTGGGGGTTCTGAGTGGGAGGCACTGGGATACTACAGTGATAAGGAGCCATTTAGGTGTCTGGCTTAAGCCCAGCTCCAGCAGGAGACGGCTCTGCCAGTTATTTATTTCAGTTTGAAGAGCAGAATGGTATCTTCCTTCTCCTGTTGGAGCATCTGGATCCTCTGAGCTGCTACCTTTCCCTCCCACAATGCTTCGGGTCCCTTGTGGGGAGCTGCGGGTGAAATCACATTTTACTGCAGGATTATGGGTGTGCTTAATTTTAATTCCTTGCCCCTGCTGTTCTGAGCCTGCTGCGGGGCAAAGGTGTCTCTCTCATTATGGCTCCGGGCCACAGTGTGGCCTAGACTCTGGCATGCAGCTGTGCCGCTCTCCCTGCAGATCTGACTGCTTTTTCAGGAGCCTGCCAGAGCTCTGGGGACTGCCTCCCCATGGCAGTTCTCAGAAATAATTGTCAGGCTATTTACTGCTGAAACTACTCATGATCTGTCCTTCCTAATGCAAGCGTATTCAGTCGATGCTCTGTAATCTGCACTGGTTGCCTATGGGCCCCAGGGGAACTTTTAGGGGTTGTTTCTGGCTTATAAAGCCCTAAATGGCTCCAACCCATCTACCTGAGAGACCAGCACTCTCCTCAGGCTGTCTGAGAGCAGCTGAAATCAGCAGAGACGCTTGAGCTGGAGTCCCAGTGGTATAAATGAGAGGGGGACTTCTGGCAGGGCCTTTTCTATGCGGGATTTAGAATTCGTTCCCCATCTTGGTCTGAAGCAGCCTGAATCTGATGTCCCCCAGGGCATGCTGCAAAGCTAATTTGAAAAAAGTGGGAGGGGGGAACTGATATATATGGGGAGATTTGGATTTTTGACTTGCCTGGCTCACTGCAGGTGGGTTATATTGCATTGTCATTCTGCCCTTGAGCTGTGCTGTTTGCTATGTAGTCTGTGTTGAGAGCACCTAGAATGCATGGCTGGGTGCCCTTTTTGAAATGTTTGTATACATCTCTACTAGCACCTGAGCTGTTGTCTCTTAAGGATCTGTCATGCTGCTCCATTCCCGTGAGCACACTTCCTGCGTTTCCAGGTTTTGGGTGCATTACGCCAAAGACAACCCACGGATCAAACCAGCACTGGGATAAACTGGCCTGTACATGTCTGAGATGTGAGGCAGCAAGGTCTGGTTTCCAGAGCGGGAGATTTTTCTGCTGTGGGATAAAAAAAACACGAATGACAATTTACCAGCCCACATACAAAATCTGTTTGTCATCCCTTCGCTGTGATGGTTGGTAATTGAGATTTTACTCACCCAGCACAAAATATGACTCATTGTGGGTGGGAGAGGTGAGGAGAATTTTCACAAGGCTATTTACATTCCATTCCTGACTTAGCCACTGACTCACTGCTGATCTAATGCTCCTTGAAATCATGTGGAGTGGTTCCCTGTGTGGCCTTCAGGACAGTCTCCTTATTGTTCTGCTTTTGTTTCCCCCTCATTACAGTGGGGATGAGTTGCTCCCAAATGTGTATTGAAGCACTTTCAGCTCCTCAGATGAAAGAGTCCATGTAAGAGGGAAGAATTCCTGGTTTTCCAGTGCCTTCGAGTGGATGCTGGGTCTGTCAGCGTGCAGTGATCTAGCACTTCAGTGAATGTGGGAGTAAATAGGATGTCAGAGCTGCTGACTCTGTACTGCTGACTCTGTACAACACCTAACGGAGCATTCTCCTTTGGCTGAAGCAGGAGCAGTCTGTGTTTTTGGAGCAGAAGTCTGTGACTTCCCCTCCGCATGTGGTTAGCTGGTGGCGGTGGTGGCTGACTTAGTGTTGTTTTGCACTGCATGAGAGCTTCTCCAGCGAAAAGCGATATTTCTCCTTTGCTAACACACAACCTTGGCACTGACATATTATGGATATGGGCATCCTAGATGTATTTAAGATCGGGTCAGATTCGCTGTAGATGTAAATGGGTGAAACTCCATTGAGTGCCACCAGCAAAGAGCATGGCTGTTAATTTTAGTCAGTCTTGCTTACTCTGAGTCTCCAGTGCTGTGCACTAGCATTTCTAGGTAGTATTTCATTCTTAAGGCACAACGATTGGCTATGTGAGCTGAGACGGCGAACAATGATCTGTGGCTTTGATGTGGAAAACTGGAGAGGATTCAGAATAGTGCAGGGAATGAACTGCAAGATGGGAGGACAATTGGAAAGGGGAAGCCAGAGCGTTTCCTAGGTGTTCACGTTTTTTGTTTTGTTCGAGCGGCTCTGTAAGTCATGACGGGGGATAAAGCAGCAGCTACTGAGATTCCTCTTAGCTCCTTGGTGCTGGCAGGAATGGCACTTCCCTGGGCTGGCAATCTGGCATGTGCTGAGAAAAATCCAACTGCTGCCATCAAAGGTTCAGGGAGTGCTGCTATGAATAAGTATTTTCAAGGCTCTGTCACTTAGCAGCAGCGCCTTCTAGTCAGGCACTAGAAGATTCTTTTTGAGCTGTGGATTCCTAGAGGGGAGCCTAGGCAGAGAGAGAAAAGCGAATTGATGTGAATTGTGTGTCTTGGGCGAAGCCCTAGGGAAGTGAGCACTGTCCAAGAGATGATGCACAGAAGGTATTCTCTCACTGGCACGCTATTCATTCCTCCTAAAGTGCAGTCTGGAATTCCTCTTTTTCTGTCTTCTCTTTTCTGTGCCCAGTTTGTGCCTCATATGGGGTACGTCTACATGAAAGCTGGAAGCTCCGCTTAACCTAGTGCACAAAAATAGCGGCACGGATGGTGTCACCTGAGTGTGTACCGGGGGGTTGGAAGGGCTTGTATTCAGGCAGCTAGCCCGTGCTGCCCCCGTATTGCAAAGTCCATGCTGCCGTTTGTAGGGCCCTAGCTCAAGCAGAGCTAACACGTCTGTCTGCCCAGGCTGGGAGGTACACTCCCAGCTGCAGTGTTTGCATGCTCTTGGAAACTACTTGCACTGCAGGGAACTCTCTCCTGGCACTTTACGTACCCAGTTGAATTTCAGCTCTGTAATGACAGGAGTCGCAGCAGTGACGTATTGTTCCTTTCAAGCTTCAAGACCTGATTTCATCCACAGAGACACCTTGCCCATGTCAGCAATGGCAGGATCAGATATAGGTTACATCGGCATCACTTAGAATGGTATGTTCTTGATCAGGAGTTTTGCAGCTCATCTTTAATTATTGCCATTTATTGCGGCTTGACACATAAAGCCGCCTCAGGGTCATGTTATTTTTCTCTCTCTCACACTCACACACACACCGCACAACTTCTTTTATCTTGCTTTTTGTGTTTACATTCAAAATAGATTGTCTTGGCCTCTCTGGTTTTGCTGGAAGACATGAAAGATGGTGGGATTGTGACATTGCACTAGACTGAAGCTTTAGCTGCAATGCACTTCTCCCAGATTCCACCTGTAAAGGGAATATTGAGTCAGACTCTCTGAAAGCTCTCGCTTCCTCTTGTTTAAAAACTTGTTTTAAGGGGCCACTGTGATCAGCTAGTCTGACCTCCTGTATAACCCAGTCCACAGAACTTTCCTGAATTAATTCCTCTCTGAAGCACAGTAGATCTTTCAGAAAAACATCCAATCTTGATTTATAAATTGCTCCAATACTTAATTACCCTCACTGCTAAAAATGTGCATGTTATTTCCAGTCTGAATTTGTCTAGCTTCAACTTCCATTGGATCATGTTAAACCTTTCTCTGCTAGTTTGAAGAGCCCATGATCAAATATTTGTTCCCCATGTAGGTATTTATAAACTGTGATCAAGTTGCCGCTTAATCTGCTCTTTATTAAACTATTCAGATTGAGCTCCTTGAGCCTGTCACTATAAGGTATATAGAGAAGGCACTATATGTAAGCACTGGGAATTATTCCACAATCCACACCTCTACAGCTGATGACTGGGAAAATACAACTCAAGTTTCAGCCTGTTGTGGGTCTTTACCCCTTATAGTCCTTGGGGGCCCTCAAAAAACAAACATGCACACACAGGGGCCTGAGATTCCTGTTATTTGTAGGATACAAAAACAGGCAAGGGAGGGAAAAAAAATTATGGGAATATCCTTGAGATTATCGTCATAAAGGAGTAAATCCTTTCCCACTTTGAAATTTACATTGATACGTGGGCACCAGAATAGCACTAAACCGACTGTGGGCTCTTACCAACAGGCCAGTCCTGATTCACTCTTCTCTCGGTGCATAGTTCATACCCACCCAGTCCGCCCTCTGCAAGCACGCCTCACTTCTGCTTAGACCTTTAGTGGCTTTGCACCAGCTGCAGGAAATGTTTTGTGCCAGCAAACGCGACATTTCCAGTTCTGTGGCTCAAACAGACTTCAGCTGTCAGTCTAGTACCTTCCCCAGGCACTTATATGATTATTGTTTAAACTCCTTGCTCTGCCTTGTTGTAATTTGTGTGTTCTGATTGCCACCTTCGCTTTCCTTGCTTGCATCAATCATTGCGGGACTGAATAATCTACAAAATAGCCGCCTGTCGTCTTGTAGTTCCTGACATACACACAGCTGTGCGTACATGCTTGGACAGGAAGGAGGGTGCATGGGCTCAGATTAATTTACATGCTGGGCCTACAGGAAATTGAACAGCCAGGAAGATTGGTTACAGCACCCCATTGCACAGAGTTGGCAAGCTATTTGGCTCCTCCTGCTGCCTGGGGCAGGAGATATGTGGAGGATGGGGCTGGAAGGACAGAATGGCAGAAGTCACTGTTGGCGTGAAAGAAAGAGGAGATCCAGAATCTGCCGTGGAGCTCAAACGCAGCCTGTACCTCAGGCTCTGATGCCATATTGCTGGTGTTAGAGACGAGGGGCCAGATCTTCAGCTGGTTTAAGTTGGTGCTGCGCCATTAAAGTCAATGTTCATTTACGCCAGCCGAGGATCGGGTCCGAGATCAGTACCTGTCATGGCCATCCTTGATAGGGTAGCGAAACATCAGTAATAACATCTGTGCTATCCTTGGTATTCTGGGAGTTGTTCAATGGCTTAGCCCACCCCACAGCGGTCAGCTACACCCAGTTTAGTACAGCGGCCATCCAAAGGACTGGCCAAGATCAATTCCCCAAATATGGCTTGAACTGAAGGTGAAACAAAATTGACCTGGGTACGATCACTGCAGGTGGGTGGGAGGAGTAGCCTAGAGGTGTAGTTCTCTGTACAGGTTTCGGTGCATTTCTTCATCTGTTTGATTCTTTTTTTCTGGACTGTGTTTGTTTGAGCTCCTTCTATAATTCATCTGCATGTGCCCCTGCACCATGGCCTGTCTGCTATAGAGCTGTCTGCCCAGAAGAGCAGGGAAGACTGAGAATGAACGGGGGAGTAGCCTGTGTTCCCAAAACAAAGAGATTTCATGCTGTTCTCTTTCACCTGCACTGTGTGTGTCTGTCCCAGACTGATGTGGAACGAAGTACGTTCCTGGGACTTGATTAAAGCAGCTTGCCCCGTTGCATGCTGACGTTTAAACAGAAAATTAGCTTTCCAAGCACTCCTGTTGAGAATAGTCTGTCACGACGTATTTGCTGATAGCTTGAACATGATTAACTGTGACAGAGGAGCAATCTGCATAAACTGTAAATCCAGATCCAGAGAACATCCTTTTCCAAAGGCAACACAACCGAATTTTGTTTACACAGCTGATCGCTCCCTCCCCAAGATGGCGTTCCCACCAGAGCCAGCGTTGGTGGAAGAGCACGACATACAGCAAACTCCCTGGAAAAGGCATTTGCTCTGCAGATGTGTATGTAGGTCTCAGGAAGTAGCACTGCACGTAGTATTGGAACGACATTTGGCAATAGATCGAAACCACTGCAAACTCCAGCCAGGTTTTCTGAGATTCAGGCTTGACACAATATAAACTTTAAGTAAAGCTAAATCTTCAACATTAAAAAAACAGCTAAAATGAAATAGCCCAGCATTTTAATGCAGAATGAAACACTTCAACCTTCTCTGACCTTATCCCTGAACACCTCTTTCTCGACTTGATTTCCCAGTAGAGAAGACCAACTATTTCCAGTGTCCGCTTGACTCGTTGGGCAAATGCTGGTGTTTTCCACCTCAAAGAGGATGTCCAGTTTTCATTTGGGAAGTTAGTGGGGAGAGAGGGAAGGGAGCCAACTGGAGGGACTCAAAGAAGAAGAGGAGGAATTCAGGAAGGCATGTGAGATGTTGGGGGAAGGTATCAGGGAAACAGCAGAGGGAAGTCGCTAGGGAAGGTAGGAAGTAGCTGCAGGGTCTGGAAAGAAGTCAGGGAAATGGCAAAGGGGAGGTGGGATGGCATTTGGAAATGTAATAGGAGGCCACAGTGGTATCTGGAAGGGCCTGGGAAACAGCAGAGGGGTGTCTAACGTAGTAGTAATTTAAATCTAATGTCACTGCACTTAGCACAAGAGACAGCACGGATTGTAAGCCGTGGTCTTGACCTCCAGGGGTTTGTTAAATGTTCGGTGTGCAGATTCCTAAATATCTCAGAATTATTTTTCTGGGCCGCACTGCCTAGAGAACAGGAAATGATGGTGCCAGGAGCCCTACGGGAAAGGGAGGGTGAAAAATGAGGTTCTGTAAACATCCAGCCAAACCAATGTTCAGGAGACGGCATAAGACTTTCAGAAAGCTGGCTTAGGTTTGGAAACTCTTGTTCTTTTCCTGTGTTGTCCGGTTCTCTTCCAGACAGCTCCAAGTGGTGCTGGCAGTCTGCATTACACATTTTGTAAGCTGCATTACAGATGGATCAACAGTGCCCTTGATAATTCAGCTGAATTTTATAACCTCATGAAACTGGCCAATCAGCCTGATAGTTATTCTGATAATCAGCCTGATAGTTACTCTGATAGTAATGGCTGTTACTCTGAAACCTATAGTTAAAGTTGATTGTAGCTGGCTCCTACCATGGATTTTGAAAATATCCACTTGGCAGCTTCTTTAAATGTTAAAGATCGGGGATACTGTATAGTGCCAAAAAGAAGGCACACGCAAGAGATGATTTGTCCTGTGTGTGAACTCGAATGCAGAAATAGGTGGTGTGGAGGGACAGGGACAAGAATGGTGAAACAAGCATATTTCTTTTTCATTCATGTGTGTGGCGAGAAGAGAGTTCCATTTTTTTCTCTTGCAAGTTTTCATGATGGAAGATCATAAGTGTTGATTAATTGCTGCAGAAGATACACGGGGTCACAGTTTAAATCTGAACAGTGGGCATCTTTCATACAGAGGGAAGCTTAAATGTCTTGGCTTTGACATCTCAGCAACCTCTCATTGGGATGATTAGAAATGTGGAGATTGGCGCACTGAGAAGCTGGCATTAAAGAAGCCTGGAACAGCTCTTTATTCATCCTTGTAAAGGCTCGTCTGGGCACCCAAGTGTCTCATTCATCCATTCTCCTTTTGTTCAGGTGCAACTGATAATTGGCTTTTCCACATCAGAGTGGGGAGCGCTTTAGAACCAGATTTCTTTCTTTTGATTAATTTTGAATTGTTTTATGGGCTTTAAGAAAAGGCCCGGCAGAGAACAAGCTGAGGATGAGCGGGAGAGGGAGGGCGGGCAGAAGAAAGGAACCGGGAGAGAGAATGGTCCTGTAGCTATAGAGTAACATGTTGATAATACCGTCTCTGTGTAATATGCTGTATGTTTGTCACTGACCTGCAATAGTGTACAATCGGCGGCTGTTGCTACGTGGATTTGCACAGGCTGGGATGTGGTGAAGGTACAGGGAACGGGGACAACCGTCACGGGCAGATAAACTTGCAGGCAGCATACCTTGTACCCTTTCAAATGACAGCAGAGCCCCTCTTCAGCACGCACAGCCCCAGTGGCATTCCCGTTCGTCTCCCACGGCCACGTGGCCCTGCCTCATCCTCCCACACAGTAGGCCGTGTAAAAAGTAACCTCTGTATCCATTCTCCTGGACGATGCTCTTCCTAGAGTTCTCGTTTCACTGGTCTAATCGAGAACAGGGGGGAAATTCCCACTTAATTACAGCTGCTTTGATGTCGCCAGCCTGCCTTTCCCTTGTTGCTCTCTGATCTTTTAAATTCCTGCAGCCAAAGAGAAGTTCCCTCCTATAACTGCTGTTCATCCCAGGAGAACAAAACCACTCCCACTCCTCCCAGCCGAGGGTCTCCTCATTCATCCTGCAGGAGAGGAAGGCAGTCAAGGGGCTAATACCCATCACTTCAATAATACCTTTCATCTGAAGGTCACAAAGGGCTTTGCAAACATTAATTAATTTAGCCTGCCAACACCACTGAGAATAGTAATAATATTGCTTCTTAATGCTGGGTAAACTGCGTCACCAAAAATGAGTGACTGCCAAAGTCCCCACAGCGAGACTTTCTCAGAGCCTGGAATGTGCAGACTCTCTGATACCATGGTGTGGGCATGGTATAAAAACCTAGATGCATAGGCACCCAGGAGTCTTGGCTTCCTGTCCAGCCACTAGGCAATGCTTCCCCAAACTGCCCCCGATGCCTCTCAGAAAAACTTACTCCAAACACAATCCTCGCTGTTACTTCTCGATTCTGTCCTTTTAGGGCTGGTCTTACCTGTAGGCTCCCATGTCACTCACGTATCTTATACTTACTTTCCAAAGAGAGGGTGCCCTTGCTCCAAGACAATGCGTCTAAGACAATGACTGCACCCAGTGCATTATTGGGCACTTGTTTAAGAAATGACTTTGTGCCGATTTTTTTTTTTTATATCTACGTCCAAACGCTTTTAAAAATTCAAGCCCAACCAGAGCCTTTGATTCAGACGGCGCTGCTTTGTAAAATCTCTCCGAGCAGCGCCGCCTCAGTCATTCCTCGCATCATCGCAGCTATGCCACAGCAGGTCTGCTTTGCCTTTGTTTTCTGACCACCTCTTTCCCCCCGGTTAGACACAGGGCTGCTGTCATGAAGGAAAAACACTTTTGCTCTTTAAATCTTTTATAGAGTCGAGGTTTATAAAAAATGGAACACAAGCCTTTAGGGAGCAATCAGTCTGCAAACTGTCCAGCAAACCAGAAGCTTGGGCGCATTTGGTTCAGGCAGAGACAGATGTCGTTGGAAGGATGGCGCTGGCTTTTTCAGCCAGTCTCCTCCCGCCGCTTGGACAGCTTTGCACCTCTCTGGTTCTAGAGAGACGTGGCTCCTTGCGGCTCACTTCTGGCTGGTGTTCATCCTGGAGTAGCCTTGGACAGGTGATCTGCAGGCCTAATTGTCCCTAGCAGATTTTTAATTCATTTCAGAGCCGTTTTTTAAGAGTAAAGTTTTTATTTTACAGAGTCTGTAAGTTGGGGTCTTGAAGTCAGTGGGAGCTGAGGGCTCTCAGTACCCTTCAGGAGCAAAAACTGGTACCCTCTGTCTTTTAAAAAGCCCCATCTGCTCTGTGTTCAGCCTCCATGGGCTGACAATGGATCTACATTCAGATCCAGGGAATCACTGCACTGCTGGGCTCAATTCTTTATTTAGGAAATCTCATAACCCTGAAGATGGAAGCCCTCTATTTAAGAGGTTTGTCAGCAGCACAGGCTTTCTCATGCTGCCTCATTCGCACCTATCCTCCTTCCACCGGGAAAGGATAGAGGCCTCAGTCCTGCATCAGCTCCATGTGTATAGATCTCTGTGCCCAGACAGAGCTCCATTGATATCCAGGGCTCCTTGTAGGCACATTTGGGGGAGTGCGGCCCAAGAGGTTACGTCTCTATGCTTCTGTACGGAAGCTGCCAACCAAGATGAAAGCTGTCCTGTGGATTTCTGGGTCCCTGGATCCATCTCCAGGACCTTGCTCTACACTGGAATGTGCCTCTCCATGCTCTTAAACCCATGGTTTTGTGACTATTCTTTGGCTTGGGAAGGAAAAGTTGTTTTTTAAGACATGAGAAGTCAAACTGATGAGCCAGAAGACTTGCTAGCCACCCCCTCTGTGTCTAGCTGAGATGTCAGAACAAGAGGCTTATTTCAGTGTGTAGGGAAAGCTGGCTGTTGCTGAGGTGGTGCAAGCTTGTCTTGCTTATTGCTTTGGCGCTCCTGTTAGAAGAGAGCAGGGACTCCGTTTAGAGAAGATTTCCTTCCCCCTATTAGAAATTTCATTTTGGAGTGGTAGAAAAAAGGTCCCTTGAAGGGGAAACAGAGATTGGTGTGGACATTTCTTCTTCCCAGAGCACCAACCTATTAGAAATATAAACTGCCTGGAAAAAAAAATAATTGGGATGACACACCGGATTTTAATTTATCACCGAGTAAGCCACCTCAGGCAGAGCTAGGCGATCCAGGGTCTGCTGTATTTGCAGCCAGCAAGCAAAATGCACTCATTTGGGGAGAGAGCTCGTCATTTGGCTGATTATATAAATTACTTGACCAGTATTAAGTCCCACCTGAACTTGGTCTTGAAGCGGTCAGATGCAAATAGATGCTTAGCCAGTGTGTCATTGATCACCTTCAGCGCTTGAAACTACTGCATGTTTAATGCCAGCTGTGGATTTTAAAATATCTGTGTAACAGTTTTGCTGCTTACAAAAACAGAATTTGCCTCAGTGCATGTCATTATTTCAGACCCTACACTAGGCACGATACAGATTGTACAGGAATTGCCATGGCCTGTAGTACAGTATTATCTGTTACACAGACAAGGATGGGGATTGACACCACTGTGACGCTGGCTGACCAGGTCATGTCAGAGAGTATTCAGGTCAATTCACTTGTGTATTAGTATAGATCAAAGTGATTAGTGTTTCGGGTGTTTAAACTTCATAAAACTAATGGGATGTTGCATGCATTGTTTTCGCTTCTCTGTTTCTGTTGTAATGTAATAGCAAACATTTACATTGTGTGTACCCCTGTAACGAAATAACTCTCCAGACATCAAAGAAGCCTTGGGGAATGCTAACAAAGGACTTTGGAATTACTGGTTTCAGAGTAACAGCCGTGTTAGTCTGTATTCGCAAAAAGAACAGGAGTACTTGTGGCACCTTAGAGACTAACCAATTTATTTGAGCATGAGCTTTCGTGAGCTACAGCTCACTTGCATCCGATGAAGTGAGCTGTAGCTCACGAAAGCTTATGCTCAAATAAATTGGTTAGTCTCTAAGGTGCCACAAGTACTCCTTTTCTTTTTGGAATTACTGTAGCACCTTTTCTGATAAAGTAAATGGCTGTTGTGTTGATGACCTGAGGTGAGGTGCATTCCTCACGCAGTGTCATCAAAGGAAAAGCCCCCATGGGTAGAGACACTGTCAGCTTGTTTTCTGTGCAAAGATACTATAAACATGAATTCAAAGAAAGATCCTCTTTCTCTAGGCTGTTTGGATTCTAACAAGGCAGAATAACTGAACGAGAAGACAGAGATTCCCAGAATTACTTTGGGTAGCCCTGAGAGTCTTTTGTGAAACAGATTACTACATCTCTGCTACCATTTGGAATTACAGACTGACTCGCCTGTACATATATTTTACCTGCTTTATCCTCTCAGTAACTTTCATTCTTTTTTCTTGGCTGCTAGCATTGTCTGTGGCATAAGATCTGGAGTGCCAGTTGAGCTGGGGTAAGTGACCGGTCTCTTGGGACTGAGGGAAGCCTGATGTGGTGTGATTTTTGGTTTTAATAACCTTTTTATCACAAAGTTCAGTTTGTCTGGGAGGTCAGATAGAGTCAGGAGAGGCTAAGGGGACTGTCTGTGACTCTATGGTAAGACTGGTATAGTGATCCGGGAATTCACATTTGTTACTGACTTGGTGAAATCTAATTATAGACCACATCACCAGTTTGGGGGGTGTCTGCCCTCATTTTCTGATGGTCTGTCCTGAGATAGGCACTCACAGTTATGAGCCACTCGAGACAGTATGACAGTCGCTAAAGCGTTGTTTCATAGGGTGAGGATGCTGTTTCCTACTCTGGATTACTGAACATATCCCTTACCCTAAGCCCCCTCTTCTCCATGTGTATTTGTACATTTTGCATGTACAGTTCTCTTGACCTTCCAAAGGTTTCAATAACGGCCAGTGTCCTGTGGAGAAGCATACTGGTAACTGCATGTTGCTTTGCCTTCAGGGACCCTAGTACACTGGACTAAATTTGTATATAATAAAAAGTCTTCTAAGTTGGTATTTGTGTGTGTTCTGCTCTTGAATTGCCCGGGTCTTGCTGCTTTCAAGACCCCATGCAAGATTCATTTGTTTAAGCAGGGCTTTCGTGAATAACTCAGAAGCACAAGGGTGAGGATCCAAAGATATTTTTCTTAGAAGATAGCCACCATGTTTGATCGCATTCAACAGCTCGCCTTAGAGGCCCCAATTCAGCAAAGCACTGAAGTGTGTGCTTAACTTTAAGTCTGCAAACGGAGCCTTCCCTGTTCAGCAAGCACCTGTTCACAAGTTCACATTCCATTGACCTCAGTGGGTATGTCTATGATGCAAAAAAAAAACCACGGCACCAAGTCTCCGAGTCCAGGTCAATTGAGTCAAGCTTACAGGGCTAAAAATTGCAGTATAGCTGTTCAAGCTCGTGCTGGAGGCTGGGCTCTGAGGCCCAAACCCTTCCTGGGATTTCAGAGCCCAGGCTCCAGCCTGAATATCTACAGTGCATTTTTTAGCCCCACAGCATGAGTCCAGCGAGCCTGAGTCAGCTGAGCCAGGCCAGCCACAGTGCTGCCCTGAATCTTTTATTGCAGTGGGTCTTAAGCGCACATTTAAGTGCTTTGCTGTGTCAGGAACAAAATGAGATCTCTTCCACTGGGCATATATCATTCTGATCTATAATTTTGTTAATATGGCCCCTAAATGCCATGGGAATAGACACAATAGAAAAACATATAGGGTAGACTCCTAGCTGCATTGAAATCAGTGGCAGAACTCCCATTAACTTCATTAGAGCCAGGATTTCATTTGCAGGTTTGTGTTTAAACTCTTACAATCAATACAATTTTCTTGGAGAGAAGAGGTGTGCGGGTGCATGACAATTGCAGACGCAGTGCTGCATGCATTCAGTGTAATTAGGAAAGCTGACAAACATAGTTAGAAACACTGCTAATTAATTAAGCCTAAACTGCTCACAGACTCGGAGAACTAACAAAATCCACTTCTCATATGGGAGTAATGGGGACCTCACTTCAGAATATTTCGCAATGGGTTCGTCTACCTGCAGTGGGCGGTTGTGCTCAGCAGATGATGTCAGCAGTCAAGGCCCTCCCTAAATGCCTCTTTTCTCCTACTTGATCCAGATTGACACACTGAAATGACTGGGGGGCGTGGGAGGGGCTTTGGGGACTGAATTTAATGTCCCAAGTGGCAAGAGAAGTTGATCTGGGATGGTTCTTGGTCAGACCAAATCTGTATATGTGGCACAGAAATCCAGATGGTAGAGGGGAACCATAATGCTAAATGTATATTTCCTCTCACACTTCCACCCTTCGTGCACTGGCCAGACGATAGCCTTATTAAACAACCAGAAAGTACAGCAGACTTCTGCAACAATGGTCTGAAATACGACACCCTACAAGGATACCCCTGTAGTGTTTGGGGCTGTTTCTGGGGAGCGCTGTAAAATAAGGGTAGAATGCTTATTCTGTCAGCCGCAAGTGGAGTGATAATGGCTGATGGATGTAGAAGGAGCAGGCAAGAGGGGGTGACTAAGGGCTAGTCTACTCTACGAATGCTTTGCTGGTATAACTATACTGGCAGAGTTCCTTAGTGCAAATGCAGCATATGCTGGCAGAAAATCCTTCCATTAGCATAATAATACACCTCCCCAAAGAACATTAGCTACACCAACAGAAGCACTCTTCTACTGGCCTAGCTTTATCTACACTGGGAGGGGGGTTTGCCGACATCGGCTAGAGGGTGTGGTTTTTCACACCTTTGACCGACAGCATTTTTTAGTGTAAACCTAGCCTCAGTTGGTCAGCTGGTGCTCTTCCAGAGAAGTTGATCATCTGATGCTGTTCCCAGTGAGAGCAAACTGGCCATGTTAACTACTGCTGCCCACGTCATTGTTAATTAACAAGGAAAAAGCTAGAACTCTCATGCAAGCAAGCTTTCTTGGCCGTCTCCTGGACACTCCAGGACAGAAGAACCCAGCTTGGCTAATGCGATTCTTATTCCTAACTTAATTATTGACTGCCCAGAAGTGTTTCCCCTTTCTGCGTCTGGTCCCAGCTGGAATCCAGAAGCGTAGAGGTGAGTGGGGAAAATGAAAAGAAGTTTAATGTGCAAACTTTTGTTTTTCCTTTAATCCGAGAGCCCCTAGTGAAGCTGTAGTTTGCAAAAAGAGCCTCCAGTTTCATCTTCCATCACCTCTCAGGACTGGGAGAATAAATTAAGCTTCTTTAACCTTCTCTCCTAAGGACCAGTAACAAGAGGAATCTTGCTGGAAAGTCCATTTATCACATAACTTTAAAATATGCCTGTGCACGCAGTGGTCTAGGCGGTTGCTAATCAAAAGCCTCCAGGGACCCTTGCATCAGATTCCCTCTGCTGCTGCCCCGCTGCCTCCCTAGCCAGCCATCAATCACTTTTTATTATCCCATTGTGTAGCTCCCTCCTTTTGCCCTTCCATGCAGTGCTCCACAGTGACCTTGGCTCATTAGAGTAGGATGTGACCAATCACATGGCAGCTCGGGGAACAGTGGAAACAACATGGTAGGAGAGTTTTTTCTGCTGTTCAACTCAATTGGGTCTCATCTCTAGCACATTGAAAAGGCTTTGCACGCTCTGTTTGCCTACAGCTCCACTAAAACTCCCCTCCCCAAGTCTCTTTTTTATTTTTATTTTTTCCTTACAAGAAGAGTGACCGGGTTCTGCAAGTGGGATACAGGGGTCAGTGGAAGAAGTCAGATTGTTGGAAGCACTTCGGTGTCAAATTGATCCAGGTGACAAAAACATTTCATCCACTCCTATTGGCTGCATCCAGGGAGAGCATGCCTGCCCCAAGGCATGTTTGGGGTCAGGGTGGAGCCATTGAGGGTGAGACACTCCAGGGCCAGATTAGATGTTACTCTAAGCATTTTACTCTCCAAGAAACAGTAGGTTTATTTTCTTGGGTGACATCAGTATCTTCCCATACGTCATGTTCCACAGCTGCTCAATTCTCATTCCCATCAGCAATGTAACCATCACAGCTGCCCCCCACCCCCTGTTTTGGGTGCCTACCTCATTTTCCAGTCCAGGTGAGTGCAGGAAATGGCCTTCAGAGGGAGCTTAGAACTTGTTCATCAAAAGCTTTGGGAGCTTTCTGAGCAAGCCAGGAGCGAGGACTTGAGTGATCCTCCTACTTTCCCACGAGATCTGGTGGAGGCGTTGGTCATTCTTCGGCCGAAGCTGCATCCAACTCTGCGCTTCTGTCTTTGCTTCTCCTACAGCCGTAATAATAATGCTTGGCATTTGCACAGTGTTCTTCATCCAGAGCTCACAGAAGGTGATAAGGCTGGATTCACCGTGGTCTTGCATCTTGTGTCGCCAGCTGCCCTGGGACAAAGCGCTTGGGAAATGCTACCATTCTGACTTGTTACAGGTAACGTGGTGCAAAGTAATGGAGTATCTGGCCTATAGTGTCTGTGCTGCATCCAAGGGCCTATTGTCCCACATGGGGCCAAACTCTCAGCTGGTGTAATTCCTTTGGCGTCAGTGCAGCTTTGTCAACACTGAATTTGGTCTCATGTGGGTCAAGAGATTCTTTCCTTCTTGGCCTGCTAGCTTGGACCAGTTTTAGGCCGATTCTCGTGGAATATGGGGCAGGTTCTGAAAAATTCAGCACCAACAATTGGCAATAGCCTTTCCAAAGAGCTCAGAACTGAACTTACCAAGCCATTCTGAGTACAGAGCCGGAGAGGTCACAGGGGGAGCTGCTGGGCACTGAATTCTTCTGAAAAAATGGTCCTTACCGTCTTTCCTTGAAGGTCAGTTCATTCATGGTTTCCCTTTTAACCTGCACTTGCTTTAGAGATCCCTGTAACCCAACTATCCATTTTCAATTTCCTGTTTACATGTATCTTCCTTAGTCTCTCTTCCACCTACTGCTTCTGTTCTCTGCTGACACTTGGCCTTTCTTATCAAGCTGACTGTGATGTTCCTTTTCAGTGTATGTGATGCTTTCTTTCCCCCCTCGCTCTTCCTGTTAATCATCTTTTTGGTGTGCAGCTTCTTGGCATAAATTGTCTCTTTAAAAGGTTACCTTATGGAGCCTGCCCTCAGGAGTTCACCCAGTTGGACCAGTCCTGTGGGGAGCTTCGCTGTCACACCAAACTCTCAAAGCTTCAAAACAACTTAAACGCTTCTCTATACTCAACTGCAACTGCCTGCAATAAAGTAATTTATGACATGAAGTGCACAAAAGTCCATTAAAATAAACCCTGCTGAGCTAGGTGGGCTGGTGTTAGTGTGCTTTCAGCTGGTGTCTCTTTATAGTCATTGCTTTTAGTCAGATTGTTCCGGTGCAGTTTAATCTGAATACATTTTGTTCTGTTCCTCCCACTACGCCCATCCATCAGGAGAGGATGAGCTGTTCTGTGGCGTGCTCATGCTCCTGGCGAGTGCAGGAGGTGGCGGTGATTCACTCTTGGCTTTGCTGTGGGTGCTGATGTGGAATTGTAGAAACTGCTCACCAGCAGAAGCCAAACACATGCCTCCTTGGTCCCCTTTCGGTGGGTGCAAGTCCCCGATTGGAAATAGTAGCCCTGAACATTCAGTTTCGGGGGGAGATCCTGGCCCCACTGAGGTCCATGGGATGTTTGCTGTTGACTTCAGTGGGGACTTCACTCCTGGGGTCTGTTCTGTATGCAGCTATTTTCAATCCCATTTCCCGTGGATTCTGAAATACCAAGTATTGCAAACCACCTAGATTTCAGCATGACAGCATATAATTCCTGTGTTGCCTAGTGCCTATCAATTTAATTACCCTGCTACCATCAGTTCATTCAGTATCAATTGCTGCATGGCTGATCCCAGTACATTCATTTGCTGTTCATGCCACTGTCACATGTACTTCCTTCATGTTCCATTAGTGCAGCAGTAGCTAATGGACTCAGTGATACCTGTAAAATCACAAAAGTCCCTGAGAGTTCATAGTTCCATCTCAAAGCTTACCATCTGCTTGTTAACCTTGAGACAAGAATGCCAGCCTTTCAGACATCAGTCATGTGATTCCAACAAAGCAGTTTGGCTTCCCCTCTTTCCCCCCCCCCCCTTGCTGGTCAATAAAAAGCACAAAGTAGTAAGGAAAAAGGCTCCCCAGCAAAGATAAAAGCTTTGAGTAGGCCCACAGCCTTGCCTCAGGCTGCAACCATGTGTCACATCTCGTAAGACTGGCACGAGAGAGCCAAGATAGATCCAGGTGCTATAGAAAGTGGTTTTGGTAGTTCACTAGTTGGCACTCTTCCCTTAAGGTCTGTACCAAATCAGTAGCCTGCCTGTCACTGTGCTGCTTGGGGATGCTATCTTTTAACAGAGAGCGTGCCCTTTTACTGTCATTAAAAATCCCATGGCATACTGTACAAGTGTATGGGTGCTAAGTTTGATGCTCTAGCTAAATTTTACTTTAGGTAATTACCTGGGCTTGTTAGAAAATGGGAGAAGAAGGGGCTGATGGGAGGGGAATTGTGGGGGAAAAAATCATTTCTAGTTTTCACAGCCAGTTGGGCTTTGTCAACATTTTCTGACCAGTTCTAGTAATTACATTCCAAGGTCAAAATTCCCTTCTGGTTTCAACTGGATGATTCGTTCCCTTTCCAGTCCTGTCCTAGACAGTTTGTAAGCATTGTTGTGTGCCATTGAATGGATGTCATATGCCATCCATTAGTTCTCCCTAAAAACTGCTGTCATGATTATGAATGAGAGGCAATGGAAGGGAGTACGCAAATAAGAACTTGCTTTAGAATGCCTCATTGGAAGGGTCAGTATAGTGAGAAGATAAAGAAATAACAGGGATTCTAACAAGTGGTAATGGGGGATCTGGGTGTAAGCTGGATCCCACTACACAATAGGAAAAAAACAAGTCCTTGGTCTGTAGCTCTGGCTGCACTGCTTCTTTAATGCCAAGTTACAAGCGTCATTACATCAGTTTGAGCAGCGTGGGATTATTATCTAGCATGAGTGGAACGTGATTGTCATGGAGAATTGCCCTCCATTACTTAAAGCACCCCAGTGAAATGGAAACTAGCAAGTTAAGAATTCCTGATTGAGTCTGGTGTAACTTGGTCTGTGCAAAGGTGGAGTGGGAAATGGAGAGATGGAGAACTGGGAGGAATTGAAGCAACGGTGGCCAGGATCTTGTAGTCTGGAAGAAGAGACGTAGGCTCCCCCACCATACACAGATTTGTCTATTGCAGAGTCCTCTGGTCCTTTTCAGAGGAGGAGGATACTAAAGAATTGCTGCTCACTCTCTCTTGCAAGATTGGAACTTTCCATTCCTCATCAGTTTGGTAAATTGGCTGTAGAGTTAAGAGGTTTATATGTGAAATTGTCATGTATCCAGAAAGCAGCCAAGCTCCTGACTCAGTGAATGACTTCACCAGAACTCACAGCTTACCCTCCAGCTACGCTCTCTGACTGTGTTATTGTTGGGAAAGACTTATTGACAATCCCTTTATCTCAACACACTCAATGCAGGCAAACAGGAGACCGTGTGAAGCTGGCCTCCATTCAACTCCATCACTTCCCATTTACCTAAGATTGATTATCTGGAGCTGAATTTGTGTACTCTCCTTTTTCAGTATCCCATTCATCAGAGCTGGCAGGCAGGCCTTGCTTCAGGTGCAGATTTCACTTGGCTCCAGCTATACCAATTCCCTACAAGGTATTCATACCCAGAAGGGCTTCACTATGCCACTTGGTTATCTTGGGTAGGGGGCGGGGAAAATCCTGGTTCCATTGACTTAAATAAAGGCAGGAGTTTACCCCTGGAGTTTCATATTAACAGAAGAATGAACCATTTACCAGAAGCTCCTGATTTGCTCTTCCCTACCCAGTGTTGTAAAATAGAGCAACACCACGAGATTATCTAATAACAGGAAATATTTTATTGTCTAGCTCTCAGAGCCATGGTAAGCAAGTGCCATTATCCCCATTCTACAGATGGGAAAACAGAAGCATGGAGATGTCAGTTGACTTCCCCAGCATCACACAACAGGCCAATGAAAAGCAGGACTCTTACTCGCCAGTTTGGTGTATTCCCCAATACTTCAGAGGCAAAGGCACCTCCGAGGGGATACACCATAGAAATAAAATAATCTGGGTGTCTGAGCAAGAGCTGGGGAGAGACTGTAAAACTGTTTCACAGAAGGGTCTGAATTTGGAAAGCTGGGTTGGTTCTCATTTGGAATGAAAACCAATCACTTCAAAATTTTCTGCAAAACAAAAATAATTTAAAAAGTGGTTTTGGAAATGGTTTGACCTTTTGGAAACATTTCTGAGGTTCCCCGTGCAGCCTGGAGCCCTGCCTAGTGGGGGAACCCAGGTGCAAGGCAGCTCTGGGAGTTCAGTATAAGAGTTTATACTGTCCCCGAGGCAGCTGCTTGTCAAATAGGCTGGATGGCAGGGGGTGAAGATCGGGGGATGTCAAACATCCCTTTGTTCAGAGTCAGCTTTTTCCTGTGTATGACTCTCAGCTCCCCACTGGTGCTGTACCAAACACTGCTCTTTCAGATGGAAGCAGGGCTGCCAGCTTGCAGAGAAGTGGTGTGTAGATAGGTGGTTCTCCTGGGCCTATTTGCTTCTTCCTTCCTATCACTAATCTCTTTTCAGACTCCCCCTGTTTGCTTGGCATTTTCTCTGTGCCCTTTCCCCACAACTCTGCCTATGGACCAGAACCTTGGTGCTGAATGGCCTAAAACCCTTAAGCCCCTTTCAGGTGCACTGATGTTATTTTCCCTTGCTTTCCTAAGGCGTGGCTGTCCTGAGTCCAGCAGTGGGAGTTGTTTTGAGGGGACAAACCATGAAGGGTTATTCTTCAGTTTGGCTCCTAATTAGTAGGGAAAAATTGGTTTGGACCAAATATTTGAAACATTTTGTTTTGAATATGTCAAAAGGAAACGTTTTGATTTTTTTAGAATTGGTTGGTTGGTTTTTTGGATGAAACTGATACAAATTTGCAAAATGTTTCATTGTTGCCAAATCTGCATTTTTGGCTGAAAAGAAAATTTTCATCTGAAAACTTTCTCCCAGCTCTAAGTAAGAGTCTTGGATGAGGTGGAGTCAGGAGTTCCGTTAGTCCTTCCCAGTAACAATCTCAGTTATAATCTCACCTAATAAAACTGCTCATTCATATTCCTGGAGTATCAGGGTTTTTCTGAGTCAGCAGGAAGTATCCTGAAGTGAGAAACTCTGGTTACGAGAGCTGTCATAAATATAAAGGGAAGGGTAAACCCCTTTGAAATCCCTCCTGGCCAGGGGAAAGCTCCTCTCACCTGTAAAGGGTTAAGAAGCTAAAGGTAACCTCGCTGGCACCTGACCAAAATGACCAATGAGGAGACAAGATACTTTAAAAAGCTGGGAGGAGGGAGAGAAACAAAGGGTCTGTGTCTGTCTGTAGTCATCTTGGCCGGGGATAGACCAGGAATGGAGTCTTAGAACTTTTAGTAAGTAATCTAGCTAGGTATGTGTTAGATTATGATTTCTTTAAATGGCTGAGAAAAGCATTGTGCTGAATAGAATAACTATTTCTGTCTGTGTATCTTTTTTGTAACTTAAGGTTTTGCCTAGAGGGGTTCTCTATGTTTTTGAATCTAATTACCCTGTAAGATATCTACCATCCTGATTTTACAGGGGGAATTTCTTTATTTCTATTTACTTCTATTTTTTATTAAAAGTCTTCTTGTAAGAAAACTGAATGCTTTTTCATTGTTCTCAGATCCAAGGGTTTGGGTCTGTGGTCACCTATGCAAATTGGTGAGGCTTTTTATCCAACATTTCCCAGGAAAGGGGGGGTGCAAGTGTTGGGAGGGTTGTTCATTGTTCTTAAGATCCAAGGGTCTGGGTCTGTAGTCACCTAGGCAAATTGGTGAGGCTTTTTACCAAACCTTGTCCAGGAAGTGGGGTGCAGGGTTTTGGGAAGTATTTTGGGGGGAAAGACACGTCCAAACAGCTCTTCCCCAGTAACCAGTATTAGTTTGGTGGTGGTAGCGGCCAGTCCAAGGACAACAGGGGGAATATTTTGTACCTTGGGGAAGTTTTGACCTAAGCTGGTAAAGATAAGCTTAGGAGGTTTTTTCATGCAGGTCCCCACATCTGTACCCTAGAGTTCAGAGTGGGGGAGGAACCTTGACAAGAGCATTGGAAGTAGATTTGATGGCAAATCATTTGTTATTCCAGTCCAGCTGGCTGTG
This sequence comes from Caretta caretta, assembly GCF_965140235.1. Classification (NCBI taxonomy): domain Eukaryota; kingdom Metazoa; phylum Chordata; order Testudines; family Cheloniidae; genus Caretta; species Caretta caretta. Next base: position 20,265,992 of record NC_134220.1, on the reverse strand, counting down.
CCTTTAGTTGTCGTTTTAGAGTAACTCTGAATCCAATTCTCCAAATGATTCTCTTGGTATTTAGAGCAAGAGACAGCAGGATTGGACAGTTGGCTTCTGGATTGTTAACAAATGGAACACGATAGAGAGAGCCAAAGAGGACAGCAACCCGTTCAGGTTGTTTTGGTGCATGTCTGATCCTGATAAAGAACCTTCCTAATTCTTCAAAGAAAGTGACAGTGCATCTTGATGCAACACAGATAGTTATTTTGATATTTGCAGTCAAGTCTGTTGAATAGAGCCTGTGTCATGAAGCTGGAGGAGTAAAAATACATGGACATTTCTTTCAAAAAACAAACATGGTATGAATTAAATGTATCCAATTTACCAGATGGATTTGCTGCTCCTTGGTGCTTTTCCGTGCATTCCTCTGCATTTCAAATTCTTTTTATGTAGGAATGCAAAGTGCTGCTCTGTTTACTGCGTTTGATTTGTATCATCTGATCAAAAGTTAGCCTGCATCTTTGCTGAGCATAATGAACAGCAGGCAAGGGACTGCGGGGTATATTCCTGTATACACCTGAAACAGCAAAACAGCCTTCTTCAGTGGGCACACAGCACCAGCTATCAGGAATGGGAGTCATTGGCCTTATTCTCCCACTGCCATTAAAATCCTTAATTCTGGTGGAAAGGAAGGATATGGTTTTAGCAAACCATCAGCCCAAATGAAGATGTGCCTAGCTTTTATGCTCGCACCCTAAGGGTTGCAGATATAAAAAACCAGTGTGAAAGGAATTTGAGGCTGAGGATTAAAGGAATGTTTGCTAGCTTGAAAGTGTAGATTAGTTCTTTTGCAGTACACTGTACTTGTCTGGGAAACTGAAACCCCTTAATCCCGATATCTGCCAGTCTCTAGATATATATTTACATGTAATAGGTATAATAAAGTCTGTGTGGAAAGGTGAAGGATGTCCCTAGCTGTGTCTGACTGTGTCAGCACCATCTAGATATCAGGGAGGATTCAGGGCTCTTTTCTTCAGCAGAGCATTTCAAATATATAGGTTTTGTAGTCTCTTTATGTCATCATTTGGTACCCATTGGGAGAGTGGTGATTGTTTTGCATGGCTGCTCCTCTTCTCAGTCATATGTGTATAGAAACAGGAGGTGGATGTGAGGGTAGGGGAATGTGCTCATTTCTTCACCAGTGTTAGCTGGAGCATCCTTCACTGTGTAAAATCACACTCAAAGGACCTAATTCCAAGGGCATTTAACATCAGTGACAATCTGGATTGCCTGGTGTAAAGAAGATCAGAGTTGGGTCCATGCGCTTCTGTGTACCTTGCAGCTCTATGGATTGCAGGCCTGTTGGGGCAGAGCCTTTCTTTCTGTTACAAATGTGTGCTGTGCCTACTGTAATAGGAGCCCGATTTCTGATTGGGGCATCCAGGTGCTACAGGAATACACATAACAATGAAGATTTAGGTGTCTTCTAAGCAGGAGGGTTCCTGTAGATGTGGAATTTGATGCCTGTTTCTATTCAGGCACTGAGGGCACAGTGGGGAGAGGAGGCCCCTTAAAGAACTCTTGACCCAAGAAGTGTGAATCTGACCCATGCCATTCATGGCTTGTGAAAGAGGGTCATGGACAGCTGGTGTCGCTTCTAACCAAAATAGCCAACGCTTCGTTCCGAGACGGAATCTTCCCTTCCTTCTTCAAACACGCAGTTGTCCGGCCAACACTGAAGAAACAGATATTTCAGTACTGGCCAATTGTCGCCAAGTGTCAAACCTCCCATTCCTGAGCAAGCTCAGAGAAAAGTAGCAAAAGGCCACCTGCAAGCTCATGTAACTCAAGCTCATGTTCTAGAACAATCTGGATTTAGGGCAGGGCACTGAAGCTGCTTTAGTGGCACAGATGGATGATCTCCTCCAGTCAATGGATAGAGGACAGACAACCATACTCATCCTGCTGGACTCTCAGCAGCATTTGATGCTGTTGGCCATGAGATACTGCTGTCTCACCTGAGAGAGGCAGCAGGAGTCCCGGGTAATGGGCTAAAATGGGTTGAATCCTTCCCAGAAGGATGGTGCCATAATGAGTGATGATGGGAAACTGCAACTCCACTACTAGACCCCTCACTTCTGCTCCTTTTTAACATTTACTAGATGAACTGGTCAACGTGGACTCAGGTGCCAGCAATATACAAATGACACACGGTTCTACCTATCCTTCACCACATGCGACCACACCACTATCACCCAGATGGCCAGTACTTGGATGAGAGCAGCTCATGGATAAAAAACAGCTGGCTGAAGCTAAGCAAAACAGAGGATGCTGATGAGCAGAGGAAAGTATTTTGAGATGTTTGCAGACAAGGTGCAGCCTCCTTTGGCAGGAGGATCACATCCACAGTTAGTCAATTCAGTCTGTAGTCGAGGAGTTCTTTTGGTTTCCTCGCTGATGTTGAGCTATCACATAGCAACAGCCGCAAATCATGTTTTCTCTCATCTAGGAGACTCCATCCCATCCCAGCAGTCTGCAGATGAAGATCTGGACTCAGTTATTCATGGCTTCATTACCTCTCTGCTGGATTACAGCCATGTGATACATCTGGACATGAAACCTTCCACAATTAGGAAACTCCAGTTAGTACAAAACACTGCAGCACATCTCATCAGGAACACAGGCTACTGCGAGCACATCACACCTGGTCTCTACACTGGCTTCCCAAACAATTTTGAATCAAGTCCAAAATCTCAGTCCATATCTTCAAAGCCCTCCATGGCCTGGGCTCAAATACCTAAAAGATCATCTAAAGCACTGGGACAAAGGCCATGGTTGACAACTTCCCTCCTCTGGTACAGTGGAACTCTCAACAATACGAGTAAAGCTTGTCTGTGCAAGACAAAACTTTCTCCAGAGGTTGTATGAGACTGTGGAATTAACTCCCCTACAAACTAAGGAACCATCGCAAACCTCACCACTTTCTGCTCCAAGTGCAAGGTATATTTCTTTGACCTTGCCTTTTCTAATGTAAACATATAGCAACAAAACCCTACTCCCACTGCATACTCATCTTCCTCTGGAGAGAGGATGAGAAAACAAACAATGTGTGATAGATGTGTAGTCACAGAGCTTATCGCACCACAAGAAGGCGCTCAGATACTGCAGGATGAGTGCTGCATAAAAACCAACATAAGAGTAGATTAGGTTTCAGAGTAGCAGCCGTGTTCGTTTGTATTCGCAAAAACAAAAGGAGTACGTTCTCTATGTATATAAATCTCCCCACTGTATTTTCCACTGAATGCATCCGATGAAGTGAGCTGTAGCTCACGAAAGCTTATGCTCAAATAAATTGGTTAGTCTCTAGGTGCCACAAGTCCTCCTTTTCTTTTTAAGGCTAGAATAGAGGCTCAGCAGGTTTGACACCACTATTTGCAGACGTACGTGACGCTGGATGATAGGGTACCTGGAAAGTATGTTATGGCACTGGTAACCATAACCAGTAATGGATTGTTAGTCATGAGCATGTGGATCAGCTGATCCGTCCCTCACTAGGCACCAAACGTGCCTTCCCTTTCCTTTGAAGGGACCCCAAAAACTCAACACTGTGTGTGGGGCAATACAGAAAGGAAAGGGAATCCCACCAGGAAATACACATACTACCTCAGCTATGGGAATGCTGAACCAAATCCCACTCACCCCCCACCAGACTCCCTGGAAAACCATGACTGAGCTCACGACTTTATTTTTACAGCCCAATCAAGGCCTGTTTAGCCTGATCCTGGCCTTAACTGTAACTTCCTTGGTGCTCTAAAATCCACCACCTTCTGAGACAAAAGAAGCCAAGAGGTGCCTGGCAATACTGTTTGTGGGTATGTAAGGCTGGCTAGCAATTCAGCTGGAGACTGACTTTGTTTTTGACAATGAAAGTTTAGCTTTTGGAGAATAAGGCACCACAAGAGAGGTGCTGGCATGTCATACTAGTGCATACCAGCTGAATCTAATCACTGAATGTGGGTAACTTTAGAACTGAAATGGGAAAAGGCCCTTGAAATGAGGGTCAGTTCAAAAGTGTTGTGGGATTGGGGACTAAGCCTTTAAGGGCTGAGCTTCCCAGACAGAGTCTGGGCAGGGTGCTGGGAAGCAGCACCTTAAGCACTGAGTGATCACTGACCACCACAGGTAGGTTGTTTTGTTTTTTGTTTAAACTGTCTTCAGGCAGTCTAGGGGATTTGGGGACTGATTTTCCTCTTGCTTACCTGGTGTAAATCAGGAGTAACTCCTCTGAAGTCAATGGGATCACATTAGCGAAGTCTGGGGTGAGTTGTGGAGAAGGGAGGGAAACGGATAGTGGAGAGTAAAATGAGAAGGGGCAATAGGCTCTTTGGGACAGGGACCATCTTTTTGTTGTGTGTTTGTACAGCTCCTAGCACTGTGGGGCTCTGGACCCAGGACTGCGGCTGCTAGCCACTACCACAGCACAAATCATAATAATAACAAATGGGGGGGGGTTGGGAAATCTGGGACAAGGAAGGAGTTGAAAGTGTTAAAAAAAAAAACAATTTCCAACTGTTTATCAGCCCGTCTTGTCTCTCTCTCTCCCCACCTGCATTTTAAATGTGAATGTTTAATTTAGAACATCAGGGTAACAACACTAATGCTCTGAGGGTGCGCTTTGTTAACTGGGTAAGAAACACATCCCGGGCTGAATAAACTGAAGTCAGCGGTGGCGGTGCCTACAGGAAAGGAAGGCTTCCTGGACCGGTGTTAAAGGAAACGAAGGCGTATCTCTTTCAAACATGAGTTATTCCTCTGCTGCGTTCCACTCACTGCAGCTGTCTGTGGCTAGAGAGCGAGGGGCAGGTCAGCCTTTGGGAGCTGACTGACAGCTTATTAAATTGATACTGAGCATTTCCCTGCTGGAGATGCACGCTTAGCAAAGAGGGAAATAAAGGTTATTCTCGCCTCTAGGAAAGAGAGAAGAAAGGGCTGAGTTACATGCAGCAGCCTGTTTCCCACCGATAGCAGGGAAAAAAACAGTCCTTCCAATATCCTTTCCGCTGCTTGGTGGCAGGCAAGGAGCGTGTTAATTGAACTGTACAGGGACTAATAAAGGCCGAAAGAGGGAGGCATCCCTTTGTTCAGCAGTGCAATAAAGTCAGACCTGCCTCTGCGAGCACTTGGGATTCCTGGGATGCTTTCTGCTAATAACACAAATAGAGCTGAGTGGGCAGGCGTGAAATACCCACAAGCCTTGTCTGCAGTTGGGGTGGAGGTGACACCCGCTGGTGCCCAGCCTAGCACCATTACCAACCCCTAGTGTAGACAGACAAAGCCACTAAAAGCCAGGGTTTGCACTGGAGCAAAAACCAAGTAAGTCGTACCGGTGCAAATCATAGCTGATAGACCCTGTTTGCACTGGCAGGACTAGTGACTGAAATTGTGACAAACCCCCATAGCAGACAAGGCCCTATGCATTCCAAATCCACAACTTTGAATCCTAATTCAGGGACCTTTCATTCTTCTGAGGCTGAGATACACATGGGTTGTTTGAATGAGACGTTAAAAGGCTGTGCACCTGGTTCTGTGTGGACAGTAAAGTTTCACGGACATGTCTGATAAAAGGAAAGGGTTTGTCCCAGTGCCCTTGGCTAACACTCTCTCTCTTTTCTCCTCCCCTCTCCCCCTCCCCACCCCCCGCCGCCTTTGCCCTTGTACTGTTGCTTTGTGCTGGCTGGGTGCTGCGCTGCACTGTACCACAATGAACTTGTACATATTTCAGTGATGTTGTGTAACTTTATCTAGTTTGTAAAGCCCTTAGAAGTGACAGTGTCTATAAAAATGTACATTTATTATTATTTAAATTTGCAATTGGGGAAAAACAAATTAAGTGCTGGTAAAAGCAAATTTTGCATTGTACTGTTCTGATGGTTTGCAGAAATCAGATACTGTGTCATTTTAATCACTCGGGGGAAATGCAGTCTAGATTTTTTTTTTCTGTGTTCTGGCTGCTTTCTAAAACATTGTTTTGGGCCACAGGTCACTCTCAGTACCTGATCTCATCAAGTAGTAGAGTCTTCCTTAAAACATCAGAGAGATGTCATAGTACTAGGTGAAAAGAACAGGAGGACTTGTGGCACCTTAGAGACTAACCAATTTATTTGAGCATAAGGTTTCGTGAGCTTCCGATGAAGTGCATCCGATGAAGTGAGCTGTAGCTCACGAAAGCTTATGCTCAAATAAATTTTAGTCTCTAAGGTGCCTTTTCTTTTTGAGAATACAGACTAACACGGCTGTTCCTCTGAAACCTGTCATAGTACTAGGTGCTGATTAGTCATTGCAAATCATTTATTTGGCTAATATCTCCTCCCTTTTTCCCCCTGTTGGCAAATTATCCACCAACAGGTCATGATTCAAATGAATGTATTTGCAGTTGTTCTATGGATAGTTTGTGTGAACTAACAGCCTATGGATTATTCACAAACTGATTTAAAAAGTGCTTGTTGCTTATTACTTGCACTGTATGATTGCTCAGCTGAGTCATTCGGTGGTGGTGGTTTCCCAGTTGAATGACCTAAGACTTACAAACAGAATTCTCCCTTTCCCTTCACCAGTTACCTACAGCATCAATAATCATTCCAAACTCCTGTGCCAAATATAGACAGAGCTTTTCCAAAGCACCACGCGAGTCCCATGTCCAGGGTGGCTATTTCTTTGCCCTAGCATTTGTGATGCTGTGGCTTTCAGCAGATGGTCTTGTGAACAAAAACTCGCTCATTGTGATGTTTGTTGTTAAAAGAGGTTGTGAATGCCAGTGAGGCCAATGAGCGGGGTTTTATTAACAGGAGTGTTTGCAAATGTTTTTGCTATAGTCATGTAGGTCTGGGGCCAACAAACTGGGCCTGATCCTTCACCTAAGGGCCTGATCCTACATTTCATGCCCAGGAAAACTTCTGGTTCATTTACTTGTGTTTTGGATCCTCAGGGTTACCACTTCAATACTTAAAGCTAAATGGGATGGTGCAGCTCAGAAGCACTACGGCCTGATCCAAAAGCTGTTGAAGTTAATGGAAAGACTTCCATTGCCTTTGATGGGCTTTGGATCAGGTCCTAGTAGAGAACACAATACTAAGAGCTTTGAATTCATGGGTTGTACAGGATTGCCGTGTTCTGCTGTAGGCATAAAGGGACTCCTGAAAGAGAAACTCTGAGCCGTCTGTGCCATATCATGCATATGCTTAAATATCTAGGCCACATACGGGATCGTCATCAAAGCCTCTTCTGCTTAGCTAGAATGCTACTGAGTGGGGAGGCTGCTGGCATGAGGAGAAGGAAAGAACCCTGGTTTAGTTGCTGAATAGGGTAGGAGAGTGGTTCCCAGCCTTTCTGAGAATTGAACCAGCCTACCACAGTGGCACTGTGAATGGGAGCACAGTGAACTCAGTGGCAGAGGTAAAAACATAAGCCGCATAGACCAGGGGTTGAGAACCACTGACAAAGGATACGGAGGGGCCTGAGAGAGCTTTCCCAGCCCAGATTCTGCATCAAAGAGGCACCTGGTATAAAAGCCTGACTTCCTCCTGGAGGAAGAGGCATCCACCCAGTAAAAGTTCAAGTAAATAAAAGTTAATGAGTGATTTGCTGTGGTACGTCATAGACAGTTCAGCTAATTCCTAAAACTGGTTTAGTAACTGATGGACCTGGAACTCGGCTCAGTGAGGGTGGGATGGAATAAAGATCAATATGTTTGTTCTCCTTTTGCATCTCCTTCCTTCCCCATTTACTGCAGACAGATCAGCTTTTCAGGTCCAAATTACGGATGGGCAAACTTGTTCAGAGAAAACAAACTCCCCAAACCTCACCCAAAGCGTGAACTGTTGTTTATTCCCAACTTGGCAAGGGCTAATTAACACTTATTTATTTTAAGATATTGATCATCTGCATGCACTGGAACTGTTCTTGTTCTCGCGCCCAATTTTGAATACTTCAGAGGTTTGTATATTTCAGTTTGGCCTAGACGAACCAACCTATGTTTGCCTAGACAAACCATGCCTTGGGAGAGTCACTCCTGTTGGGCGTTGCTGGGTAGTCCAGTACTTGAATTCTTGAACTCTCTACATCTGGGGTCACGAGCTCTGCCTTCCTGGGCTCCTGGCTGCAATAAAGGCCTGGAAAGCATCTGTAATTCCCCAGCCAGAGATTTTCCTGATGGGGGAAATCCTCTGTGGGGGTAGAGTTAACATAACTGGCTTCTCTTTCTCTCTCAAACACCTCCCTCCCCATCCATCCATAGTGGAGATGGGGAGGCAAGGGACGTGGCTGGAGTATGCTGTGTTCCTGCTATGCTTATTTGGGAAAGGTTTCTTGGAGAGTTGTTTCCTTCTGGCACAGTTTACAGCAGCCCTTGGGCTGCTTTAAACTACACCAGGGCTGGTGCCAAATTGGCCAGAGGATCAGGAAGCCACAACCAGTCCCTCCGGGCTGTGCCCAGCAGAACTTGGGCAGAGCAATGACCCTTGGCCTTGGTTTCCAATATGGCCAATGGAAAGTGGTGTTTGAAAACCTAGCCAGCACTCCTATGTGGATTCAGTGGGCAAAACCCTACCCCCGCTTACAGGCACACAGCTCCTGTTGGCATAGCTGAATTCAGTGGGTGCATGGTTTCTCTTCTGAAGCATGTAGTTCTGGCCACTGTCAACAACAGCATAGTGGCCTAGGTGGGCTGTGGGTCTGATTCTATGTTCTTACATGTAGCTGTTACAGGAGAGGGAGCTCTTGGTGCACCAGACAAGGGGTGCAGGGGACAAGTCCTCTCCTTTTTACAGAGGCTCTTTCTCCTTGACTGTAACGCTTGCACACACAGATCTAGAATTTACTGGTGAGTTCAGGGCCTGACCCAATAAATCTACCATTGTGCTCGAGGGGTGTGTGTGGGAAGGAAAGTTAAACTACAAGATAAGTACAAACTTGTTGACTGACTTTCAAAATGGCAGATAGGATGTTGGGCCAGCCCTGAACTCCCTATTCTCAGGAAAGGAGCCTAGGCAGCAGAGAAGGCATGTGAGCCAAGGACACATCAGCAGTTCTGAGATCACCCGAAAAAAGAGACAAGTGTTGATGATGTCTTGTCATTTTCAGTCATTTTATGGGTAGGAGAGGAGTCGCTCTCTCCCTCTCTTTCATTGCTGCTGCTGGAGCACCCCCTTGTCCCTGACTGCCCTAGGCACCTCCTCCCACATGGAGCACGTGGAAGAAGATTGCGCAATGGCTTGTTGATATAAATGAGGTTTGAATGAGCCAGTCAATTAACCTGAAAATTACAACGTTCAGTTACACCCCAGCCTGGCTCAGCCCTGGTGCCAGGTACAGGTGCTGAGAGGTATGCCTGAGCCTGGAGCCAAACTCTTCTGCCAGCAGTTACGTACCATATGTTGCTATAGTAATTGCTTATTTTTTTATTGAATGTAACAATAAAGTGTTGTCTAAACCCCAGCCAATGGCATGAGTGCAGTCTGGGCTGCCAGAAGGCTACACTGATGTATGTGCAGCTTCATTCTTGATGAGAGCATTAAACCCTCTATTTCGTAACAAACAGCTGCCTTTGTATGCATGAACCGGGAAAGACAAAACTCGCTCCATGTTTTTCACAGCGATAACTTCCAGGGTATACACGGTGACCTTTTAAAGTCATGGGCCCAGATTCTCTGTAGCATCCAGGGCAACTGTCGGGGAGCAGATCGCAACTCCCAAATTCCACCTTGGAACCTAGAGCAGCCCCCAGGCTGCTGTAACTCACAGCAGCTGTCAATGGTCCCCAAAAGACTGTTCACCATCCTGGGGACAGCTGGAGCACAGATTGCTGTGGCCACTTCTCCTTCCCATCCTTGACATTGCCCCTTCCCTGAAGGCTGCAGGAAAGGTGGCATAGGAGCTGGCTCTGTGTCTGCTGGGGGCTCTTCCACACAGGGAACGGATATCTCCAACTGGAGAATTATGAGCAGTGTCTACTCCCTTTCCACGGACAAAGCTAGAGAAGCTGGCCCATAGAGCCTGTCACCCAGACAAGCCTGCGCGTGAGAACGGCTGCTGGATGAATTGTTGCAAACACGGCTGCAGGTAAGTGCAGTGCAGTGGGAGCAGGGTTTTCTAAAACAGTTAGCTCTGTATGATTGCATGGTTTTATACACTTGTGATGGAAGATCAAGCATGTTTATCTGACTGTTTACATAACATCCCATGACCATTTCAGTAGAATGTGTGCTGGGACTTTTTTTTTTTTTTTTAATAAACTAAAATGCTGGCCTAAGAAATTACTACTATGACAGCCAGCATTAGGCGCACCGAGGGCTGATCAGACATTATCCATTGAAACTGCTTTTTGATGGGAAATTGGGTTTTTAACTCTTTCATCGGAAGTGTCTGCTTTCTGTGGAAAATATACTTTGGGGGGGGGGGGGTCAAAATACCCCAATGGCCTGAAAATCAAAATACTTAGGTTTTTGGCTGAAATTTTTCAGTATTTTGAATTTCTGCCAAAATTTAGACATTTTCTGGCTTTTGCCAAAATTTTCCACAGGGAGGAAAGAAACATTTCTTTCAAATCAGTTCTAGGTAATCCCCTTCACCCCTCTAAGTAGTACCCCCCCCCGTAATAATAATGCCACCACCCTGAGTTAGCACTTCTTATCAGTAGATCTCAAAGTGCTTTACGTTATCCCCACTTTACAGATGGAGAAAGTAAGGCTCAGAGAAGCCCAGGGTCAGTAACTCAGTAGCAGAGCCAGGAATGGAAACCAGATCTTCCCAGTCCAGTGCACTGTCCCCTAGGCCACACTGCCTGCCCTTTTTGTGGCTGGACATTGCCTATAATTTTTAGTTCAAAGGCACTAAAACTCTTCCTTTCTTTGACTCATTCAGAGAAAAAACTTCCTTCCCCCTTGTAGACCAATCCTCAGCTGACTGGGTGTATTATGCAGGGTTTTTACCATCTGCCTGAACATCAGGGACTGATTCTCTGTTCCCTGCCCCTTGTGTAATCATTGACTGCAGTGCAAAGTGGATATAGAATGTTCCCAATTCGCAACAGTCCTGCTCTGCGCCCATTTTGCACTGCTGTAAATCCCTCTTCAAGGTGCAGGGCAACGTAGAGTCAGGCCGCAGGTATTGGTCCTGCCTTCAGCAGGATGCAAGAGCTGATGGATGCAGCCCAATCCGATCCTGTATGGCAAATGTGTTCCAGTCCTGGCTGCCCACAGCTGCCAGCTAAGAAATGAGCAATGCTTCCGTCACTGTATTCTCCCTGCCAGTTCTTCACTGATGGGGATGTACCATGTGCAACAGCATCAAAGGATGCTATGTTATGCCACGAATGCTGGCACAGGAGCTGCTGTCTCTCAGAATTGTAGGTTGTTCCCTTCTGCATCACCGCTGTTGTTAACCTAATTGAATGTTTAAAAGGGAAAAAAGAAATCATTAGCAGTTGCATTAATGTCTACACAGAATTCTGTGTGCTGTATTAGCTTGGATTAAACGGCTGTTTGGATTCAAGTGAACTCCTCCAGCATAAACTAATGGAATTGCTACTTCAGTTCAGCAGCAGATGCAACCAAATTCCTGGTCCTAACTCAAACTGCAGTTTCTCCTCCTAATGAATTAATAAACTGATTATGTGCATATGATATCACATTAGAGAGGTGTGTATCAACCTTTGGATGAAAATTATTGGTGCTTTTGTGGCCTGAAAAAACATTACCTTGGGAGAACATGTCCCTTGGAGAAACATAGCATCATATCCATTGCTGTAATTAATCGGCATTGTTCCTAGGGTCATTTGGTCTCACAAAAACCATTGCAAAAACTTAAGAAAAATCCAAATAACTGAAAGCAATTTCCCTATAATTAAGGGCTTGAGGTTTGTTTGGTTTTTAGCTTCCACTCTCTTTAACTGTAGCGTTGGGGATAAAGTAAATCCTGATTTGGGCATTTGTACTGGGCGTTTAGGTGGTTGTAGGGTTTTTTTTACTCCTGTTGGCCATTAATCTTTTGAAAGCAAGTATCGGCATTTTCTTCTTCTGTGTTTGAAATGATAAGGCACTGGAAGCTTTCAGTGCCTTTTAAGGCACTTGTTTTTCATTGTCTTGTTTGCAAGCAGTATCTTACTGAAATGTTGCTTGGGGGGAGAGAGAGCTGTATGAATAAATTATTTTTTAGTTCTCTGGCTGCTCTGAAAAGTAAACATATGTATATATATATATATATATATATATATTCATTTCAGCTCATCCCAAAACAGATTTTTTTTCAAAATTTTCAGTGAACCAAAAAGTGAAAATAGAATTAATTTAGGCTTGTTTTCTTCTCAAACTGTTTTTTTTTTTTAAGTAAAATTGAAGTAAAATTTGAAACAAAATGTCTTTTTGGATCAATAAATCAAAGCATTTGGTTTTGGAAATGTTGAAATGAAACTTGCATTTTTTTCAGATTTTTTTTTTCTAAGTTTTTTCCAGCTGGGACAATTTGATGAATTTGAGACAAATCAGTGTTTTGGCTGACTTGAATCTGCATTTTTGTCTGAAAAATTTCATCCAGCTCTAGAATGAGGGGGCAGAATTAAGGAGATTGGAGAGTCCTAACGGGCTACCTGTTGTTTGTTTCTTTTCCTATTGCCCTTCCCATCTGGAATCATTTGGAGGAAGGCAGAAAGGGAAGGTTATGTTTCAAAGCTTTGTTGAATGACACACATGTTATATACACATACAAAGAGCACCATAACTGCAGTGCATCAAAGGAGAGTTTTATTAACTGCTTAACTGTTGCAGAGAAGAGCAAATGCATAAGCAGACACAAACTGCTGTGCTGCCAGATGTTCTTCACATCCTGATGTTCTTTTGATTTTAGTAGCATCCATTTAATGCTTTGGTGTTTACAGATGCTCGAATAAGCTACCTGTTCAAGGTATCAGCACTGGCAGGTTTTAAGAAGCTTTGGATATCTGGCTTTCGGAAGCATTGGCAAGGCAAATAAATAAATGAATAAATAACTCTGCTAGTCAGGACTGAGTCTTGTTTGTGTTGCACTGGGGCAGGCTGCTGGGTTGTACTTTAAGGATACTGGTGTGGATTGTATGATTATTTCCTGTTTTGAAAGTGAATTCTGTTTCTCATTCTATCCCAGTAAGCACAAATTCCTTATATATAAAATGGAGGTATGGGAGCACCTGGGTGTTCCAGTCACAAAGTTATTTTTAACAAGTTCTGTACTCCTTGGTGACCTTACAAAAGCAAAGCCTCTTTGATCACGTGCATGTGGTATGAGTGAAAGGCAGTGGAATACTTATATATTTCATGTTCCTTCCTACATACGCATACAAGGAACTGAGTCAGCACGCCCAGCAGCAGTCTGTACGCACCAGTGAGCCAAAGCTCAATTTGGGGATTTGTTCTAACAGCCTTGATGGTATCCCTTTTAAATGAGTCAAAACAACAGGTAGCTTGGTTAATGTTTCAGTGAGTCATGCAATAATTTATTAGAGGTGCTGTTTGGTAGAGCTTTTCATAAAATATTAACAAAATGAAGCATTGAGCCGTAAAACATGTCTCATCTCAAAGCAGGATGAGTGAAAATGTATGTTTCCCCAAAGAGTAATTTATCACGCAAGATTGTAAAGGTAAGTATAAATACAGAGGCATATTATCTATGGGTACCTCTACAGACACTGCATGCCCAGCTAGCCTGGGTATAAATAGCAGTGTAGACATGGCTTAGGTGAATAGTGTCTCCGACAGGCCTGAACCCCCAGGGTGTAAACCTGACCCAGCTTTCTAGCTGCCCAAGAAAGGGCCTGCAAGGCTAGAACCTGGGATCATGGGTTGCTGGTGCTTTCACGTCACCACTGGAAGACTCTGTAAAGCTAGGTTCAGCAGGAAGTACTGCCCGCCAGGGCCTGAGTGGCGACTCACAGCCCATTGATTGGCTGATACTAGTATTTGAACTGGGAGCCAGCATGGGGTGGTGTCTGAGTAGCAACAATGGACTGCCTGCCCGCTCCTGCTCTAGACCCTGCTTGCTGCAGACCTTCGACGCTGGCTTCCGCCCCTGGTTTGTCTTTGACTTTGCTGTTCAATTGCTGTCTATCACCTGGTGCCCATCCCTGACTTCCTGGCACTCTGACCTTTGACGCCCCCACCTCTACTTGGCTATTTCTAGCAGGGTAGAGTCCTGCTGCTTCCCCGCTGCTGTGAAAGGCTGGCTGTTTCAGAGCTTTTCTCCACTGCCTTCCCACCTGGCTGGGCTTTTCACTGCAGCGTGTAGCCACAGGGGTCGTGTCTGTACTCTGTACTGCTGCGAGTGTGTAATGCGTATTGTTCAGAGGGTTTCCCCGAGTGCTTTGCAGGCAGCATATGTACAAGCATCGCTTCACACGCACCTTCTTCATCTTGAAAAGAACCCACGTCTGGGGCGGAAGTTGGCAACTGTTTAGCAACCGCACGGTAGTCACATGTGAAAGCTTAGGACAGGAAGTGAAAAAACAATCCCGTGTCCAACTCAAGCTGCAGATAATCTCTGCCGAGAGCTTTTAATCACAATGTGACCAGGGATAGGAGCATTATTTGGTCCTTAATGTGCAAGGGCTTAAATTCAAAGGAGTGTCCTCTTCTTCCCTTCCCACCTCCAAGCTGTGCTCAGGGGAAGAACTATACATGGTAGAGGGCAAGGATCTAGTGCTTAAGACACTGGAGTAGTACTCGGGCAATCTGGATTCAGTCCTTTCTTCTGTTGCAAATCTCCTGTCTGATGTCGGCTAATTTCTTAACTTACTTTCTCCCTGATTTAATTCCCTACCTATCAAATGAGGATAATAATACTTCTCTTGTCAGTTTACGTGAACTGTAAGCTCTTCAGGTCAGAGGTTGGCTTTTACTGTGTGTATCTAGAGCACCAAGCACAATGGGACCCTGACTTTGGTCGAGTCCTCTTGGTGTTATTGCAATCATAATACGACAAGAAGCTGCTTAGAGACAGAATGGAGAGAAGATCAGATTCATGATGCAGAGGAACCTTGGAGTGGGGGAAGGAGATTTTTCTGTTTACTTTTCTGGTTACGCTGGATTGGTTTATTCTCATGTAAGTGCCACCCTCTGACCCTCAAGGATCAATCACAAAACTGAGGAAAAATTTTTGGGGGGCTGTCAGATGATCCCATCAGGGAAACCACAGCGTTGAGAAATCATCCATAAAACAATAATCATTACATCTGTTTTAAAATGAACCATCTAATTGTGCTGCAGAGCAAAAGAGCGTAGGTAAAAATAAAACTAAAGTATATAAGAAATGGAAGTGCTGTTCTAATCTGAAAATTGACTCTACCAAGGGCATTGGAAAGTTTCATCTTTATTGGGATTGTCTTTTTTGTTCTCTGGTTGCACGTGCCCTGGCACAATGGGGCCTGCTCCAAGACTGGGGCTCCTATGCAATACATGAAATAATATTGTCTGTCACTTTCTTCCAGATCAAATCAGTTTACAATTAAAGGATCTGAGAGTCAAGCAGGGTCTTTTCCTGACTTGTAAATTGAAGAAAAAAAAAATGTTGTGCAATTGGAGCTTTGTTGATCAGCATAAACCAGGCTCTGCTCCGTCTGACTCTCCCATGTCTGTGCTAACAGAAATAAAAAGTAATGAAAGCTTATTTTTAGTTAGTAAAATGAGCGGTTCAGACTCTGGGAGCATCCTGGATGCACCCAGCAATCTGTGGAGTAACCAGATGCCATAGTCACGTGGTTAGTATAGTCAGTCACCTTTCAAAAAGAAACTGCCTTTTAAACTGCGGTTGCTTTAAAACATCTTTCGTTAATGTATTGGTCACCAACCACAGCAGGGTATGTAGGGGAAGAATACATTAAATCAAGCCACTTAAAAATTATAGCATTTTTCTCCACACTCCCACCGTCAAAAAACATACTGAACCTATTGCCGTAGAAGTGCTGTATTCAACTGTATCCCAGCAGGAACTGGTATAAAAGATGACACTTCTAAACCAAAAACGAAATCCTGATTTTAATGAAGTTCTGTGCTCTGTGGAGGATGGGAAAACGTTCACCTATAAATAAGCAAAGGCTGAAAAACGAGGAGGAATAAAATAAGGGTTCTGCCTTAATCCCATCTTAACTAAAGGTCTGCTGTCAAATAAATTTTTAAATATAACGTAGCTTCTCCCACCCCTGCTCCTCATTGTTTATAATGCACCCTTTCAGCTCTTTCCCAGTTCATTCCAGATTACCCAATTTAATGTAAGCCTATTTTGTCCTTGCTCCTGGAGACAGTAATAACCGAGCAGAGGGAGGGTGATGGCATTGTGGCAGTGACAACTGCTTGGGGAGCTGGGATCAATCGCAAACCAGGTTGGGTCTGTTTAGATTTTGCAACTCTCTCTGTGTCTGTACAGCACCTTGTACAACAGGCCTTCAGTCTCAGGGTATGCCTATGCTGCGATGATTGCAGCTCAGGGAGGCATCCCTGTGCTAGCTTTAATGAGTGGGCTTGGGTACTAGCAGCAGGGAAGGCGTGATGGTAGCACTTTCTTCAGCACAGACAGCAGCAAGGCCGCCTCGAGCAGTGGGTGGTCACTCAGGCAGCTAGCCAGGACTGAAAGCTAGCTTGATGATGTCTGTACTAACTACAAACACACACCCCTCCGAACACACAAGGCAGTACAGACATACCCTCAGTCGGGAGCCCTGAGCTCTACTCTAAAAAAACCAAATAATTCCCATTGATCTCCACCATTTCTTTTTCTATTGGTTAATATAAGAACCTTCCTCTCTCCTGCCAGGAATCTGAATCCCCTGTCTCAAGGACTTTAAATGTATCCTGCCTCCCTGCCTTAGACCCAGCCTCGCTCCAGCTGGGTGGAATGTGATTCCCAGCTCCGTCCTGGGGATGGCTAGGGAGCCAGTACAGTGTTTCATCAATAAACATGCCTCCATTTTGAAGGGAAGTCTCCATGCCAGTCGTCTGCTCAGCGCTGCACAACCAGGAGGATCCTGCCCACAGCTGTGTTTATCAACCACAATAGAAGGCAGGGTTCGGCTGAATGAAAATGTCTTTCGACATTACACAGGGCCACACAGGCACTTTTTACTTTTCTTTTCTTTTCTTTTTCTTTTCCAAGCATGAAAACAATGGCAGAGTCTTTAAATCTTTTATCAGCAATGAAGCTGGATCATCTGGATTCTTCTCCATTTGTTCCCGCACATGTCTTTTTGTCTGTCTTTTTAAACTCGTGGAACCAGGGGAAAAGATTCTCCCTGGGTAGGGACAGCTTTGAAAGTTAATGGTGTGCACTGTTAATTATTGGCATTATAGTGCCTGGGGCTCTTATGCTACGTTCTGTACTGACGCACCGTAAGAGACCGTCTCTTCTCAGAAGAGTTAGAGTCTAACTAGACAGGACAGACAAAAGGCGGAAGAAAAGGAATTGCTATTATGCCCTTTTTACATATAAGGAAATGAGACAGACGAACAGACAGCATAAAGGATTTGCTCACACTCGCACAGAAAAGTTTTGCTAGAGTTTGGAACTGAACCCAAATCTGAGTCCTAGTCTAAGATCTTTATATAACAAAGCCACTTCCTCTCTGAGCAGGTGAAGTGTTAGCTATGCTCTTCCAGGTCATCTTGGAGCAGATGGTGGGGTCAGTTGCAGAGCTGGTTGGGAATTTTTCAAGAAAATATCTTTTCATCAAAAAATGTCAATGAGTTGAAACTGAAACTTTTAGTGGGAAAGAGTTGGTTTCAGTGAAGTTCTCAACTTGAAAATGTTTTTGAATAAAAACTTCGGGTTTTCAGAACATGCTGTTTTGGCATTTTCAACATGAAAAATTCCAATTTTCCACTTTGAGACAACTTTTTGTTTTTAAATTAAAGCTAAGGAAATTAAAATAAAACATTGCAAAAATATTGAAATGAAATGTTTTGACCCAATCTTATTCTTTTGGGGTTTTGTTTTCTTTTTTGGTTAGAAAACATTTTTGAGCTTTTGAATTTTTGTCCCAATTCAGGACAAATTTCAATAAATTTTTCAGGAGGGGAAAACAGTTTCCAATCCACTACTATTCAATTGTCGTTTTCCCCAAATCCAGTTTCTCTTCCCCTAGTGTAGACAAATTAAGAACAGTGAGGGAGGGAGAAGTTGCATCTTCTGTTTGACACTGAAGAGATGGTTTCAGAGTAGCAGCCGTGTTAGTCTGTATTCACAAAAAGAAAAGCTGAATTAGTTAGGCCTGCAGTGTACAAAAAGTTCTGCTACAACTAGAGGATAAATAACACTGTCTCCGTGGCTGTGGAGGAAACCAAATTGAACCCCACGGTCCCTGGCAGTCGATGAGCTGACGTAGGGCTCTATGTCACAGGCGATTTCTCAGGAGCAATTTGTGTAGCTAATGGCTGTCACCAATGTTTTTCCTATGCAAAGGGACAAATAAAGCAGCAGGAGCAAACATTGATGACAACATTCACCCCGGCTTTCAGACCACGCTTACAAGCAGATGGGATAGGAATTAAAAGTCTGTCTCACTGTGGTCTTTGGTAGCTAATGTGTTCCTAGCAGTGGGTTACTGAATCTTGGAGCTACATTTAAACAATGTGCAAAAGCGCACTTATCCCAGTGCATCAACAGGGGCTTGAGAACTCTCTGTCCTTGAAGAGTGTTGGGAAACTGGGCAGTCAAGCATCAGTGGTAAGCAGATATTGACTCACAGCATTAAACTTACCAAAATAAGCTAATGGTGTATTGACCAAGGAAAAGCCTAAATCAATATCAGTCCTTAGTGGCTTGGTAGATCAATATGTCTTTTGATACTGATAAAGAACACAGGAGTCACGTATTTGCAGTAATATAAAGTTTTTCTCTGCTGCTCCTTCTGCATTGACCAGAGACAAGAATGGGAGTAAATGGAAGGTTTCCTTGGAGATGATCAGGCACTGGGCAGAGAGGTGGTGGTTAGGTTTATTATGGGCCATACTGCTCTAGATTATAAAAAAATATATATGTGCTTGACTCTAAATACACACACTGAGGTCACTGGCAGACAGAAGGCTAAACATGGGCGGCGGGAAGTGGGCATAAACCCATCCACCCTTCCTCTTAAATAAATGAAAATCATGGGCAACTCTGAATGGTTTCGTTCACCTCCACTGAACAAAGATTCACTTTTTCTTGTTCAGCAAGAGCCAGCGTAGCTGCCACTCATTTATACAATGCTCAGTCTGTGCCCAGTTATTACCAGCCATTTTCATAGCAAGAATGCAGCACAGCTTAGAGAATCGAGTTTTTACGTACAAGCTTGGGGTAGAGGGCTCATTCATTGCTTCTTGGCCTGTGGCACTAAACGGGTGGCTCTTGGTTTGGTTTTAGTTATTTCTTGGCAATGAGATGGAAGATATTTGTTTTTTTTTTAAAAAGCATTTCGGAACAGTCCATGCAGCCACCCTGCCAATGCGCTAAAGGTAGTGGCTGAGAGGGGACAGGCAATTTTCATGGACCATTCAGTTCTTGGTCTCTCTACTGATCTTGCCAATAACAGGGGAATTATAGCTGTAATGGAAAGCTCTTCATTAAGAGCCTGATGCAAAGCCCATTGGAGTCAATGGGGGACTTTCCATTGACTTTGGCTCAGGCTCTTGGGAATGTACGAAGACTCCCAAATTCATTTTGCATAGGTGACCAAAGAACCAACCACTTCTGATCAGGGGAAGAGCTGAACAAGTAGCCTAGACTTGAAAGGCTTCCTGTGCCATTATCAATGAGATATTATATTTTTAAAAGTTTTTTTTTTTTAGGTTCAAGTGTGTGTGTGTGTGTATGTATACACACACACACACACGCCATTAATCTCCTGGAAATGGCCATTTTTATGTCAAATTATTTTTGGCCTAAATCTGTTGAGCAGTTTCCCATTCTGTGGCTCTTGATGCCTCAGAAGAAAATTAAACCCTCCGTTTCTGTTTATAAACTGTGCTGCTCATATCTCACTTTGGGGGCATTCTTGTTCATGTTGCCTGTCAGCTGATTAGGAAAGTTAAACTGAAGTTCTTTCAGGATGGTTTCCCTGGAAGCTCGTTGTAATTTCGTATCTCCTTGAGTTTCCTCTATTTAAATTTAGGGCTCATCGTCTGGGGTGATTGCAGCTACTCTGAGAGCTGTCTGGAAATTTAGCTAATTGGTAATTATTTCATAAATTGCCGCCTGGTTCCTATTAAGGAACCTGATCCAACTCCTACTGAAGCCAGAAAGACTCCTATTGACTTTAATGAGAGTTGGGTTGGGCCCTAACTCAGATGATGAGAGAGAAAACCACGTGAGCCTCTAATCTCCTCTTTTCAGTGGAACCCACCAGCTTTGGTTTGCTTGAGTCTCAGTGAACCTCAGTGGCTGGTTTGCTTCTCATGATTTTAATAATTTGAGGTTCCAAAACTCATCACGAAACTCAGAACAAAACAATACAAACCCAAGTGAAGTGCATCGAATCCAAAAACACTGGGCTGTCTCCACCTGACCTGTGGCTCCCTCGCACCTCCCCACCTCCAGACACTTTGAGGGAGCCGATGAAGGCCCCTCTGCCCATCTTCAATCACTGGAGCCATGCCTTCTCCCCATCTGCAGTGTTTGGGGCACTAGCCTGCCACTCCCCAAACCCCAAAGATATCTTCCTTGGATGAACTGTCTGTTCCAGGTCCCAATGTTGCCTCTCCACTCTCCTAGGCTTGAGATGATCCCGGAGTTTCCTGGCTATCAGGCTGTGTTTTCTGGGATGTCTCAGGCCCAAGAATAGAATAAGTCAGTAACAAGAAGGCAGTAGCAAGTCTCAGTGGAGTAACTGAGGCCCTGTTGCTGAAGGCAGGGTGGGTAGGCAGGCAGAAGGTTTACCCTGAGGATATGTAGAAGAATGGGTCTACCTTGCCAATTCCAACACCACCCAAACACTGTAGAGGGGAGGGTGGGACCCCAGGGAACCTAACTCCTGCCCCAAAGTCAATACTATGTAGGGATGAAAAGCGGGTGAGTTCTATTCAGCTCCCTTAATTCTCAGCCAGTCTCCCCACAAACCGGTCTCTGCTAACAACCAACAGTCCAAAGGGAGACTAAAAGATAGCTACATAGGCCCATGTCTTTTAGCTGCTGTTGCCATGATGATCAAAGATCGCTTGCAGCCGGATGGGAAAATTAAATGTCAGCATTGGAATGCATGAAGGTCACTGGATTCCATTACTTAAGTAACGTATACAGATCCATTCTGACACATTCATTTGTTAACACGGACCACAAAGCTCAATGAGGAGCTCAGGTGTAGACATGTAAATGGGAAAGATGTCTCCATGCGGAACCGATGGGACCTTCAGACCCTGTCATTCTATCTTCTTTTATTTCCCCCTTCTCCTTGCTTTACAGGACTGGCTGACTAAATTTGGCTACCTGCCTCCTCCAGGCCCTGTCACAGGACAACTGCAGACCCAGGAAGAGCTTGCAAAAGCCATCACAGCCATGCAACAGTTTGGAGGCCTGGAAGCAACAGGGATACTAGGTCAGTGGGAAACGAGCACTTTCTTCTTCTGTTTCATTTTGATGATCAGCTGCAGAGATGTCTCTCAATAGGATTGGGGAGGGGGTGCGTTCTCCTATACCACTGAGCTGCAGAAGGATGACTGTGCTGGTCCCAGGAAGATCTAATGTGTGAGCAACAGCGTACGGCCCAGTTTGCAGTTATAAGGAGTAATTACATGGCTCAGGTGCTGTGTTGCCTTGCATTTTCAACAACCTGAGGCGGGCAGTTGTTTCACTAGGCCCACATGCCCATGGGGTTCTTATTGTGCTCAGAATAGCTCTTGATGCGTTTAAGAAAGGAGAGAGAGCATCAGAACTGCTGGGTTGGTTGGGTTTTTTTAATCATCGATTACATCATCCAACTGAGGGGAAAATAGCTAATTAATTGCCGAGATCCGTATGTTGAACTATTCTATTGTTATCCTTCCTTTTGACAAAGAGGGGTGGTGGAGAGATTGTTTATAAAAGATCGACTCACGGCTGTTCTTTTTGTCTTTTTCTCCGGCTCATTATACTTGTTTGCATTGAATTATTTTTGAAGACAGCTAGGTTTTTTGGCTTTTTGTCTCTGCTAAGCAAGCCAGAGCTATTGTCAGGCTGTCAGCCACAGCAGTTTTCAGCTGCAGAAGGATGGGGTTATGGCTGAACCACAGGGTTTAAGGGTTTGGGATTCTATTCCTGCAACTCTCTGCATGACTGGAGGCAAGTCCTTAACCTCTTTGCGCCTTGGTTTCCCTTTCTGTGACATTGGATTCATTAATGTTTGTGAGGTGAGAGCCTCAGAAGGAAGGAATTACAGAATTATGAAAGATTTACTGTTGCTTAGAAACTATGACACTGAGCACTCCTGTGTTATCCTAGCGTTCTTCCACCTCTTCAAAAAAGATAGTTGCTCTAGTTAAAAACATAACAAGTCAATTATTTTCTTACCTAATTTATTCCCACCCAAAGCAGTTCAGAGTCTTACTGTAAGGTTCACCACACCTGAGCCCTCAGACAGACTTCTCCCTGAGCTCCAAGGATGGGATCTAAGAAGCTGATCCAGCTGCTGTTGAAGTCCATGAAATGAGTCCCTTTGAGTTCAGTGGGAGTTGGGTCAGACCCCCGAAGTGCAGGTCTCTTCTTGGCCGGTTGTCCTCATGCACTGCTGTGGAGTTGTCCAACCCTTTGCAAGTCCAAGTTGGCTGAACCCCACTCTTGCAATGCTGGGACTGGGTCAAGTGCATTCCCATCCAGATGATTCAATGAGCCCCACAAGGAATTAGCAGTAGGTGAGCATCAAATGATTCCATGGTGAAGTTTGGTTGACATAAGCACACACAAGACCAGGGCTGGGATTTTTAAACTCGGTTCTGCTTTTCCGCTGAATCCATTTGCTTGGCCCTAACAAATTGTCTAAGTTGTTTTCTTTTTAAAAAGGAGGGGGAGAAAGTATCATCGTAACCCTCCTAAAGTTTCTTTGTCTCTCCCGGCCTGCCCACAAGCTACCTACTGTGGTGAGGTCAGTTTGCTTTCACTGCCATTTATTTAGGAGAGAGTTAGTGAGAACCTGCTAATTAGCAGGCTCTCCTTTGCCAAGTCCAGGCTGTGCCTTGGCAGCTCTTGGCAAGTCCCTTCTCTGAGCAGCTGCTTCCCATGTCACTTAAACAGCTCTCTGTCCACTTTCTTATCAGCTCATCACTGAGATGCTTGCTTTCCATTTTTAATTAAATACATGTAATTATCTTTCTTTCACATCTTATCAGAAACACCAAGAGGCCCAGGAGCAAGGTGGGTTTCTTGGTTTGGGGGTTTTTTGTGTGTGAAATTATAAGCATAGTTTAAAATGGACTTCACAGTCTTTTCCTTGTGAATTGGGGGTCTGTGTTTTGGGATTTTTGTTTTAAATAAAAATATATAATTTCCCATTTTTTAGAATAAAAGTGTAAGGCCAGATCTGTAAATTGGTGCATCCAGAGTCCTGCTGGTTGTGGAGCCGGCCCTTTACAATTTTATTCCATTCCTAATAAAGAAACGTACTAGTGAAGAAAAGAATATTAGCATCTTGCAAATCAGTTTCCAGTCTAACGCAACTATGGTATATTTGCATGCAAAGACTACCCTGCTTTGCCAGGGGAATGGTGGGAAATCCAGATTAAAGAAGAGACCAAGGGCATGTCTACACAAAGCCACAGCGTGCTCCACGGCGGTGTGATTTCTAAAATGCACTGAAGTGTCGCACACTAACTGGTCCACATAGACCGTGCAGGTGTCAACTAAAAGTTCTCTGGTGCACTTTAATGTAGAATACTGGGAAGAAATGTGCCATCCTCATTCTACCCTGGTGCCATTTGCCAAAGGGCGTGCATTGTGAACAGGGCACTAGGGACAACTAGGCTCTTGTCAGTTTCCTATTTCCCATCTTTTAAAATAGTACAAAGCCAGTGTTAGGGCCAGGCCTAACCCATGCATTCCAAGAGGCCTCCCATTCCCGATACTTCCTTGTACCTTGCTTGCTAACAACCTGGCTCCCCCTGTAGGTGATTCTTGGGAAAGAGAAACCGGCCCTGCAACAGCATTTTTGTTGCAGTTGTGTCATTTTGGAAAATGAGACTTTGTCCTTATTTTGGAACTTGTTAATGATTACTGCTATCCTAATGATTAAGGTGGGGTGGTTGGTTTTTTGGGGGGAGGAGGTTAATATCCATAGCATTATAGCAATGTAATCTGCTCCATGACTGGGAACATTCAATGTCAGCACACACAACTATTCCAGCGCGTGCGTGTGTGTGTAGGTGGAACGTGGCCTCAGCTGCATAGCTGATCCTAATCAACTATGAAGAACCTTGTTAATATCAGCAATCATCCTGCGAGACACATCCCCTCGTCTCTGCTGCCAGGCCGCGTACAGCACTGGATCGGTTGGTTGTGGGGTAGAAAATGGCACCCAGGGTTCCATAGAAGATGATTCATCAGTGCTATTTTCCACATATCGTTTCTTTAGGCAAGGGAGATATTTCCCAATCCCTAACCCAGCCCTGGTTGCTGGACATTCCCAAGCGTGTTAAAAGTTACAGTCCGGATCAATACAGTTTTAAAAGCCTACAGCTCTGTCAACAGCCCTGTGGTGAGCAGAGAGTGAATGCAAGTACCCGTGAGATGGAAGAACATTCCCTTCTAGGTCAGGGAGAGATTGAAATGGCTACAGGTGTGTTTTAAGGGGAGTGTTATCTCTGCTGCATTGCCACCATTTGCCTAATAAGCCCACTGCATTGCACGAAACCAAGGCGTCCATAATACTCATTCCCTCAGTGTCAGAAGGAAAGGAAATTAATATTTTTAACACCCAGTTTCACCTTCTGAAAGCGGAAACATTAGACCAATTTTCATCACAGTATTTCAAGGTTTTTTTTGTTTTGTTTTGTTCTTGGAAATCTAGATGAAGCTACGCTGCAATTAATGAAGACACCTCGTTGCTCTCTCCCTGATCTTGCTGAGTCAGAGACCAGGAAGAAGCGGCACGCTCAGGCCGTGACAAAGTGGAATAAGAGGAACTTATCTTGGAGGTAGGAATTCATCTTTCTCTATTTCTGTGTCACAATGAGGAATCGATCGTAGATCAAATAAGACTTGCAATGAGGTGGAACATGGCTGTGTTAAAATGTCTCCTTTCACGATCCCAGACCCCATCAAGCCAGGGTTTTAAATTATTCTTCGCACCTGCCCTAGTTGCAGTCTCGATTCCCAGCCCTACAGCAAACTGCAATAGCAAACCCACATCTGATAGCTCTGACCCACTGAAGTAGCTGGGTTTCTTTAGCCAAGTTGCAGCAGTTGAAGCTTATTTGTTTTGCATGCTATGGGTTCACAGCTTCCCTTTGTCAGACTCCACCAGGTTCAGACCCATGTGGATTCTCCTCCTGGTTGAGAGAGGAGGATGTATGAGCCTTTTTTGGACCCACAGATGATCTTTTCCCCCACCCCTTTCTCTCCCTTCCTTAAAAACTGTGTGTAACCCACACCTACTCAGTGTGACATTGTGTCTCCCTCAAGAGGTTGAGGAGCCTGCTATGGCCTTTGTTAATGGAGCCTTTTAGCTGAGGCAGTGTTTAGATCCAGAAGTTCCATGTTCGAGCTTTGCTGTTGATCACTCACCAAGGGGGCTTGATTTTACACGTATGGGATGCTCCTTACCTGTCTCCCCTGGTAGAGATTGGAAGCCTTGTGAGCTTTTTGGGACCCATGGATGATTTCTTTCTCTTTCCTCCCCCACCCACCTCCTCTTCTCTCCCTCCCTCAAAGACTATGGATCATGCTGACTGTTCTTCAAACCATGACTAAAGAAAGCTGGATGCTATTTTCCCTGCTCATTGACTTGGCTATAAGGGATTGCTGCAAAGTCAAACTGGCTGATCCTGCTATCCCAGAAACTCAAGCTCGCGGCTTGTAGGGAACTCCCTATTAATGAGCTCCAAGCTGAAAGGCCCCAAACCGGACGTAAACTTTGAGTTCACACGTATTAGTGTAACCACTAGCTCTCTGGAGGAAACCCATTCAATAATAATGAACCTTGACCCAGCTACTGCAGTTGACAGGTGTTGAAATGGTGACCTTAGGTGGAAAACTGCTTTATTTTTTTCAGCATTATCCAATGGGGATCTTATTTTGAGGGGTGATCTAAATAACTAGCATTCAGCTGTTAATTTCAGTATGAAAAACTCCTGGAGAGGCAGTGGACCTAAGTCAACCATTCAGTTGACTTGACCTGTCTGGCACGTGTCCATTTCAAATTCATTATGAGGTTTTGTGATGCGTCTGCAAAGGAGGCCATGAAAAAGGGGTCATTGGGTTTGTGTCTTGAAATGGTCTAACGGTGGTGGTATAAAACTCCCATCTCCTGACAACTGGGTTAGACTTTTTCTCCTTCTTCCGCTCCTTTCCAGTGTTCTGGCTTATGTTCAATGGGGTTGTGTTTTATATTTGGAGGTTACCTAAGCATGTGAGAAGCTATGGCCACGCAGAAATGATTATACAGTATTTATGTCCAACACTCAAGCCTTACAAATTTACAAACTGGCATTCAAATTTACCAGCCCAAGGACAAAATTCACTTGCTTGCCTTTACCATGATAACTGAATATAATGAAGAAATGCTCACGAAAGAAGAAATGGTGAGGCAGGATAAACAGGCCTGTAGAGTTGTGCGAGGCTGCCCCACAGCGGGGCCTTTGGACCCCCCAGAAGGGGGCATCTGATATAGTTTGTGATGATGGAAAAGCAAAGACATCAATTATAAAATGTGGAAACAAGATTTGAAGGTGATGCAGGTAAATCATGTCTCAATGTAATTTATTCTCTGGTTCTCTGTGCAGCCAAACCCAAGCAGTTAGAGGTCTCAGAATAATGGGATTGGTGCTGCATACAATTGTAGGTCCACACATATGTATCCTTCCAAGATATAGCCCACACGGTAAATTTCCAGCAGAATAAGACACACAACTCACCTTATACTCAACAAGCTTTCAGCTGGAAATGTAACCTTGCATAGTTACCAAGACACTCAGAAAGTGTAATGGGATCAAGCTGGGAATGAAATAAGTTTGGGATTTATTTCTGATTCTGTCTGTTGAAATGACTTAAAAAACAATATTACCTGGAGCCCTGCTTCCCACGGGATAGTTTGTGCTAATCGGGCAGGGGAACTGCAATGGCAGGGGAACTGCAATGCACAATCTTTCTTAAGACTTCTGGGGGTTGGTCTGTGGGGTAACAGTGCCCTCTGTTGGTGCTAGCCAAAGTTAATTTAAATGTCAATATGGCACAAGAGAGGATAATAAGGGTTCATCATAACTGATAGAAATTAGAGAAAGAAACAGCGTGTGTTGTCTGCTGCCAGTTTCCTGAAGGATATTCCCCCCCTGATTTTTGGCCTAAATGTTCCTGTGTTTAATATCATTTTATTACTTCCGGTATTACCTTATTGAATGACAACTCATATAGGGAGTTTCCATAAGGAACTGCTATTGTTGCACTCTTCCCATAATGTGTTACATTTCTATTGCACTTTGCGAGTTAGTTGTCAGTGATGAAAGGACTTGTACTAACTTAGAGGGACTATTTGGGCCCAAAGAGTTAAAGGTGTTAACACGACTCTGTTACTGTCTAGCATTAAGAAGGGTGAAACAAGGTTTGAGGCCTGGTATACACAGACCTTAGCCTGCTTAGTACCATGGCAAACACAGTGCTAAAGTTTGGAGATGTGTGGATTTGGATACATGAAAGAAAAGGAGTTAAAGCAAGTTTTAAAGCCCTTTAAAACTGAACGGGAATGATTATAGAAAACAAACTTAACCAGAACCTATCAACGTTCTTTTTAAAAAAGTTAGTCTTTTATTGGACAACCTTTCTTGGGGGGTGGGAGAAAGGGGCTAGTTTTGATACTTAGCTCTGAGATGTGAAGGATGATGTCATGACCCCTGGGTCTCAAACCCAGGCCCATAAGGCTGCTGAGAGCAGGCCCACTCCAACATGCCACCAAGCAGGCTGCTGAGACTAGCATACCTCAGATACATGAAACCTAGCCCCAGTGGAAGGCTCTGCCCCGAGGTTTGATTGGCAGAGTCCCAGAGTGGCTGATTAGCCCACCGGCCCTACTTAATCCAGCAGCAGGCACAGGAAACCGAACTGGGCTCCACCATGCTGTGAACTGTGTGTGTCCTTGACTTGATGTCCTGGCCTCGACCCGTGGTTCCCAGCCTCCAGTTTGTCACCTGCCTCTGGTTCCCCTGTGGTGGTTCTGATCTCCAGTTTGTCTGCTGCTTCTGACCTCCTGGTATCCTGACCCAGACGTCTCTTGACTCCTGTCTTGCAGCCTCTGGGTCTGGCTACCCACCATCCAGCCATGACAGATGGTCACTTTCTCTGCTTTTGACCAACAGAAAAGTGTGAGGGGAGAAGAGACAGGATAGTAAAGATGGGGAAATATGTTTTTTGTTGATATTCTTGAGGTTCTGGGTTGGCAGCTCAGCTGTGACAGCAGTTGCTCTGGGTTCTGGCTCATCTCCCGGTCTGGGACATCATCTGGCTGGGCTGGTCTCTCTGAGGCTGCGCAGAGCTGCATGGGCTGTCTCGTCTCATTGCACTGGTGCTGTGTGGTAAGCCAAAACAAAGAGAGAGCGAGAGACACACACACAGGACAGAAGGAAAAATAGTGGGGCAGAAAGGAACACACAAGGGAAGGGGAGACACAGAGCAGGATCTCTTGTGTCTGTGGCTGGAGTCTTTGCTGGTCCAGTGGTCATGGCCAAATGTCCCTGCTGAGGTCTGAGCTTCATGATAATGCAATGATTTCCGGGGTCCAAGGGCAAAAGGCAAAGTCCCTGAAGTGGTGGGGAGGCTTGACAGCCTTCCTCCTCCTCCAGAAATCCCCCAGTTAGTCTATGTGCCCCCTACTGAAAGAGAGGTGATGGGTGGAATAGTCCATCCTTTCCTTATTTGGCCTACCTAGGAGGTCTAATTTTCAATGCACCAGTTTTGGTTCATTGATTTCCAACCCCACGCTTCTCTTCATAGATTCCAAGGCTAGAGGAGATCATTGTGATCATCCGCTCTAAGCAGAATGTTCTTTCTTTTGTTTCCTAGGCATGATTTTCACACAGTCCTTCTGTTATATCTGCAGGCCTTTTTGTTTGGACTCATTCTGTTTTTCTGTCTCCCTTTTGCACCTTCTCCCTTCAACATTTATCGTGATGTGTTACTGGGAACATTTTGTAAACTTTTATTCACTTTTCCACAGTTGAGTTCACAATTAGGGTAAATTTGTATGCCTAGTTCTTTCAAGAGGACTCTGAAATCCCCAACACGGGTATAATGCTGTGCACTTTGACAGCATCTTGTATTGAGGAACTCATGACACTTCAGAAGTATCCATTAATTAATCCTCAAACACTCCTGTGAGGTAGGCATTATTATCCCTATTAAACAGATGGGGAGACTGAGTCCTGAACAGGGAATTGACTTGACCAAAGTGGCACAGCTGGGAATCAAATCCAGGCGTGCTGCCTCCTGGTCTCCCTGCTCAGCGCTGACCTTGCCTCCCTCTGGCTGTCAGTGATGACAAAACCATGGTGTTAAAACTTAATAAATGATGTGTGGCCCTGATTTTTATCCTCCTCTAAATACATAATCTCCACCTCCTATTAGCAGACAGCTATCCCAGGCGGTGCAGTTCTGAGGGAATGTTGCACTTTTGGACTAATTAAAAGTTATTTTTTAAATTAAATTTTAAATATATTAAAATAGTTCTCCATGTCCACTGAAGGTAGGACTTGCTTCATCTGCAGCAAGGGAGATTTAGGTTACATATTAGGAAAAACTTTCTAACTACAAGGGTAGTTAAGATCTGGAATAGGGTTGTGGAATCCACATCACTGGAGGTTTTTAAGAACAGGTCGGACAAACACCAGTCAGGGAGGGTCAAGTTTGCTTGGTACTGCCTCAGCGCAGGGGGCTGGACTTGATGGCCTCTTGAGGTCCCTTCCAGCCCTGCATTTCTATGATTCTGCTCAGCTTTGGCTTCCTGTTCCAGGGGGACACCCAAGGAGAGCAGTAATCACCCAGAAACACACTATCTGTTGCTTCTTCCTCTTTAAATATAGGGCACCTGACAGCAAAGAAAAGCTGCCAAAGCCCAGATCTATAAATTTACCAGGCTTTATCCCACAGTAGCTGAAATGTCACCCCTGTGCTGAACTTATCCGATCTTTACGTAAGGAGAAGTCCCAGGCTCTGCATCATCAAAGCCTTGCAATCAAGATGCCTCTGAGCCAGAGCTATGACATCAACAGGAAAGCAGGGGACACGTCACAGTGAGAAAAACGCAAAGAGCCCCCCTGGGTAACCAGAGTTTGTGCCGAATCATAGAATATTAGGGTAGGAAGAGACCTCCGGAGGTCATCTAGTCCAATCCTCTGCTCAAAGCAGGACCAACACCAACTAAATAAACATCTTAGGAAGGGCTGGGTTAGGCTTTGATCACTTTCTGATCAAGCAAGAGTGGAAAGAAGTGGCGCTTGTGGGCTTCTTTTTCTGAGAGATGATTAAACTGGTGGAAATGATCAAAGCCCCAAGTCTTCACGCTGCTCCGTGGTGCTCTGCACAGGGGCAAGGGCTAAGCCATGGGCTAAGCCAAGGGCTAAGCCAAGGGCTAAGCCAGTCTAATCCGTGCTAAATGTATGAAAAGAGACAGTTTTGCCAGGATTTGGGAGCATGTTATTTAGGGGGGAGAGCTGGGGGAACGGGGTGTTCACTCTTAAAATTCAAAATGAAATAGGATTCTCGTCTTCAGAATATCGCCGTGACCTTTCACCTCTAACGGTATCTGCCCCAGTTGCTGCTAGCAAATGGTAGTCTGGGACTTTTGGAGCCCCATAGTTCAGAATTCTTTGCATGCAATTGAGTGCACACACCAGGGTGCATAGCCTGCACAGGCTCACCCGGTTGCATGTGCAGATGGCCATTTAGGCATGTAACTGGTGACTTGCATGCACCGAGCAGAGACGAGGGATGGAAAGCCAACTGAGAGAAATGACTTTCTGAGAGAGGTGTGAAAGGAGGAGAGGGAGGCAGCTCATTGCATGAAGAGGCTGTGCCAGGAACAAGGGGCAACCTAAAACATCATAGACTTGCCCAGGAAGCAGGACATAATGGGGCAGGAGATGGGGAGGAGGGAAGCGATGCCATCCAATGGGAAATAGAACAAGTGTGAGAGAGACTGGAACCTGGAGCAGGGCTGGTCCAGCAGGGTCTGTATCAGTTTGGTGCAGCAGTAAAAGAAAGAAAAGCAGGCACTGGAAGTAAACAAGGCTTGGCTTGTGATGTTCTGCCCAAAGGAGGAGTCTGCCAGGTAAAAGCCCCACCCCCACTGTCTCTCTCACACACCTGCCCCTCCTGCCCCCAGCTCATGTCTCCATCAATAGCAGCTGTTGCTTCTCTTCTTTTCTCTCTAACTGTGCTGGTCTCCTTTAATGCACTTAATTCAAAATCTCCTCTCTCTGCTGGGCCAGAGGCACAATCGAAGGAAACCGCTACAAGCCCAGCAGCACAGTCCATTAACGTGCTACTTGCTCTCCTGAGTCTTCCTTGTTTTCTCATCCTGGCGTCGCTGGCCGAGGTTTGAGCAAGCGCTGAACAGCTGCTGATTTTGCTGCAGCCGCAGTGAGGCACTTTCCAAGGGACGTGCAGATGCGTAAGCCAGCTGCTCTGAAGTACCAAAGAGAAAGGTGAGGCAGATGCCCGCAAGCTGGAGTGAGTGCTCAGAGGCTGCAGTGCATTCTAGACATCGCACACCACGGGCAGCCCCTACGCAGCCTATCACTGCACGGTCTGAACCCCGCAGAGCAGAGAGTAAGCGCCTCCCATGGATGGGACTTCTGCTGCAGGTGCTGTAACTTACAAGGAGAAAGATCAGCTCCTGTGGCATGCTTGTTTGGTCTGTGGGATGGCAGTGAGTGAATGCTGGGACAGGGTTTTCAAAGAGCTGTAGTTCAAGTACAAACCCAAATCTCTCTTGGTTTCATCCAGCACAGCTCCTCCTTTCTCAGGATGAATACAGGATGGCTTGCCTGGGAAAGAGGCTGTGATGTTTTATTTTACCAGCATCTTTTCCCTAGAATCAGTTCTCTCCCGGGCTGCTGCTCGTCCTGGAGCCGGAGGGTGCTTTCTGGTCATCTGTTTGTATTAAAAAGAAAATAACAAAAGTGACCCAGGGATGATGCGAGGCTGAAATCACTAACCTTTGTGAAGGGCTGTGAGATCCTGGGTTGAAAAGCGCTATGGAAGCGCAAAATATTGATAGCAGTAGTTTGCTGCACCGTTGTGAAATACATTGTGTTTACCTCTCTGAACGCCGATCGCCCAGCCAACGACCAGGTAGACCACAGTGGAACGAATGTGGCTTGTCGTGCTGCTCTTGCTAAGATCCAGAACTCCTGGGGCATTGTACGCTCTACTGAGCATGACCTCTGGGCAGCTGGGAAAGAGTCATTTTCTAGTCTCAGGCTATGAGCATATACATTCTCAATTTACAAAAAAAAAACCAACCCACCCAGAATCAATGCTTGTTTATCAGGCAATCCATAGTCTGTTATGTTTGGTGGTTATGAACATTTAATTTATTTCTCTCTAGCTTCGGAGTTGCCCAACATGAAGGAGTGTTTCATTAAACAGGAATTGATTTTTCATACCACACTAATACTTTTTCCCTTTTGCCTTCATATGAAAAAAAGAACCCAGACACCAAAATAATTATTAGAATTGACACCTTCTGAGCTCAGGCAGAAATGTCAGTCACATTTGGATCTGTTTATTAACTGACTTAGAAATGGAATGACTAAGGGATGGGCTAGCTGTGGCGATTTGTAATGGGCTGTGGTGCTCTTCAGCTGTAGGTTGCTGGTTCGATTCTGGTCCATGCTAGTAGCTCTTAGCAGTCTTTAGACTGAGAGGACTGTCTGCTGATCCTTGTGAAATGAGTTTGTTGTGTCAGGCTGGCTCTGAGTGGATGTGTCTGCAGCACACTGGCTGTCACCACAGCAACTTGGTGTGAGCTGGCAGTATCATCAGAGAGGTGAGAAACACAGCATAGCCAAGGCCTATAAAAGTGACTAGTGATTTGGGGTATCCAACTTGAAACACCCTAAAGAAGCCTGATTGTGCCACAGTGCTGAGTACCCAACCTCTGAAAATCAGGCCCTTTCGTTTGTCTCAAGTGAGGCATCCCTGAACGCCTGGTCGCTTCCGAAAATCTTGGTGAGTGGGCATTGAACCTGTGCCTGTCGGTGGACATACCTTGTCATCCTGGAGGAATGTGGGCTGCAGATGGAAGCGGCTACAGCCCCTCTGCGTGACTTCCCCAATCTAGCCTCCTCATCTTATATTGTCCTTGGATCATTGTCTCTAATCTCTCCCCACCCCCAGTACCCATTTCTAAGGAGGGTTGGAGATAGGTCAGAGCCCCTTCAGGGTTATTCAGTTGAATCGACAACGTACTAGTGAATAAATGCAGATGACCGTGCCTACAAGAGCTTGTCAACACTGCGTAGCCTTGGCTGGTATAGCTGTGCCAGCAGGGCTCCCTAGTAGAGATCCTGCATACGCTGGCAGAGAGAACTCCTTTGCCAGCATGGCTGTACTGTCTCCCCGAATGACTTTTCCTATGCCAACGGAAGCACTCTTCTATTAGCATAGTTGTGTCTACAGGGGTTTGGGGTTTTTTTTGCTGATACAGATATGTCAGCTAGGGGTTGTAATTCTTCAGTGGAGGTCCTGGCAGTTTCCATGATGTATCCCCCATATGAATAGGTATGACAGGAGTTGCCTGACATGCACATTAGGATGCTACATAGTTGTAAGGCAGGAGGCGAACTCAGATCTTGTGCTGATTGTGACAGTGAAAGAAAGCCTGGCAAACGGATAATGAGAGGGAAAGCAAGCCATCAGCTGAATGAAGGGATGAATATTTACCACAGAGCCCATTCAAAATTAAGTCATGGCAAATGAATTTTTAAATTGGATTCTTAGAGTTGAGTACAAATGGATAATCTCCTAGTTCCAGAGCCTGTGGATCCAGAAGCTAAGGGATTGACCTGCATTGCCCAAAGTGAAATAGTGTAAGAGTTTGCAATGACCTAGCCCTGGCTATACTGTATAAGCTCTAGGCTCATAGTGTTGGAATGATATTTGTCCCAGCTGTTGTTCCATTTGGTTACAATTTTAGTTTGCTTCTCATGTCCCCAGGTGTAGTATCCCATTTGTATTTAGCATCGCTTGTCTCCTGTCCTGTACGCTTACTTTACTGTCACACATCACAAGGCATTTCTGTGTGGTGGCTTTCGGCTTGAAGGACTGTCAAGAGGCTGTTACTGGCAAGAATCCTAATAAAATACAGCATGTTTAGAGGAGGCAAACCTATTCCCTGACTGGTTTGTTTTAAATTGGTGTGTAATGGCACATGTCTGTAAGGTCCCTTTTCATTCCTCTGACCCCCATGAGAATATACAATATTTTTTCTGTATGACAGCAGTAGCAAAGGAAACCAGAAGATTGCCCTGCTGTAAAAGTAGCAGTGGATAATAAAACGGTCATTCCGCAAGGAATCCCCACCAGTTCATGAAGAAAATCACATTGTTAATGAATCACTAACCCTAATAATTAGAGGGGCCATGTGGTTAGTGAAGAGGGGCACTGGACTGGGAATCAGGAGACCGGGGTTCTAGTTCTGCTGCTAGCCTGCTGTGTGACCATGAGCAAGTCACTTCACTGCGCTCTGCTTCAGTTTCTCCTCCTACTGTTTGTCAGGCAAATTTTTCAAAAGAGCCTAAGTGACTTAGGTGCTTTTGAAAATGATACTTAGGCTCCTAAGGCATATAGGCATTTAGGAAAATGTTACCCATCTCGTCTTTTAGATGTTAAGTTCTTCAGGAACTGTCATTGACATTCCCACTGACTTACATGGAGCAGCTTGCAGAACTGGGATATGTGTAAGGTTCTTGGGTCAGTATGTGTACGTGTAACAGGGCGGTCTGCCCCTTTAAGGGCCAAGGGGTCTGGGACCCACTGGCTCTGTTTGATTATTAAAACCCAACTGGGACGGGTCAGGTGATGCCTATAAATTGAGGAGCGAGCTCAGCCAGAGGGGGAATGGCAGGAGGGAAGTTATCCGCTGAATCATGCTTGGGAAGTGTTTTCTTTTCACTGGCGCTTGATCAGATAGTACTGTGGAACATCACATTGATATTTGACAAAAGTCTCCGTCTAATCACATTCAGACAATTAGCACAACTTCTGCAATCAGATTGTGCACTGAATTGAAAACCTGACACACAACCCCATGGGAAATAAAGGTGGCTATGAATAAAGGATCTAGGATGGTTCACATATGCCTGCTGCATGCTAAAAAGATACGGGTCAGATCAAAGGGTGCTTGTTTGGGTGCTGTTAACTTAGGGGGTGGAATAACTAAGAGTAAACCTAGCTCTTAGACTGGGCTTTTCATCCATAGTTCTCAAAGTGCTTTACAAAGGAGTCCGTATTGTTATCTGTATTTTACAGATGGGGAAACTGAGGTACAGGGAGGGGAAATGACTTGCCCAGGGAGGCTAGTGGCAGAGCCAGGAAGGGAGTCCAGTACTTCTGAGTCCCAATCTAATGCCCTATCCACTAGATTACACTACCTCCATCACTATGGCATTTTAATCTCTAATAACGTGTGTCTGCGCATAGTTATTTATTCAACTCCCATTGAAAGTGAGAGGGGACTAACTAGGCCAATGGTCTGCTGCAGAAAAGAAAACCCCCGTGTCCTTTCCTAACTGGATGAAGGAATAGCTGGAATTCACACAATCTCGCCAGTTTTTCATGGTTCCACCAACGTACTGTAAATTGGTGAGTGATCAATTGTTCACCGTCCCAGCCCCTAGGGTTTGGAACCTGCTCTCCCTAGGTAGCTGTCCCTGTCAGCCTCTTCCCACTATTAGCAACAGTCTGAAAACACATCATCTCTTCTATTCATAAGTTATACCATGCCCATCACGGCAGGATCTTTGTTAGAGGTGAATTTTAATCTTACCTGTGTTTTAATAGTGGATGCAATTCTTTGAGCTGTCTTTATACAAGAGCTCAGGCTAGAGGATCATGATGATCCCTTCTGGCTTGAAAAATCTATGATTCTATGAATATTAAATGTTTGGGCAGCTCCCTGGGTGCCTTGGTTGGTGTGCTGGTACCCTAGAGATAAAATCACCATTATTATTGAAGGGCAGAACTTGTCAAAACATTTCCAGCAGAATGATTTTCCCTTGGACGATGCTGGTTCAATGAAACTTTTGCGCAAAGTATCAATGTAAATTAAATTTGACCCCAGAAAATAGAGACATCTTGTTTCAATAAGATCAAAGCGTTTCGTTTCAACTTCATCATTTCAGCTTTTATATTTTGTTAAATTCATTGTATTCTAATTATTTTTTATTTTGGTTTTGCAGGAAATTTCAGAATTTCCACTTTTGTTCTGATTTGGGATGAAAGGAAATTTTGAAATGTTCTGCACAACCGAAATGTTGAGTTTGACCAGCTCTACCGAGACCGCTCTGTGAAACACTGCCCCTTGCAGAGTAGTATTCATTCTTGTATTTTCCATAGGATGTATCTACTGGGGGGGTGGGGAGTGGTGGGGGGACACAAATTCACACAAAGTTTCCCGGGTCTGACGTTCCACCAAGTGGAGGGCAGAGGTGGGAGAACCAACAATAGAGTACTGTGTATGTCAGTGGTTGCCAAGCTATGCCCCATGGACCACCAGTCATCTACCGGGCCCTTTCTGGTGCTTTGCAGAATAGACCAAGGATTTGGGAACTGAGAGGAGGATGAGTCCTGGAGAGGATCATGAAGTGATCGGCAGAATGAAAGAGCTGGACCGCCACTGATACTGATTATTTTCATGTCCTTGGTTTCTCTTTTCTATCCCAGAGTCCGCACCTTCCCCAAAGCATCCCACCTGGGCCATGACACGGTCCGCGCCCTCATGTACTATGCCCTGAAGGTCTGGAGTGACATCACCCCGTTGAATTTCCACGAAGTGGCGGGTAACAATGCTGACATACAGATAGACTTCTCCAAAGCAGACCACAATGATGGGTATCCCTTTGATGGGCCTGGCGGCACGGTAGCACATGCTTTCTTCCCTGGAGACCATCATACCGCAGGAGACACTCATTTCGATGACGACGAATATTGGACTTTCCGATCATCAGGTACGTCAGAGTCCGAGAGTTGGAGCAGAACTCATGAACTCCCAGCCTCTCCCTTTGTAAATGTTTAAGTCTCTGTTATGGCCACCCTTTGGGTTTTGGGGTCCTGTGCACATCTCTTGGGGCCCCAGAGACCTCTGTTTGCTCCCTTATGTCCCCAAAGGCCAGTAACATTTTTGTCCAAGTCAGGGAGGAAACTGTGGTAACGTTTTCCCGTTTCTCCCCATAATCCCTCACTTGCCACACCTACATAACCCAGAGCTCCCATCTGCCGCTCCCATCTGCCACTCCCACAATCCCTGTGTGGCTCCACCCTGCTGCTCCCTGCCCTGGAGTCTCTGAACTAGTAAGTGATGAAGTTGGTTGGGCTGCCTTTGAGTTCACAGGGCTCCTCAACCCTGCTCTGTGGAGGCTTCGGTGGCAGAACTGAGAGTCCTATGGCACCAGTGCTGGCGTGCAGAGACCAGCTAAGGGGAAAGCCAGAGCACACGTGTTCTTCCTCCACAGCTGCAACTCAAGCCCTGCTTCCAGCCAGTGAGATCTGTAGGGATCTGCTTGCAAAGCCCATCAGCAACACTCCTACACTGCGGAAGGATGAGGAATAAATAGGAGCCCACTGAAAAATAGCTGTTGCCCACTCACTTCGCCGCTCTACCTTCCAGTCCTGCTCTCCCAGACAGACTTTGCCTTCAGGTTCACTCCTGCTCTTCCCCTCCTAGCTCCACTAGGCACCTGAATCTCCTCTACCTACTGTCATCAATGTGCACTTGTGCAAAATGGGCATAAAATGCTACCAGGTCAGAAGGTTGCTTTCCCGCCTACTTTTCACAGGTGTCAATGAAGGCACGAGATGCATGGCAGTGGGAAATGGTCCTTCACTGACTCTGCTGCTTTGCCACACCTCAGATAGAAGAGTTCAGGTCCCAAGGATTCTGCCCCAATCACCCTGACTATAGGGCAATCAGCTCCCCACAGCCCCCCCACTAGTTGGTGCAGAGCCAGGTTAGGCTGAAGTCTGCTGTTCTCAATGTCCAATAACCAGCTGTCCTGCTCCCAATAAGAGAAGACAGGGCAACGCCAGCTGTGGCTTAGAAACAAATAATACTCTCTGCCCTTAGGAAGCCAGGGAAAAGGACCACCAGCACCACCACATTAAGGCATTTACCTTAAGGCAATAAGAAGTTCCACTTAACATGCAGTTTCAGCCTTTCAAGCCAGCAGCCCAGTTTCAGGAGCTAGAGAACTTTGAAAAGCAAAGCTGTGCAGGCCGGCGTGGCAGGCCGGAGATCTCACAAGCTCCATCTTGGTTGGATTTTGACAGAATGTGACTGCTCCAGTCATCAGCTGCTAATTTTCTCGTCACACCACCTCTCCTGCCGACGTCCCAGTGGTGTCTGCTGCCTGGGTTTAATAATTTCATTTAGACCTAATCTTCCTTCTTGAAATTGACTAATATTTTCTCTCTCTCTCTCTGTCTCTTTTTTTGTTTTTTGGGGGTTTTTTTTTGTTTGGTTAATCTGATTTCTCTCTCACCCTGCACCTCTCTGTCTCCACCTTCAAAAATCAGGACCCCCAGGAGAAAGGACCTGGCTACAAAGAATGTGAAAGCTGACCATATTCCCCTTTCAATGCTGCATCTCCCGTGGCGAATGTTACTATGGCAACCTGATTTTCAAACCTCCCCACCAAAGCTGCCTTACAGCAGGCTCCCCTCTCCTCTTCCCCTTGCACGCTTTTTTGCACCCAGCCCTTTACTCCAAACAATTGGTTGTTCACCGGCCTCTTTCTCTTGCCCAGCCCATACTCAGACTGGGTCATGAAGGCAGCCCTGTGGACACATGCACTGACAGCCTCCCAATCCACTGGGCCAAGCCACTTGAGACCCCAGACAGCTGTGCTGCAAGCTGTGGTGGTGTGGGCAGCTCCTGCGGGACCCTTTATGCTTTTCCGTAAGGGGAACTGGGCAAACAGCTGAGATTTCAAGACTGCTAGTCAGGCAGGACCACCTGCTGCCCCCATCAGCCACAGGGTGCAGAAGCTGCTCCAGAACAGCCATGTCCTGTCTGACTCTGCTGTGATACAGCTGCTAATAAAGGCAACCCGTGTGGAGCCTGCAACTCTGTGTCTCGGGACAATGAACCTGAGGCCCTCCAGTGTCCCTGTCCCAGTATTGAACAAAGTCCTTACATTGGCCTTGTCTATCCAGGGGCCCCAGAGCTTCAGGGCGGTGCCGCGCTAGGTACAGCGGGGGGGGATATCCAGCTGGCAGTGACGCTGGCTCTGCCAGATAGGGCAGTGCTGGCAGTGTGGTATCCGTCAGCTGGTGGATATCCCCAGCCGCTCACTGTTGGAATTAAACGAAGGTACTTTGGCCCAACGCTGTAGCAAAAGCACTTCCTGTCTGTAAATGTGTGGACCACTGCGGGCTGTCTGATCAGAGACTGCCTCTCCCAGGGAGCTGCCCGCTGATCTCCTGTAGACGCTTAGTCTCCTGCTCCAACCATTCGACCTCACTCCCTCACACTGACACACATGGGCATGTTGAAGTAGACGCCTGAATGCCCACCACCGCCGAGAGCGTGATGAGCATGCAGTGTTATGTTGATGTTGATGATGACTTTATTTTCAGATGCCCATGGGATGGACCTGTTTGCCGTGGCAGTCCATGAGTTTGGCCACGCCATCGGCTTGACCCACATCTCTGCCTTAGAGTCTATCATGAGACCCTATTACCAGGGACCGGTGGGGGATCCCCTGAAGTATGACCTGCCTTACGAAGACAAAGTCAGAATCTGGCAGCTATATGGTTAGTTCATGAGTGGGTTTACGCTTCACTTCATCAGCAGTGGCTCGCAGAGACAGCTCTTCTAGAGGATGCACTGTCTGGCTGGTGGGGGTGGTATGCCCTCTAATGCTTTCTTGTCTTTA
Source organism: Caretta caretta (assembly GCF_965140235.1). Classification (NCBI taxonomy): domain Eukaryota; kingdom Metazoa; phylum Chordata; order Testudines; family Cheloniidae; genus Caretta; species Caretta caretta. Next base: position 20,225,700 of record NC_134220.1, on the reverse strand, counting down.
TTCCTAGGAGTCAGGGATTCTGTGTCCCCAACAGACAAGCCTGAAGTAACCAAAACTGACGACCACCCCCTTCTGCCAGAGCTGCCAGAGAACCGCTCCACTGTGCAGTAAGCAGAACTGCCACCAATGTCCTTGTGAAGAGTCACCTGAAGCATGGGTGTCTTCTCAGACCAAGGGGTGGATACTTCCCCTCAGCTGTGGTTTCAGCAGGGAGTTAAAGCCAGAAGAAGTGGGCAGAGGGGTGACTCCAATACATGTCCCCTCCCCTCCCAAATCATGGCTAGTTACCAACCATGGGGATGGGGATTTTCAGATTGGGAAGGGGGGGAACCAAAGGAGTGATCCCTACATACAGGGCTCACTCTCATGGGGACCCACTAGGTTTTTGAGTGTAGATTCTGAGTCCAGCTCCAGAACAGACTTGTTTGCTTGCTCAGGGTAGATGTGTGAAGTGCAGAGGCTCCTAGCAAGAACCTTTGAAGACTCATGTGCGGTGCTTTCCCCAAGAGGTGCTAATTCTTCCAGCCTGGGAACCGCTGAGGTCGAGCTCATTCTGGCCACTGGTGTCCTGTTTGCATTCTTTGTTACTACCAATCTCTGTGTCATGTGGGTCCAGAAGAGTTAAAAGTGGCCCAAGGGTAAAACCAGTGTGGTAAGAAGCTCAATGAGATGTTAATTCGGGACTAGAACATAAATAAGGAATTTAGGGTGTGCTGGGGGATTTTGTAGAAAAAGGAAAAGTGCAAATTCTGAGCTACTTATTAAGGAAAAAGGACAAGATGAATGTCATTCTTCTGTGTTAGACATAGTATCCAAAACCTCCCCTATGCTTGCATGTGTGTGGTATTTTTATTTAAAGAGCTGTCTAACTGGCAAAGGCCCACATCCACAAAGCTAAATTTTGGCCCCTAACATCCATTGATGTAACGTAAGTTATCCTTTTGGATTTGAGCCAAAGCTTATATTTCATTTTGGATTTTCAGAAAGTGCTGAGCACCCACCATCTGAGAACTGGAGCCCTTTACGTTTTCTCAAGTTGGGTACCCAAAATTGCTAGTCACTCATGAAAATCTAGGCTTTATTGTATGTATTTCAAACAAAAGGCACTACAAGAGAAATAAGGGAATTTTCTTTCTTTTTCTTTCTTTCTAACAAATCCCAATGAACCACATTCTGTCTTGGTGTAACTGCCTAGACTTCAGATGACTTACTTCTACCAGGAATGAATTTGGCCTACTATGTGTCGAAATCTCTTCATGATGTTTTTAATTAAATGAAACCGTTTATTTTATGTATGAAGCATTTCTCTTCAATGTTGGCAGCTACACTGGGAGAATCAGATCATGAAACTCACTGGAAAGAGTATGAAATTGACAAGTCTAGTTTCACACTCTTAAGTTGGGGGAAGAGCAGAGCCGTAATCGAAATAGCATCAGGGTGAAAAGTCAATTACACTTTTAAAATTCTTTAATTTTAACGATTGAAGATGTTGCTAGTAACTCAGGTAGAGGTTGTTTTTAAAATATATGGGGCCAGATGCTCAACTGGCATAAATTAGCATAAATCCATTGACTTCCATGGGGATACGCTGATTTTATACCAGCGGAGGATCTAACACAGGATTTTAATTTTGACAAGTGTCTCTTGAATAATGAATAGGCAGAGGAGTAGATAAATCTATGAGCAAGACAGCTCTGGGCAGCATATCAGGGGCACGGAAGCCTTCTCTCTGCTGGTAAAATCCACTCAGAGTTCATGAATTACGATTATGCAGCTGATGCAACCCAGCATGGCCTCAGGGGCTTCGTTATATTTGGAGGGTCCCTTGGATAATTGAAGTGCTGTCTTTAGGATTCTGCTTTGTTCCTTAGAAGCAGGGAGATCATTGGAAGCACGCAAGGATATTACTTTTTTTTTTCTCCGTGAGGATGAGCAAGAGGCTGTCCTGGGTAGGGCCTTTCTATGGAGAGTTTCTTGAATGCTGGTAGGGCTGTCAGATTAGGGGAATGTGGGCAAAATGTGTTACTTAGGATGTGCCCTGCAATGGGATAATTCCATCAATTTACTGACCCGGGTCAGAATCGTGCAGTGGGCTCTTCCTGATAAAGCCCCCAAAAGGTAGGGTTAAAAGTCTGAAAGCACAAGGAGGTTCATACTGGGAGATTTCATCCTCCTCACAGTGTGGGTGGGCTGGGTGCTGTATTGTTCGTGTTTAGTTAGATACCCTCTGCAAAGCTGTCGTCATAATGGGCTCGTACATTCCTTCCCTCTCGGCATTTAAAGCAAATCCCTTGCAATGTTTTGTGTGTGTGCGAGCCATCCTCTAGTGATTGAACCACAGAGAGGATAAGGGATCTACTACTATTAGCAAAGGGAATTTTCGTTCAGGTCAAGTGGTAGAGGTCTATGTTTTTGGAGCTGAAGGACAAGGGTTCTAATCCCAATTCCTCTGGGGCAGGTGTGTTGTCAGAAACACAAAGATTTGTTAAGTTTCTCATGGCACAATTGTATCAGTTGTGTTTGTTGCCGTGATGCTTTGAAAGAAGGGAGCTGGCTCTTCCCCTTGGCCACACAGCACTGTATTGCTAACGTGAAATCTGTTTTATGGAGTCGAAGGGTGCTCAGATACCATGGTGAAGTCTTGATTGGGCTTAGACATGTGGCTGGCATATTACGTAGGGAGAAGTTGAGAAGGATGGTGCCGGCAGTCTGATATGGAGTTCTTCTAAAGGCAAATTAGATTCATGCTTCCCTGTCACGGAGAGCAGCTGATCTGTATACGGTTCACAAATCCTTTCCTTGCTCTCTAGCAATCATTGTACAAGGGCTTCGTTATTCTTTCAATTCTTCATACTCCCTGTGGTCCCACCATACACCTTGTTAAAACAGGATCTCAGCCAGGCTAGTCACTATCTGGGCATTCACCATCCGGCCCCTCACCCCCTTTGTTTGGTTTCTGTTACTGCCTCAGGGTGCAGCTGTGACCCCCAGCCACTCAGAGTCTACGTCAGGAGTTCCTGTGTGCTGAAGTCACTCATGTCAGCCTGTGTGTGTTTTGTTCAGCAAGTATCTTGCTGCTCCCATGCAGGGGGCCCAGATGGGCTCTCAGACACACCACGGTGACACTGGAGTAATAGCTTCGTCTGCCCTGGAGTTCCTCTGGCTTTCCAGAGTGTTACGGAGAGCAGAATCTAGCTCCCCATCTCCTTGGCTCTTGGTAACAGTCTCACATAGAAAATGGGAGAGGGGGCGGGGGTCTGCCGTGGATTCGTTTTGTAGAGAACACTGTCTTAAAGCAGCCGTTTGTCCAGAAAAGCTTTGCAGAGCCTGTGCCTTGGAAAACCCCCTGTGCACAAGGCTGGGTTCACAGCAGGACTGATTTGGGGGTGGGAGCGGGGACCCGCCAAACTTTAGGCCTCTGTGACCTTCTGCATCATTCCTAGCTACATCCATGTCCCATTGAACCCCTCCATCTCAATGGCCCGGGGCTGCAGATCCCAGTTCTGCGTGCACTGGGGAATTGGTTTCAGCCAGACGAGCCAGTGCAGTGAGCGGTAGGAGAATTGCTGCTTGCCTGGGGGAGCAGTGCTCGGTCCGGGGGAGCTGGAGAGCCCTGCTCCTGGCTGTGGGGGTAGGACTGCCGCTCACATGGGTGTTGTCTTTCTGCAGGCTCAGAAGAGATATCCCCAACAGGTGCAACACTCACTTTGATGCCGTGGCTCAGATCAGAGGCGAGGCTTTCTTCTTCAAAGGTAAGCAACTGCTCTCCGGGTAACGGCTGGGTGACCTTTGCCAAGCCAAAGCTGCACCTAGCTCTGCATTACGCGGCTGGGCTCCGTTCATGCAAACATTTCAGTCTACTCTTCTCTTTAAACCTGGTCTCCAGAAGAGGGATGGCTTTGCCAAGACGTCCGGGGCATGGAGTCAGGGTATTGGTTGCAGCACTAGGTTCACATCCAGTAATATTGGGTTTGCTCCAGAGCTGCCTGCTCATTCACGCTGAGGCCACTTTACACCATTGGGGCAGTGTAAAGGGCCCTTAGAACTTTAAGGCCCTCTGTCTACACCCACCTTCAGACCCTACTGGAGCAGTGTCAGAAGGCCTCTGTGTAAATGAGAATCAGGCCACTGGCGCAGAGTGGACCTGTTAGGATCGCACCTGGCTCGAAACTAGTAGGATAGACATGATTTTCGAAAGGATGAAGAAGAGACCTCGAGACGGGCATCAGTGACGATGCAAACATGTAGAGACTTCCAGATGAGTGACTAAGGCTTTGTCTACGCTGCCAATTAAATGACAAAACTTTTGTCATTCACAGGTGCTTAAAAAAAGCCCATCCCCACCCCCGAAAGACAACAGTTTTGCCATGGCAAGTGGCCGTGTAAATGGCTTGTTGTTGGCAGGAGCGCTCTCCTGTCGACAATGCAAATCCTGCTCGTAGGGGGCAGGAGTATTTTGTCGGCAAAAGCACCAACAAACAGCGTTTACAGTGCACGACTTTTAGCGACTCGGCCATATCGCTAAAAGCTGTGTAGTGTAGACAAAGTCTAAATGAGGCCTGCTTGTTTCAGAAAGAAGGTGAATGAGGGTCGTGGTAGAGATATACACAATACTGAATGGTAAATCAGGCACTTCTGCTTACCCAAGAATGAAGGGGAAATCCAGTGAAATTAAGAGACAATAAATTTAAACTGACACATAATTAAACTATGGAATTCACTGCGGCTAGAAGCTAAAGAGGCAAAAAATTGAATAGGATTCTAATGAATGATTAGGATTATATGTAAACTGTAAGAACATCTGCAATTACACTAATTGGATGGTAAGGCCCTCAGGACACCAGCCAATCACTGACTGCGTGGAGCTCAGAAGAAACTTCCATTTTCTCCTCACTTCATCCTGCCCCCAGTCATGGTTTTGCATAACTGCCCATTATGGGGTTTTTATACTTTGCTCTGAACCAGCTCTCAGTGGCCACGGTTAGAGACAGGATATCATCAATGTCTGCTCTGCCACTATTTGAGCTCTTCAACCAGACTCTCCGGGATTTCAAAGTGACGAGCTGAAATTGATATTTGCAGTATCAGAGTACAAATCTGGGTCCATCTAAGGATTGAGAGAACAGCCGCAGATCACTTTGACTTTTGTCCTGAATGCCTTCGACTTCCCTTTCCTCCCATGCTTCACGTTCCTGGTTCCACATGCTGTGCATGCGCCATCATCCAAAGACAACAGCACACGCACAGAGTTACAGCACCATCTGGTTCCATGTTTACTGAACAGTGTATCTCCAGGGGTGACAGGCTGTCTAAGAGAATCCTGCCAGTGCCGCCTCAGCTGTACAGAGTCCTTCTCTGCCTGGCCTCCTTGAGGTTTCTTTGCATTCGAGGTGGAAAGGTCCCCGACTGAGGCCGCGGTGATGCATGGCTTCCTTGGCAATCGTTTGTCCAGAACTGACCCAACTGATTTCCTAGGGGAGAAAAAAGGCATCTCCTCTCTGAGGTGATAAACAGAAACCAGGAGAGTTTATGGCATCTCCATTGAAACGTCACTACCAGATAGAAGGAGGGAGAGCGTCCAAAGAGGGAATGAACAAAAGCATTTGAAGATGTCTGTGCCGCTGAGGCAGCACAAGGCAAAAGATGATGTTCGCCTCGCGAGGCCCTCTCTGCAGCCGTCTTTTTCTTTCTCACTCCTGCATACAGCTGCTGGCTCCAAAGAGCCTGCAAGGAAGAAAGGGGGTTAGGAGAGGAGAACTAGAACGAAAAACCAAGAGAGAAATCCTCCTCATGGTTTGTTTCTGGCATATATTTGCACATGTGTGTGTTTCTTCTGGAGAAGCAAGGGCAGAGTTAAAGGGCCAGATCCTTGGCTGGTAGAAATCTGTATTGACCTGGCAAACTGATGCCAATGGAGCCTCAGCTGGTGTAAATCTCCATAGCTTCAGTGATGTCAACAGGCAGATCTGGGGTAAACTGGCATAACTCCATTGACTTCAATTTACCTTAGCTAAGGATCTGGCTCAAAAGCTCTAGATTGGACTGAGGTAATTAATTATCACCTCTTGTGTGGCAGTTCCCAGCATGCTGAGGCAATAACTTGTCAGAACCGCATACAGAATGCCACCAAATGGTAATGTGAAACCTGAAGGAACACGACACAGAGGGCAGCTTTCTATGCAGACCCTCCAACCGATGCAGTTCACATACAGACTGCACCGTCAGTTACCCAGAGCTCCTGTGGACTTTGGTGGAATTGCAGAGTTTCAGAACTTCTGAAAATCGGGCCACTTTGATTTAGGAACCTCACTTTAGGCAACCCAAGTTTTAAACTTTCTCCCATTTATATAGCGTGTACAGAAATGTTGCCAGAGGTATCCCGCATGCTGAGAGCATTTCCCAGCTGGAATCAAAACCACCAAATATCAGAAAAAACAAAATGCCTCTGCCCACGTGAACGGGGACTTCCCATGATCTCTGTGAATTAGGGGAGGTCAGGAAGGCCCATCTTAACCTTGGTTTTCATCGTTACATTTCAACCTGCCAGGCTTGGGCTGGCCTTTATCAGGCTCACTCACCATAAATGAAATCATTTCACTCTGTACACTAATTACAGTTCTTGTCCAGGATGGCCTGGAGATAGTCAGGGTAAATACGGCGCTTTGGCAGGCAGACCTGGCCACGGTGAGGCGATAGCATGAGCTTCGTGGGCAAATGGGAGCTATTGCATTCGGAATTCACTGCTACCGAAATTGCTATGTTTCTGCTGCTCCCGACAGCCTCTTGGAAATCAGCTTATTCCCGACTTTGAATTCGGACTGAAAACTGGCTTCTTGTAACTGCACACCTGCTGGGTGCATCAACAGAGAAAGAGTGCTGCTAAGTGCTGGTGGGGTTTCTCCAGTTATGTCAAATTAGCACCGAGCGCTTTTAACTTTAGATACGTTCCTATTAGCAAAGCAATTATGCCAAGCAGTATTTCTTCTGAAAACGGTGAAAATCTGGCATTTTCCAGTGCAAGCCTAATTAGAGATGCAAAGAACATCTTCATTTAATTACGTGTTTCCATAAATCTACAATAGCCACACAGTTTGAATACTAGATTTGTAATGATCTTAAAAGAATTTGTAATTACTGCCATTCCTAACAGTAGAATATATTATTCAGACATAGATTTTAGTCATATAAAGCAAATAGGCAAAATGCAGCAGAAGAATAAGTATGTGATATAAATCCTTATAATTGTAATAAAAAAATCCCCTCTCTGCAGATGTTTAAGTGTTGGAGTTTTGCCTCCTGCATTATTAGGCTAAGATCCAATTTCCATAAAATTTTGAAAGTTGGTGTGTCAGTCTGCCAACTCTGTAGAAGTGTAGCTGAATGTCTTGAATACAAATCAGAAGAAACATCTTGGGCCTGTTGCTCATTTCCCAGGGGGATCCCTGCTATGCTGAAAGGGATATGCATAACCTCACAACAATAGCTTCTTGGGAATGGGGGTACTAGAGAGGAGACTGAGGGGAGATAGGGAAGGTACTCAGCCTGCTTCCTCCAGCTCAGAACTCATGCTATAGAGATCCCAGGGGAATATGTATTCATGGAATGTGCTGCAAAACCACAGAAATTCAGGTGGAAAGTTCCAAAGTGCCTAAGGGAATTAGGTACCCAACTCCCATTGAATGGGATTTGGTAACCTAACTGCCTGGTACACCTTTGAATATCCCAGCCTTAAACTTGTACCCCACAGCAAACATTGATCTTCCCCTCCCATCACAACCAATGTGATTTCTTGCTGAGCCCCAATTCCTAGGGCTGACATAGATGGGTGCAGCTGAGGTTGCTGGCGCTGTGCTCCTTTACATCAGCAGAGAATTTGTCTCGTTGTAACATTTCGGGTAAGAAGGAGGCCACTTTCTCAAAACACCTTGGAATGGTGCACAATATACGTCAGCTCTTCCTTTCTTCCTCTATTTTTTCTTTTTTCCTCTCACTCCTCCATTCCTACCCCTTTATAAAAGCTGCTGGATTTCAGATCACCTTTTCCTAGTACACAACAGGGAGGGGATGGTTGCAGAGGGATGTGCAAAATATTCAAACACTTGGAGGTCAGAGCCATAGCAGAGCAATATACAGTGGTAGTCACTGTTTGCTAAAGCAACTGGGGGAGTGGGGAGAGGGAAAAGCTCCAGATACTTCTGTCTCTTCAGAGGCTATCACTTGTTGGGCTAGTCTGTGGTCTGATCTAGCCTGGTTTTAGCTGCCTTAGTACTCTTTGGTCTCAGGTGCTCAGTTGCTGGGTGATAGTGATGCTGGTATTACTGCTGAGGCAGCATATTCAGCCCTGGAGGGAAGGTGGGGAAATATCTCCTGTCTCCCTGCAGAATGTTCTCTGGAGCAGCACGGATGCTCTTACCCGTAAAAGATTCATTTATCAGACAGAAGAATGGTGACTGCAATGCAGAGTCTGGAAGGGAAACGGGAGTGGATTTCTCCTTATGGCTCAGGGTCAGCAATATGGGAGCCATGCAAGGGATGGGGAAAAAAAGAAAGCAAGTAGTTTCATAGTTCCCACCTTATGTACTTTGTTTTCTACTATCCCCTGACTCCACCCACAGCTTTTTCCTCTTAGCAAAGGGGTGTTATGGCCTGGTTCATTAATGTCCAATCTGTATTCATCTAGGCAAGTACTTCTGGAGACTGACTCGCAATAAACACTTGGTCTCCCTCCAGCCAGCTCAGATCCACCGTTTCTGGAGGGGTCTACCTCTCAATATGGACAGTGTGGACGCAGTGTATGAGAGAACCAATGACCACAAGATCGTGTTCTTCAAAGGTAAGAGCAAAAACATCATTAAAGGGATCTCTTGCTGGTATCTGTATCAGTAGCTTTAAACTTCCACTAGTCCTGCAGGCAAGGAGGAACTCGGTGTCATTCAGTGGAATTTGCCATGCTGGACAAGTAAGCCTCAGTGTGGCAGGTGACGTTTCAGAGCCCCAGGTGCATATGCTGAGGTGGTCCACTGAACTCCTGGGTTGGATCATAAGCTGCCATGAACCCATCGTTGCAAGGCTAATACATATTAAGCTGCTAATCCACCCACTCCAAAAGCAACAATTATGTTTGGTAAAAAAAATTCACTTTCTCAAACAGGGCCAGCTGGAGTAGCAAACTACTTTTTCTCTTAAACGTGCTACAATTCCTAAGAATTCGCATCTTCTTTTTCTTTCCCTTTATACTTCATTGAGTGAAGATGGATTTTTAATTCTTCTGTACTCACAGGGCCTACCCTGCGCATCTTGCATGTGAAACAATGTACACTAAGAGCATTCAGTGTTGCTGGAGGCACTTGGAGGAATTTGCTGGCTGTGTGCATCAGTGCCTGAGTGAGGTTGTAGTAGCCAAGCTGTAGAAGGGCCCTACTAGTAGTATTAGCTAAGGGGAGAGTTCCTTTAGCTCAAATGGTTTGGGCGCTGAAGAGCCAGGGTTCTAGCCCTGGTCCCCAGTTGCGTGTGATTTAGCTGAGAACTGTTTTTGTCTGCAGTGCACTGATTCATTACAAAAAGAAAAGGAGGACTTGTGGCACCTTAGAGACTAACAAATTTATTTGAGCATAAGCTTTCGTGAGCTACAGCTCAGTTTATTACAGTATTACAGAAATTCAGTAAACTATGTTCCACCTTAGTGACTAGACATTAGGTTCGGTTCATACCTCTGAAGTGTCCCACCCAGCAGAACTAAATGTACCTCAGGCCTGTTCATTCCTGGTATTATGCCTGCTGCCAGTAGTTGCTCTGTTCGTTTGAATTTAACTAATTAGCAGTTTCCCACACTCCAAACTGTGGCTGTGTCTCCACTGTGTAATTACTGCAGCCAGCACTCAAACTGCGTCTGTGGTGCTTTGTAGGGAGCTGGTCTACTGGATAACTCCAAAAGGAGCAGCTGTGCTAAGCTTCTCTCAGTTGGAAATTGCTTTTTGCCTCTCTAATGTCCCACTTTGAGTGTGGTAAATTATTGATTTTGGAAGTGCTGAATCGTAGAGGTGAGGCTGCAGAAATGGATTATCCTCAGTAATGGATCCCACACGTGTGTCTGCACCCATTAAAGCTTTTAAGGCCTCCCACATGCTGCCGAAGCATTATTTCCTCAAATGGAGGAAATCCAAAATGGCTGCCATGATGTGTTGGATTCCACAAGGACCCCGCCAAACCACACAGCTACTGAAAGAACAATATCAGAGAGGCACACAATCCATAGGTCCAATTATGGATCCTGGGCCGGATTCACAGCTTTGAGCACAGGGCTTGCAGTTTGTACCCTCTGTGCACAGAGGAGCAGCTGCACTAGAGCATGGACTGTATGGATTCCCCTCCAGGAGAGCAGCCAAATGCTATGGTAATGGAGGCCATATAAGTACCCAAGACAGAGAGATCGCTCGAGACCCCATGTGCCCTTCCTACCACATGTGCAGGTCTTTCAAATCCAGCTGAATGAATGCACAGAAACGTGGGGGAGTCTCCTACAAAGGTGGTGCGTACGTGCGTGTGTAAAAGTTGAATTACAGACAGAACTTCTCCATTGGCCCTCGAAAGCTGTGTGTGATTTTTTTATTTCTATTAAACAGTTATTGTGTGGAAATCAAAGGGGAAGAGGGTGGGAATTAAATGGCATAACCAGAGATGACTAGCCTCAGACTACGCAGCATAATCAACATGTCTATGTCCTGGGACCTAATGCCTCCAGCAGCAAAATAGCAAAGGCTGGCTGTATCCAAGTGGGAGTTTGACACAAACAGCATTTTCCACAAGAAGCAGATTCTTTGGCAGGTGGTTGTTTTGTAGTTCTCTTTCTGGAGTGCTGTGAATTTGAATCTAGGGATTGTCACAGCAGCAGATCATGGAGTGTAACCTGAAGCAGAATTGATATTTCTACATGTCTATTTCCTCTCCGCAGGAGACAGATACTGGGTGTTCAAAGACAATAACGTGGAGGAAGGATACCCTCGGCCAATTTTGGATTTTGGCTTGCCACCGGGAGGCATCGACGCTGCCTTCTCCTGGGCCCACAATGACAAGACTTATTTCTTTAAGGACCGTCTCTACTGGTGCTATGACAACCATGAGCGGAGGATGGATCCCGGCTATCCTTCAGAGACCACTTTGTGGAAGGGCATTCCAAGCACGTTAGATGACGCAATGAGATGGTCAGATGGTGAGTCGGTGCTCGCTTAGCAGAGTTTTTTGGTTTTGTTTTGTTTTTTTTTAAACCTAAGGCCTTGTCTGCACTTAAAAATGTTGTGGCTTTAAATAGGCCAGCACAGTTAAATTGGAGGCGAAACAAAAGCCTTAGTGCAGGCCCAGTTAGTTATACCAGTATAAAAGCGCTTATAGCCATGTAGCGTATTCTGTCTCAGTAAAGCAAAATAAGCGATACCAATATTAAGTGTCTTATCCCAGTATAGCTCCATCTACAATAGGGCATTCACCAGTATAACTATTCTGGCAAACAAAAATCAGATCCCTTACCAACATAATTATGTCAGTAAAACTTTTTAAGTGTAGACTGGACCTAACGTGCTATTCCAGCAGTGAGGAACCATTATCGCTGGAGTTCTCATGAGACTTTGTGAGTACAGCTATGAAATCTCACCATGATTCCTTAGAAGTTTTTAAGGTCAGGCTTGACAAAGCCCTGGCTGGGATGATTTAGTTGGGATTGGTCCTGCTCTGGGCAGGGGGTTGGACTAGATGGCCTCCAGAGGTCCCTTCCAACTCTGTTATTCTATGATTCTATGATGCAGTTTTACTCAAGGGAGACAGAGATGTCATCACAAGAATCTTGTGATCAGTCTTGCAAGATGTTGCTCATTAACTGGACATGTGTCACTGCTTGATGTGTAAAGCATGTCTAATAAGTAGCAAATGCCAGGATGTAGGCAAGTCCGGGTTCTGTATTGCACCGGCCAGGGGCTGCAATATGTCTGACAGCAAACATGCCACCTTGGGTTGTGACTGGATGAAATAAGCAGAGTTGGGCAAGCTCATTTCTTGGGTGGGAGACGTCAGAGGTAAACCCCAGGAAGATATGTTGAGGACACTCTTCTCTCTGTCAAAACCGTGCTATACACATACATTAATATCAATACCAACCAATGCTCCACATCATATTAAGGGACATGCAGCTTTGGACATAACAATAAATTCCTGATCACTCTGGGCATCTCGGGGCATTTTTGCAAAAGTGGAGCATGTGTTCCAGCATCCTAGACAAATTCCAGTGAAGGTAACTCTGTTCTGCTACCCCATTCCCCTGGTGCTTTGATAGGATAGGAGATTCTTTACATTTTTTGTCTTTAAAGTGTTGCAGCACTGCCAATCTGGGGTATGTCTACACTCCACAATGAGGGTGTGACGCTCAGCTCCAGGAGACGTACCCACGCTAGCTCTCATCCAGCTAATGTGTTAAAAATAGAATGTAGGATGGCAGTGTGAGCTGTAGGGCAGGCTAGCTGCACCAAGTACATGCCCGTCTGAGGCCCTAAGGGAGAGGAATTGTTTAGCATAGGACAACAAATTATAACTAGGAGTACCAGGATGAATTTAATTCTACGAATAATGAGATTAAATTCCCAAGGCAAGCAGTATACACATCCTCCACTGCACTCTGTTTTTTTCAGTATGGCAGCCATCCACCTCTAAAGACAATGAACACCAAGGCAGATCAGTTACTGTGTGTCAGGCTGCATATATATGATAGAAGTGGCATTGATACTTGTCTAATACCAAATAGGTTTTATTGATCTATTATTTGCTGTGAACATTATTCTTTTCCTTGAAGTCTTCAAAATTATTTCCCATCCTACATGTGCTCTGCAAAGATACCATGTTCTGGATTTCTGCCTTTGTTATTCATTATCGTTTTACATTCCTATTACTAGCCGTTTGTACTAACTGTAGTGAGAGACAGTTCCTGCCCTAAGAAACAGACAACCAAAGGCCCTAGTCCTGCCAGTTGCCCTACAGAAATCAGTGGGGTTCCTACAGACAAAAGGGTCATTTAGAGTAGCTTGTAGGACTGGGGCCTCCTAAGGTGGTTGATTAGGGCATTGGCAATAGTCTGTCCTGTTTTGGCAGTAGTCTGGCTTGAGCCGTATCATGTGGTGGGTTGGATATGGATATGGATTTTGTCTTGTGCCATATTTGTTGAAATTTGAGTTGGAAAAAAATAAGTCAATAAGATATAAAGAGTTTTTTGGTTTTTTAAGTAAATGTTTGGCAGGGGATCAGGAAGCTCCTTCTAGGGAATGAGATTTATTGGTGTGGGGCCTGATCTCCCTGGGGAAGGGGCGGGAAGTTCCGTTAGTGGAGACATGTAAAACCATCCATTCCCTCCAGCACAAACACTACTTACAAGAAAGTGGCACTTCCCGGTTTGATTTAGATGTCAAACTAACAACGTAATAGCGACCTGGGAAGAGGGACATCTCCAGGTGCTTATCGGGCTGAACCTTGGAAGCTTTTGAGCGTACCCCATCACTCCCGTTGGCAGGTATCCTTAACAAGGATGGAGCAAGTTCAGGGAATTTAAAATGTACCTGTTCGTGGGTGAAATTTACCCTGGACAAGAGGTCTGTGTGCAATCCACACACCTCCTGGGTGTGGTGTTCTGTCCCATCTAGTGGCACCAAGACCACCTAGAGAGAGATTAATGAGTCTGCTCTACAGCCTTAGCTAGGGGCCATATGGCTTTTAGCTCATGCAGTAGAGGCTCATGCATTTAGCTCCAGAGATCCCAGGTTCGATCCTGCCCACTGACGACCGGGGTCTGTCCGTGTTACATGTGCAAGGCCCTATGAACCACTTAACCCTTTAACATGGGACTTAAATGATGCATAAGACATTGTGGGAGGCCTCAATGCTGAGGTGTTTTGGAAACGTCTGGCTAGCAGAAGCACAGTATATTGTAGGAGTTTCTCTTCCCAGGCCCCTTGTGGGTTAAAGGCCTTGAGGTTATCTCTTTAAGAATACGCCAGAGGCATCCCAAAACCCCCAGTATATTTTCTCTGGGCACATCAACATATAGGCCCTTCTGTCAAGATAGACATATGAGGCCTTGCCCATCTTCCTCCTCCACCATCACTGGGCCATTGGCACCATGGCTGGTGCGTCGTGTGTATGGCAGACCCCCCCTGACTTGTCCACTGTAGTAGCATAGGCCTAAAGCTACCCCCGGGAACAAACAGATGGCACCATGTCCCTGCCTACTGTGCTGGCATGAACAGGTGCAAGTGGACAAAAACTCCATTACTCCTGGTGGACTTGCACCTGCTCCCATCAGCTCAGGGCGTTTCCGTTACTGGGATGTCCAGCTGGGTGGGAGCACCCCTTTGCTGCCATGGCGACACCTGCACGCAAGAGACTAGTGATGGAGAGCCCGCCCAGCGCTCATGCAGGCTAACCCTGCATGTCTTTTTTTTTTTTTTTTTTCCAGGTGCAACCTATTTCTTCAGGGGCAAGGAGTACTGGAAAGTGTCGGACAATGACCTGGAAGCAGAACCCGGTTACCCTCAGTCCATCGCCAGAGACTGGCTGGTGTGCGGTGACATGCAGTCTGATTCTCCAGACTCGGCAGGGCGCAGCAGGACTGGGGCGCGCTCCAAGCAAGGGCAGCACGACGAGAGCCGTTCGGAAAACGGCTACGAGGTCTGCTCATGCACCTCCTCCTCAGATTCCCTCTCGGCCCGCCCGGCACTCAGACTCTCCGCAAGCCTTGTCCTAGCGAGCCTGTGGATGGCAGCAGTGGCTTGCGCAGCACTATGACATCCAGTAACATGGACAAGAAGATGTTACGGTGCTTCAGGGACTGGTGGTGGGAAAAAATCACACCATGCTACACTGTTACCGCCGAAACAAACGTTCCTAGGAACATGGCAACGAAGGTTTCAAGTTCTCCATGGGAAGTGAACTGGGTTTATTTTTATTTTTTAGTTAAAGGTCTAATAATGGACTGTGGGTTCTGCACCTTCTTCTTCCCCCAACCAGCTAAAGAATAAAGACATTGCTGAATATTAGTTACAAAGGTTTTGTAGAGATGTAACACTCGGGGTGTGTAAGAACTGCCAAGTAGAGAAGGCATGGATACATTGAAAGGCCACTCTGGTTTCTTGAAAACAGACCAGATAGTGGTGAAACCCAGTTGTTATTCCAGGAACAAAAGCAGCCTCGGTGTAAGGCAATGGGAAAGATGCAACAGCTGTGCTGACATTCAGTAATGTAATATATGCATCCAAGTGGATGTATGAGATAGAATGGCATCTTGATGGCACTGGGCTTGATTGCAAAGTGGTACATTTCACAAACAAATCTATGCTGCCAACTGATGTCAAGCTAACCCACGCCAGTTTCTATAGATCAGAAACATATTTGCCTTTATGAAGGATGTGAAGGTCACCTTTGATTCCAGATGTTTAAATTTAAGGGCTTCTCTGTTAAACCTTGGCCACACAAACATAGATACCATGGTCAACAGCAGGTATCGATTCCCCCTGTCTTCAGCAAACGCCTTGACTGCTTGAGCTAGAGTAGCTCTTTGATCTCGGAGCAAGTAGCAGGCTGTTACAAGCACTGAGTGCAGTCGTTCAGCTGAGATGCAGTGACACACATGAAGCCAGTGTAATCCACATGCATCTAACTTTTCTGCGCCCCTAAATTCTATTCTAGATGTATTTTGTGATTGATCGCTGCATACAAAAATCACATTCGTTTAAGGCTTCCTTTCAAGGATTTGTGAGGGACTAAATTTTGAATTGTGGATGCACGCGCCAGTTTTAGACGTATTTTCAAATAACAGGTTCTGCTTTTTGGCTGGCTTCTTATATCAGCCAGATGCCATTATGATACCATCAGTTGTGAATCAGTTATTCTGTATGCCACTGTCACTGTTTAATTTGGCACCAATACACTAAAGGAGAACGAAGGGGATTAATTGTTTTAAAGTGGGGATCTTGCTCCATAAAAATGACGTCACAAAATTCCATGTTTGTCTCTCCTTCGCTTACAGATCCAGTTTGCTCAGTTCACAAGTAAAAGGATGGTTTTCTAACTGTCCCCACATGGGTCCAGAGAGTCAAGCTGGGTTCTGTCTGGCTCCTGGACCAACACCTGCCCCTCCTGACTCAGCGGAGGTGAACTACAGCTGTACATATGTGTAGCTTCTGTGGTTGGTTGAAATGTTTTAAATTTCACACTTTCCGTCAAAAATGTTTGAATTTTGAGCAAAAAAAGAGAGGGAAAGATGTTCAGTGAAATTTTCACAAAACTTCTCTCCCCGCTTCCCCCCACTCCCATGTTGTAAACAATTACTGTACAGGTAAATAACCCCTTCTTCCTGGTGGTGATAGGTGAGCAAGAAGGAGCCAGCTTAACTCTCAGATCCAAGGAGAACTTGAAGGGCAACTGGATTTTTAAAAAATCCTTTAAACTGTAAACTGAGCAACTTTGGTGTGGAATTCCACTGCTTGAAAACCCCGCAAAATTGTGATCAACTATTTCACTGGGGGGAAGTGGGGGTTGGGATCAAAATTTAATTTTCAAGCAAAAACAATGTGTTAAAAATTAGAAATTTTCCACTGGCCCTAAGTCTGGAGCCAGTGAAAGAGAGTCAACATGGAACCCTGCAATGTTGATTTTCAGAGTAGAACACTTTTAAGGGAGCCATTTTCAAAAGTGCTGAGCCCTGGCCTAACTCTGTTCCCACTGACGTCAACATTGAAAATTGCTCTTGAAAATCCACCTAGGAGTCTTTTTAAAGATATTTCTTGGAAGAGACTCGTTTAAAAAAAAAAAAAAAAAAGAGCAGCTCTAGTTTCTTCTAACTTCCAGATGGATTTAAATGATGAGAGAAACATCTCTTCCAACGTCTTTTAATCATTGGCCTTTCTCTCTCCCACTTCCCATGTGGATCACGCTGACAAGTAACTTCTCTTCATACTAGCCACTATGGTGGCACTGAACAGGCTGGTGTCTTTCGGTGGCCTAACGGGAAGCTGGATAAGGAATCTAAATGGTGACTTGCACACACTTGGTGCCATTTTGGGGTGAGTGGGTGGGTGTGGTGTTAAATGGGTTATATTAACTCTTTCAGTGCTTCAGGGAATGGTGTGGCTTGCAGGGAGCAGTGTCCACATGGCTGCACCAGATCGTTTAGTTTTTGGTGGTTTTACTGGGGTAAGTCCCTCACCAAAGGCTCTTCAGCAGAGTAGGCAGTCACAGGATAAGAGGAAAGATCCTCTCATGGATCAGTAACTGGTTAAAAGATAGGAAACAGAAGGTAGGAATAAATGGTCGGTTTTCACAGAGGAGAGAGGTAAATAGTGGGGTCTCCCCAAGGATCTGTACTGGGACCTGTTGCTGTTCAACATATTCATAAATGATCTGGAAAAAGGGGGTAAACAATGAGGCGGCAAAGTCTGCAGATGATACAAAGGTTTCAGAGTAACAGCCGTGTTAGTCTGTATTCGCAAAAAGAAAAGGAGGACTTGTGGCACCTTAGAGACTAACCAGTTTATTTGAACATAAGCTTTCGTGAGCTACAGCTCACTCCATCGGCTCACGAAAGCTTATGTTCAAATAAATTGGTTAGTCTCTAAGGTGCCACAAGTACTCCTTTTCTTTTAGACGATACAAAGTTATTCAAGGTAGTTCAGTCCAAACCCAACTGTGAAGAGCTGCAACGGGATCTCACAAAACCGAGTGAGTGGGCAACCAACTTGCAGATGAAATTCAATATTGATAAGTGCAAAGTAATGCACAATGGAAAACACATTCCCAACTGTCCATACAAAATGATAGGGAGCTAAATGAACTGTTACCATTCAAGACAGATCTTGGAGTCATTGTGGATAGTTCTCTGAAAACATCCACTTGATCTTCAGGAGTAGTCAAAAAAGCTTGGAAAAGGGATAGATAATAAAATAGAAACGATTATAATGCTGCTGTATAAATCCATGGTACACCCACACCTTGAATACTGTGTGCAGTTCTGGTCACCCCATCGCAAAAGAGAGATATTCAAATCGGAAAAGGTGTTGAGATGGGCAACAGAAATTATTAGAGGGGTGGAACAACTTCCATGCAAGATTGGGACTCTTCAGCTTAGAAAAGAGATGACTGTGGGGAATGATAGAGGCCTATAAAGTCATCACTGATATGCAGAAAGCGAATAAGGAGGTGCTATTTGCCCCTTCAGGTAACACAAGAACTAAGGATGACACGATTAAATTAACAGGCTGCAGGTTTAAAACAACAACTTCTTCACACAACGCACAGTCAACCTGTGGAACTCATTGCCAGGGTATGTTGTGAAGGCCAGAAGTATAACGGAGTTCAAAAAAGAATTAGAAAACTTCATGGAGGATAGGTCCATCAATGGCTATTAGCCAAGTTGGTCAGGGATGCAAACCCCTGTTCTGGGTGTCTCTAAGCCTCCGACTGTCAGAAGCATCTGCAACTGGCCATCAGAGACAGGATCCTGGGCTACATGGGCCATGGGTCTGACCCAGTATGACCATTCTTATGTTATTAAGTCCATTTCCCTGGGTGTTCACTAAGCACCTGAGAGCATCTAAAGGGACTGAATTAGATCCAGAGCCGGTAAACCATTCCACACTCAAGGAGCTGTCAAAAGGGCGGCGCTACTGTTCATGGACCCTAAAGGTCTGGGTTTGCCAGTAGCTGCTGGTACATTTGTTCTGTTTCTCTGCCACAAAAATCACCCCCTCCATTCTCCCCAAATGCCAGGCCTCCGTTAATAGCATGACACAGGGACTCGGAAGCAGGCTGCAGCATCCGTTTGGACTCATATTGTAACACTTTATCTTTGCAACGTTGCTGCTGCTCTGGTCCTATTCCAGTCTGGGGCTGCTGCAGAAGGAGAACAAAAAAAAAATCCTTGATCAGAACAGACGAGCAGGTAATATGGGCTGGAAATCGTAATCAACAAGCTTGGGAGGCTCTGGGAGGGCTGCTTCTGCTGGAGACCCACAATAAAAGAGGAAGCCGTACTTGACAAGGCCCATTTCCTTCGCAGCAGGAGGCTCCTTTGGTTCACTTGAGCCACAGCCCCGAAGCCACTTGGTTTTTTATCTTGCTGGGCACTGACGGGCCATTGATTTCTAAATTACCAACCACATTTGTTTGGAAAGTGCCAGCCCCATTAGTCTGCACCTCCTGTGATTAGCTGGTGGCTAGTGCTACAGCAAGGCTCATGTAGAGCCTAACTGTATAGAACTGCTGGTGGGTCACCATCACAAAGATCTTATCTTTGCTGGGAGGAGACCTGCTGGTTTGCAGACTTCCTTCAGCTAGCATTGCTATTCTCCCTCAACCCTCCCCCCCCCCGCCCTTGGGGCTGGATGCAAGTACCATTGGAAGATCGATGGGAGTCTTGGATCAGACTCCCATGGAGCGATGTTGAGTGCCTTTTTCTAAAGTGGGAATAGGAATTGCATCCTGACAAAGAAAAGCAAAGCAAATGGTCACCTTGTGTTTGCCCGTCTACCCTTTGCATTTTTAAGTATTCACAGTGATTTGCAAACTGGACAGTTTTTTGGACATTATAATGCAGTGTGATTTTACGGGACATTGAATGTGAACACGTTTCATGGAAACCTCCTGTTAAACCATTAAATGTCCTTTTTAAAAATGTGTGTGTGGGGTCCCTCTGTCAGGTAAGGTCATCTCTGAAATGTCATTCCTTAGGAAGGAACTCTCCCCTCAGATGGATTCTGCACCATCTCTCTCTGTGGGACTGTGCTAAAGCCCACAGGTTCTCATAGATTCTTCTTCAAGTGATCATCCCTGTGACGGGTTGCCCCCCACTGTAGGGTGCCACCTGGTGATTTGGGGTACCACTGAGCCTGCCTGTTCCACCAGCCTGGGCTTCCTTACCCTGTCCTGCTGAGCCAGGCCCTCAAGCCTCCCCCAGCACACATGCAGGTAGCAACCTGGAGGGGGGGGAACCCATCACAGTGGCCTAGTTGGCAGGACAGTGTAAGGGAGCCCAGGCTGGTGGAACAGGCAGGAGGACTGGCTGAGCATTCATCCTCAGAGAGGCTGCCGTAGGATTTCAAATGAAGTGGTCATATTCCGGGGTGACTGTAGCTACATCTACACAGCAAATTAAGGTGTCATGGTAGCCAGGTGGGCATACCAATGCTAGCTTTAACCTAGCTAGCAGAGATAACAATGGTAGCATAGATATAGTGGTACAGATTTCAGTGCAAGCCAGCAACCACAATACTAGGGTCTCCAGTGGGCTTACGTTGGGATGGCTAGCCTGTGCTGAAGCCTATATTACCATGTCTTTGCTGTATTGTTACCCAGATGAAAGGTAGTCTACCCACACTACAGTTGCATCTTAATTTGCATTGGTATCTTTTAAGATCCTGTCCCACGCATTTGGCATCACGTGCTTAATGAATGTCAGCCTGTAACATGTCACCAGATCCAGGAAGTTGGAATCCTTGCCCTACCCTAATGGAAGATGTGAATAATGTGGCATCATGGGGGACTCTTTAGTACGGTCCCAGTGAAGAGAGGTTTAGTCCTGTAGCACCATGCCCTCGTAAAGAGTATGCAGGGGAAGCTGAATTTTGTACATCCTGCTTTTCCAGTGTCTGGGGGTTTATTTCACTTAGGAGCAAGGGGGAAGCTGTAAATTTAACTCCACTTTTAATTGTGTTATTTAGGTATGTTTTTTTTTAAAACCCTCGAGTGCTCCAGACAAAACAGATTTAAACAGTTTTATCTAGTGCAGGGTACAGGGCGGGAAAGCAGGGGTTATGTTTTGAAATAATGAGACACCATATGGATCAATTGTCCAAAGAAGAATATTGGGGGGAGGATGGGACATGGAGGGAAGTGGGAATCTTGGCCAGCAATGCCAAATTATGAAAGTAATAAAGTAGGCTGAGATTTGTAAAGCTGCCTAGAGGACTTAGATACCCAATTAAAAGTATTAAAATGAATGAGAATGGGGCACCCAATGCTCTTAGGCAAATTTGACAATCACGCCCATAGGGCTTAGAAAAGTTGGCTAGCTGCCCTTTAAAGCCAAGGCTAATACAACGCTACCACTTGAAATTTTCTGTGATTTTGCTGCCATCTCGGCTGCAAATCTGTTCCACGTAGAGGGGCTAGAATTGCCCCTTATGACCCTGTCTCTCCCAGTGTTGCTGTATTTTACGGCTACAGTCTCAGCCACATTTCTACCTATCACGAAGCTCCACTCTCATTCACGTGATCTTCAGACGTGACCACAGGATTATTGAAGGTCACTGGGGACTGGTAATGGGATACTTCTTGGTCACTGGTTCAAATTCAGACAGGGTCAGTGGGGACTGGAAACGGTTACCAGCTGACAGCTGTTCAGTAGCTGATGTGAAAGGAGCTAGGCCAGTTCTTCGTGAGCAGATGGCCACAGCACAAAAGTACCATAATTAGCACCCTTATTGGCCAGCGGAGGAAAAGCCAAAATTTCACCCCGAGTGAGCAGGGATACGCACTGAGTGGGGAGCCCTTATGGAGCAGAGCTGGGGCATAGCGATGGGAAATCTGTACTGCCACTTTTCCTGTTACATGCATAAATCGAGAACGTCAGGGCCAGATTCGGGTCCCGCACGCATCCCCTGTATATCATGATAGCAGCCATAAGGAGGGGCTGCAACAGTCCATGGAATTACTCCCCCTGTGCAGGTAATGCTGTCCTGTGCTGCTTTCCCTCACTGTCCTGAGTGTACGGCCATGCTGGGAGGATGGTCGTTCTGGGCTGTAGAACGCAGAGCAGAAAGCTCTTAGGTAGAGGAGCTCTGAGGCTGCCCTATTTATGCCAGGGGCATCCGATGAAGTAAGCTGTAGCTCACGAAAGCTTATGCTCAAATAAATTGGTTAGTCTCTAAGGTGCCACAAGTACTCCTTTTCTTTTTGCAAATACAGACTAACACGGCTGCTACTCTGAAACCCCTTGACAGACCCAAGACGCCTTTAAGGGATGATGATTCAGCAGGCCAACGCTGCCCTTTGAAGCTGGACCATTATTATTTGTGTGCAAAATTGAAGGAATTGCTGGCACGTAAATAGTGCAATGCCACAATGGTGGGGGAAGGATAGCTTAGTGGTTTGAGCATTGGCCTGCTAAGCCCAGGATTGTGAGTTCAATCCTTGAGGGGGCCATTTGGGGATCTGGGGAAAAAATTGGGGATTGGCCCTGCTTTGAGCAGGGAGGGTGGACTAGATGACCTTCTGAGGTCCCTTCCAACTCTGATATTCTATGATTCCTATCTAGGACTTTCTATCTATAGATATCAGTGTATTTCACAAAGGGGGGGGGGGCAAGTATTAGTAACTTCATCCTAGAGACAGGGAAACTGAGGCACTGTTGACTTGCCCTAAGTCACCAGCAGGCCAGTTTCAGAGTTGGGAATAGAGCCTAGGTCTCCTGAGTCCCAGCCGCGTGCCCTGACCACTGAACGACACCATCACCCATCCATAAGTTCTCACATTTAACGGTGTCATTTTCAAATGGCAAATACTTCACTTGATTTAAAATGCATGTTAAAAAAAACTCATGCCATTCACAAAAGTGCATGGGAGCCTTAATGAACCATCTGCCACCAGCTGAGAATGGGATAATTACATGCTGCAGTTTTGAGAATATTTGCACGTTTTCAGTTTGATGCCCAGGAATTCTGATCATTTCCTGTAGTGCCACGTGGGGGCAGCAGAGACAGCGTGATGCGGTTAATGGCTGTTAAATTACTCTGTAGTGGGGGGGAATCTTTTAACAATACAGAAGTAATGAGCTTAAGGAGTGAGGCACCTAAATAACTTTAAGGCTCTGGGCCTGAATGCAGTGAACCAAAGAAATGTGTGTGTTTGCAGGAGGGAGTTAGGATTTCATAAGGCTTTTTAGCAAGAATTTAACACCGGAAGATGGAGAAAGTATTCATAAATTCTAATTCTGCCCCACTGGATGCTCTACTGCCTGGGGCACCGGGTTGATCCCTGCAAATGAAATCTACCAGTTGGACCTGGAATAAGAATCATGGAATACATTTATATTTCTTTTTTACTACCATGTCAAAATGTTTTTTTACTATTAAAAAAAAACAACAGAGAAGCCTACTTATAATTTATTTGTCCCCTTAGTAGTTAGCTGGGTCACAGCCTTGAACTTTGTGATGTTGGAAATATCTAGTTTTGGGGGGGTTACATTATTTTAATAATTTAGTGTCACTGTCCTGTGTTCCCAAGTGATCTAGGAGATAGCTTTGTTCATCCAATTCCCATTCATTTTGAGTGGAAGCTGGGAGTCCCAATCCCTTAAGCAGTTTTCAAAACTCCAGCCCACCACACCCCTCCTGAATACAAGAGCTGCTCATAAGCCTTCATTTCCCATTTTCTTATTTTTCATCCCCAAACATTCTCAGTCCCTCCCCCAAACTCTCTTTACTTTTTTTTTTTTTTCATTTTTGCCATTAGAAAAGAGGGCACAGAAAAGGGCAATAAAATAAAAAACCGCCTGCACGCCAAGTCATTGTCAGCTCGAGTCGAACATTGAGGAGCCAATGGGTGGAATAAAAGTGGGACACAGAGGGCTGGGAGGAGACTTTTTTTTTAATTTGCTGGTTCAAGTCACGTGACGTGGCTCAGCGGTACAAAAGGCTAATGACCCCACCCTTACTGGGCAGTAACTACTGGTCTCTGCTGCAGAGAGCTGGGGGAGGGCTAGTTATCATGGCAATGTGTTTTAAGAACTTTTATTTCACTGAAAACAATTTTTTTTTGGTCATCTAGTTTAAGAGAACGTTCCCTTGCATGGTTCTGAGTCTAAATAGCGACTGCCCTGGACTTTAGCTGAAACCTGGAAGGTGAAAGTGACTAGGCATAATAGCCCTTGCTTAATGGTGGAGGCAGCCAGTCTTTGTCATTGTCTGTGCTGAATGAAATGCAACCATGTAAGCAAACAGCATCAACGCTAGAAACAAGTTAGGCAGTTAAATTGCTCCTGGCTCTCTAGTCAGAGGTGCCAATGCAACCCAGTGTGGGATGCTGTATACCAGAGCCAGCCGGTTTTGGTCTCAGGAGTTCAGTCACTTGGGGTTTTCTCAGATTTTGGTTGTGCTGAAAAGCTCTTGCCCAGCGTTGCAGACCACCCTGCCCTGTTGAGGTCATAGCTTGCTTGGGCCCCCACCCTGTGTTCTCACAGCTGCCCAGGACCCTCTTTAAAGTCCTCTGGAAGGGAGCAGTACCCCAGGGGCCTGTACTCTCCCTACCCAGCACACAGGAGCATAGAACCCAGCTTCCAGGCCCAGTGCTGCTATAGGCAGCAGGAAAAGCAGGAGACCCCCTGACTGAGGGTGGCGGAAGGGTGGGAGAGGTTTTCCCCCTCCTAGAAGATTCTTTGTAAACTTGACAGGGACAGAGGGTCTCCTATGCAGCTCCCAGGCGGTGAGTGATTACCTGTGACTCCCTGAAGCTCCTAGGATGGGAAGGAGCTGGCTGTCTCTCAAGGAGGCCAGACTGAAGAGAAGCGTGGGGGGATGCCAGGCCACTCAGAAGACATCAAAGGTAAGGGGGTGAGGTGTTGTATGGGGGAAGGGGAGTCTCTCTTGGGAAAGGTGGGGGAGGGAGTTGAAGCTGGACAATCCTACTGGTGAACCTAGGCCGAGCTTTGGACTCTCATCAGGGTTTGCTTAGAGTAGACTACACTCTTTGGGGCAGAGCTGTCTCTTTGTTGGCAGAATAAAGTCTGCTGCAGTTTCCACGGTATGCATCCGATGAAGTGAGCTGTAGCTCACGAAAGCTTATGCTCAAATAAATTGGTTAGTCTCTAAGGTGCCACAAGTTCTCCTTTTCTTTTTGCGAATACAGACTAACACGGCTGTTACTCTGAAACCTGCCTAGTATGATGTTTTTGTAGAGTGCCTAGCACCTCCAGGTGCTACTATTAATGGAGCTGAGCAAAAAATCCCTTATGTCAGCTTCTTTCTGGTTTTCAGACCCCCCAAACTCACTGACCACTTTGCCCTTCTCCATGTAAACAATGAACCCCCAGCCTAGGCAATCGGTTCATTGCAAACATTTTGCCTGGCCCTAATTCCAAACAAGAGAGGCACAGCATTTTGAATCTTGATCGTGTCTCTTTCTCAGCAACGTATGCACTCTTATCTAGTTTTATCAGGGCTCGTGCTCACCTCTGCAAAAATAAGGCTCAGACTCTTAGAAGTAACTGGTTAGTGTGGGTTCAGCAAGAGCAAAAGTGCCGCATGATGAGCCAGCTTTGTTGTAGAGAGGGGAAAAGAGTTTGCAAACTTTGCCCAGAGTTGCATCAGGGTTCAGGGGTACATGCTGCACAACAAGTGGCAGCTTGTGAGCAGCCTTTATGTGGTGAAATGCAAACTCCGGGGAAAGTCCTCTCCACTTTGCATCTGACAAACCAAACATGGCACGATCTCCAGAAAATAGGTGTGTCCAGGGAACTCGAAAATGAAAAGGTCTCCCTCACTTTGATGCACCAAAAGCCTGAAAATCATTTATGCCCAATTCAAAACAAGTGATTTTGGAAGGAAAACAAAAGTTTTGGCAAGTTGTTTGCATGCATGATCCACGCAGAAATGAGTAAAAAGGGAAAGTTCCGTGATGAATTTCAGCTAAGGAGCAGAAATATAACAAACATGTAAATAGCTCTTACAGGTGGTGGCCACACTGTGCTTTCATTCACAAGGAGGAAGGGCCGCGTTAGCATCAAGATACAACTCAGGCAGTGACAGTGTGTGTTCCCCTCCGCTAACACAGCCAATATGCCCTCACCCTGATCTGGAAGAATTAAAAGGAAGTTCAGGCTTCATGATTCTCTCTCTTGGTCTTCTATCAGGAAATATTAAGCTATGCTAGTTGTAGCACTGGGTTTTCCTGATGTGGACACTTGCTCATCAGGACTTGGGCTGAGGCACCAAACTCATTTCATTCACCATAAACCACCGACAGGCACTTAGACGATGACACGTTACCTTCCCTCTTCTAACGTGCTTGCTGGTCAACCACACAGAGCTCAGCTGCACTGTGCTGAGCTTGGAAGAAATGCCGGAAGATTTGGCAGCAGTGCTAGACAACGCAGCTGGCTTTTTCTCTTAAGACGCCAGTGTTCAAGGGGACGACCTCCCACCCTTTGTACCTTCCTGTCTTATAGTGGGGGTGGTAGCCAGAGAACAAGTGTTGGCCTGTGGTTAGAGCACAGGACTGGGAGTCAGGACACCTGTGTTCCATTCCTAATTTTACCACTGACTTGCTATGTGGCCTCTCTCCTGTCACTTAACTTCTCTTTACCTCAGTGTGCTCGCCTGTAAAATGGGTTGGGTAGGACTTGCCAACCCATAGGGGGTGCTGTATGCTTTAAGGTTTCTGTAGAGGGTCACAGATCCATAGGACCTGCACTATGCCCCAGCTTTTAAATTTGGAGGAACCCCTTCAGTCTGTCAGACCCACCAGAGGTCCGACTATTCCCTAAGGGTCGGTCACGCAGCCTCAACACCTCCAAGACTGAGCCTCTGGGCTCAGGGCTCCTGTTTCTCACCGTGAGCTCTGCCCTGCGAGTCCAGCTAAGAGAGATTCCCAGTCAGAGACGTGTATGCTCTTCAGGGACCAGTGCACTTCAGCCAGTATTGGCAGTGACCTCAGGCAGCCTTTTTCCAGACGGAGTAGGGTTTATTAGTCAACTGGCACACGCCAGTTAGCACAGAGAACTAAAGGTTAAAATACAGTCTGTTCTGGCCACACCAGAGTTCCACCCAATGACGCTGCTGTGGGCTCCATTCCTGGCCCCCTCCCTCTGTCTCTTTGTTAGTCCAAGGTGAGAGCCCCACCTCTCTCCAAAGGGAAGTCCTTATCCCACCACCTGACTCCTCTCCCCTTTGTCCTCAGGCTGGGGCTTTGGCTTCCCTTCCCCACCAAGAGTCGGGGCAAAATTGCCTTCTTCTTGTTCGTTGGTTGCTAGGTGTGAGTGGCATGACTGTTGGGGTTCCTGTTGTTTTTTTGGACTCCCCATTGATATGGGATCTGTTTTAGTCAGTCCTTTAATGACCCATTCATTCCACCCCAAACAGCTACATAACACCCACCTCATGTCCTTGCTCTGCTCCAATAAACCATTTTGCACTGGGAAGCAAATGCAAAGCACAGGGGGAAACTGAGGCACACATAGATTTTTTTATAAAAATATTACTGAAAATCCCCACTTCCTCACACAACATGCAAACGCAAAGCACTGGACTTTCAAAGGAACCTAAGGGAGTTGGGTGCCCTAATCATGATGAAATCTGGGCACTTAGATTCCTTTATGAAAATCCTAGATATTTGGAAGCCCATATGTGGCCCTGGCATGCTAGGTACTGTGATCTCTCACTCCAAGCATTGACGTGCAGGGCTAGGGGCTTCTGTGTGAGTGGCCACTGGGGAGAGAGCCATGAGGAATACCTTTCATTCGTCCACCACAGCACTGGAAAATCATTGCCAAAACTTAAAATCTACACCCCTGCCTCTTCCAGGAGAAACAAATGAGATTTTATTTGGTAATCGTGGGGGGAAGGGAGGGGAAGGTGAGTGGAATTTTGCAAGGCTGTTATGCATCATATACTGAAATATGTAAACACCAATCACTGAAACGTATGGATGATGTTCGGTCCCCAGTGGCCACTCTGACTCCAGGAAACAATATCAGCTGCTAGACTTTCCTTCTAGCAGCTCCCCATTTCCTTCTGCCCCCTCTCCCCCAAAACCTCCCCGGGAAGCAGGCTTGTTGCTGCTCTAGGAAGCCTGCCTCAAAATATTTTCATTCTAGCAGCATGAGGCCCCAAGGCTGGCATGTTGTTCTTAACCCTTGGGTCGAGGAAGGTAGCAGTGATGTAATGGAAGAACTTTGTCATGCTGCAAACCCTTACCGTTTGTCATTGCCAGGTTTGAAATATGGCTCATCTGTCAACTTCCCGGGCGTGAACAGCATGGTCACTTTCAAAACTTTGTTTCCACAAAGGCGAGTGCCAGCAAAGTCTCTGGTCAGCTGATTGGTCGCTGGCATGAGCTGGTTTTCCCTGGCAGCAGAAAGCAACCTTTTCCATCAGTTGCAAAGTCCAGGCTGAATATCCCACACGCAGTCCTGCCAGGAGTCAGCACGGGCTTCTGTACTTCCCATATTACTGTTAGCACACCACTGTGTGCTGCGCCATTCTGCCAGCCACTTTGGTCTGGACAAAATGAAGCGATTGTCGCTACACTGACTGACATGTTTACTGCTCTCTTCTGCCAGAAGATGTTCAGTGCTCCTAATCCATTAGTGATTCATGCCTCAGCAGGTTCACCAAGCTGAACTGCCCTGACAAATTTGCGAGATGTCATGATTGCAAAGTGCAGAAGATAATTATGGGAGACAGGTAGCTCGCTGCTCCCATGTCAAGCTTTGTTGAGTTTTTATATAACTCCTATTCCTGCCTGGTTTCCAGAGCCACTAAGGACAGTCAAACAAATACTTCCATATGAATGTCGTGGAAACGTATAGTCAGGTGTTTGTCCACTTGTCCTTGTAACAAATGTGTACATGAATTCTAGCTCAAAGCTGGTTTGGATTAGACTGCAGTGACGCTGTACCATGCAGGTATGTTAGGTTAAGCTGGTGTGGGTGTGAGCTTGATATTGACAGTGCAAAGAAAGGGCTAATGTCATTTTTCTTGTCTGGATTCCTGAAGAACCTCATTTGAACCCAATTTATTCAGCCTGCCAGTGTGGGTGGCTGTAAAGTAGTGCTCCACAAAATGCCTGGAGCAACTGAAACATTGAGATCAAACTGACTTTGACTAGCAAAGATAAAGGAAACCTGACAGCTGTGGTTGCTGTCCTTGTCCACACCAGAAGAAGCTCCAGTATAGTAGAATGTCCATCTTATTTAGCTATCGTATTGGTCTAGAGTTTGATACTATACACATCACCGTGGGGTAGAATAGAAAACCCCACCGTCTTTGCTGCTTAGCAGAGAATTGACGTTTTGAGCCACAGGGAATAAGTGTGTTAGACCCAGTGTCCTGACACAATTCCCAATCAGGTCATAACATTCTGCTAACAGGAATCCCCCCTGCAGGTTCAGCTGGATTCTGTAGAGGTCGTTTTCCGCCTTTAATTCTTCTCCCATATTGATGGGTAGTGTTAAGTACCTGCGGTGGGTGAAATGAGCCCTTCCTCGCATTCTGAGCAAAGGTAATCTTCTCCCAGAGTTAGGATCTAAACCTGGATCCAAACCCAAACTAGTAGGGGAAATAGAGAGTTCCAGTCCAGTGCTCTGGTTTGGGCTCATCTCTAGCTGTATGGCATTTTAGCGAGGTTCTGCTTCTACTGAAGATAAGGGATTGTTGCGATTGACTCCAATGGGATAATGATCAATCAAGTGCTTTGAGATCAAATGGTATAGAGGGCCAAGGTGGTAGTATTTATTAAGGAAATAAATTATACATGTTAGGCTCCACCTCAAAGAAAACTCAATAAGCATGTGGCATCTAAGTAAAGGCAGTGAGTTGGACTGGCATCTGTGTGCTGTTAAATAGTTTTTCTTTCCTTCCAAGCAGCATTTATTTAACTAATAATCTGCAGCACAGAATTACTATTTTTTACAAGTACCCAAGCAAGACCCAAAGTTCACCAGTAAATGAAACAGTGCACCCTGGAGCAGCATGAATCGTAGGATAAAGGATTAGAGCCTGACTCTGTAACCTTGTAATTAATGTAAATCACAATTTACGTAAATCTTATGAGTTCAGGATGCTCTCGTTCTGTCTGGAGTAAAAAGTAATTAAGGGCTCAGACGTGAAATAGGGGAACAGCGTCTCCTTTTCATCAGCAGCTAAATTCAGCAACACAAACAGAAGAGCAGAGTGGCAGCTGGCTGAGAGAGAAAACTACACGCTTTAAAGTTCCCCAGCAGAGTCCCGTTTTCCCCTAATGTACATGGGAAAAACCTATGTAGGGGAGAGGGAACTGTGAATTTTAACGCAGGGGATTTCCTTTGAATCCTTCCCTGTGGTGGGGCTTACCGGCTTGTGGAAGAAGCCAGACATTCCCGCTCCTCTACCCTTGGGTGTCCTGCAAGCCACAGTCACATTTTTCATGGGCTTTTTTTATTGCCACAGGGTGCCACTAATGGGACCCAAATAACATGAGATCAGGTCTTATGATGTTATCTTAATTTCTGAGTGGTGGGAAAGGCCAGCTCTCACATTGTGTTTTGTGGACAAGGATTGTCTCCTCCTTGTGTTTGTACAGTGCCTGACACAATGGAGTCCCAGTCCTGACTGCAGCCTTTAGGGGTCATCCTAATGAAACTGTTTGATGATAATGCGTATGTCTATACTGCAATAAAACATCCTGACTGACCCATGTCCTCTGACTTGGGCTTGAGCTGCGGGGCTACAAAACTGCAGTGTAAAGGTTTGGGCTCGGTCTGGAGCCCAAGTTCACGGACTTTACAAGGGGGGAGCACCCCAGAGCCCAGGCTCCAGCCCACACCTCGACACCATTGGTGGGGAACCTTTTTTTCTATCACAGGTCATTGATCCACAGAAAAAATCAGTTGTGGGCCACGCACAAGTAAAAAGCAACTTAATTTAGGTTTTTTTGTTTTTTTTCTTAGAGAGAGAAATATAAAATGTTCAATTCACCTGGCCCGGGGAGGCTCGGGGCTCTTCGCCGCAGCGGGGCAAGTCGGCGCTCGCAGCTCCAGCCCTGTCAGGGATGCGCCAAGACTTGCCACAGGCTGGATGAAATTAAGCTATGGATCAGATCCAGTCCATGGGCCATAGATTCCCCACCCCTGCTCTATACTGCAATTTTATAACCCTGCAGCTTGAGTCCTGTGAGTCCAAGTCAGCCAACACAGTCCAGCAGCTGGCATTTTAATGCAGCGTAGACATACCCTATGTCCGCTCCATAGAAGGCTCCCTGAGACACAAGCCTATGAACAAAGACAGTCAAACACACACCCCAAGGACAGAGCTATTGGAATTCAGGTCCAGTGCCAGCAAATCCCACGCTGAGCTCCAGTAAGTCCAGTCACTCAGCACTGGAGAACTCCACCTTGTGTGATTTGTTTTGTTCTGAACCACACAAAAGGAGTCTCTGATGTCAGAATGGTGGTAAGCCTGTACATTCCTGGAGTAAGACCAGAAGGGCAAAGACTTCAGCTCATTTATTCATGCCAGAGCAATCAGTCAGGGAAGTCAATTGCGGCGTCTGGGCAAGCTGCCTGTCACGTACTCTAGCCACTTCACACAGGATGCATTCTGAGCATGCAAGTCATTATATTAGGGATGTCATACGTAGTCCATCGTCCCATGCAAGGTGAGTGCTGCCTGATGATTAGCACAAGGGACGGGGAGTCACAAATCCTGGCTACTATTCTTGGCTCTGCCAGTGACTCACTGTGTGACCTTGGGCAAGTTACTTCACCTCTACGTGCCCCAATTTCCCTGTGTGTAAAACGGGGATAACAATACGTCCCCACCTAGAGTTTGTTTAATGCAAGTTAGACGCGGCTCACTGGCTTATGACTAACTGCAAAAGTGTCTTTCAGCTGGATGGGATCACAGTGACCCCTGAATTATGTCAATGTCAGGGGCTTGTTTTAGTTGCTTTCAAGGCAGCAAAACACCCACGAGCTGGGAATTTTATTGGCTAGAGCTTTTCTCCCTTGTGCCATTCTCTGTGATAAATGGTCATCCTTCATCCATGCACTGATAAGCATCTGGGAAGCTCCACTAGTCATGAACCCAGCAACCAGCCCTGGCTCTAATCAATAGGATCCGATCAATCCTCCAGCTCTAATGAAAACAAACACAAAGCACTCACATGTGTACCACAGAAATCCTGCCAGCCATAAAGGGGAGTTTCATATTCTCTTTCCATTCAGGCAATAACAGAGGAGCTTAAACAAAGTCTGCTGGTGCTCAGTGCAGGATTTCAATCACGCTGGTTTTCATTGTACAGTCCCTCTAAGGCAGATGGCCTAGGATTAAGTTAGATTTTAATTGGGGGAAAGCAGGGTTGTTGGAAAACACTGATCAAAGATGGCAACGTTCATTTAGTTTTAAACTATCATAAACAACATCAGAGCAAGAGTCTCGGCTTTAAATCATAGCAGTGTCTCCGCACTGTGCTTAATGTGTAGCTGCATCTCCCTCCTACAACTCACTGCTGTGATTTGCATCAGGCTAACATGTGGAATACAAATTGACAGCCTGGATGAAAATATTTCTGCTATAGGGAAACAAATGCGGACTACTACTCTGGGTTTCCATGGCGCCTTTCAACTGACTGCTTCCTTCGAAAATGAGGACGGTGCCAAGTTCGATGGACTTTGGGCAGCTACCTCTCTGAGAGTCCTTTGAAAATTTTGGCTTCAGTGCTTGACATGAATTAATTACACTTCAAATCACGCTGTGATGATAGCAGTTCTCCTCACTTTACAGCCCAGTAAACGGAGGCACAGAGGGGTGAAAGGTCAGATTGTGAATGCCTTACTCGCATTGGCGAGAAGTTACTCACATGCCTATCCCCACTGAAATCAAGGGGGTGACTCTTGTGAGTCACAAGGACCAAAATCTAGCCCTAACTGATTTGCCTCAGGACATCCAGTGAGTCAGTGACAGGGCCTGGCATAGAACCCAGGGGTTCTGACTGCGCCGTACCCTGGCCATGTCTCATAAATCACTTGAACTTGTTTTTAATAGAGC
This sequence comes from Caretta caretta, assembly GCF_965140235.1. Lineage (NCBI taxonomy): Eukaryota > Metazoa > Chordata > Testudines > Cheloniidae > Caretta > Caretta caretta. Next base: position 20,192,878 of record NC_134220.1, on the reverse strand, counting down.
AGGACAAGTACAACAGCAGCCTGGGCAGTGATTCCGATTTTCGTGGCTTTCCCTAGTAAAAATAGCCTGTGAGACTGGCAACATTGAGGAGCACAAGGACCTAGCTGGACTTTGCTTGTTGCAGTCCCTGCTTGGCTGAGTTTTTCACCCGATTTACGTACGAGAGCAGCTCTGTGATGTAAGTTAGGTAGCTGTCTGGTATTCTGCTGTCACATGTCAATTAAAGCTGACTGTGGGCAATTAGATATCACAGTCATTAATAGGGCACCTAACAGTATGTATTGTTTCCCTATAGCCATAGCTAACGCAGCCCACATTCAGATTCTGCTCTATCACACCACTGTCACTGAGAGTGCGCTCTGGCCCAGGGATTTCGTACATGAGGAGGGACTTGCTTTTCTTTAAAAGAAAACAAAAAAAAATGCTCCAAATTAAATACCAGTAATGGCGAGTGATCTCATCCCCTCCATGATGAGAGGAGATGACTGGGCTTTAGAGGGTCCAGCTTGGGAGCATGGAACCTTCTTGGCACCATTTTCCCTTCCTGACGAGAGAGCACGAAAGGTCTGGGAGTGAGGCCATGTGGTCAGTGGAAGAGGCGCTGCTGAATCCCCATAACACTCCTGGCCTTCTGTCAGCGTTAACATGTCGACTTTTCCCCTACACGGTTAGCCCTTGGGAGGAAATGGCTTGCTGGGCGCACCTGGCAACATGGCTACTGCAAAAGCCAGGATGATGGGGTGCTAGACAGAGAGGAACCAGGGGAACAAGGAGCCAGGGGAGCAGCAGCTCTAACGGGAATCCATGGGTTGAAGGTCTGTAAACTCTGCCCGGTTCCATAGGGATGGTAGGGAGCAAACCCCCTCTCCAATGGAAGAATCCAAAGTAGGGCTGGCAGGAATGGGATTTGCCATTTTGCGGGATTTTCTGTGATTTACAATAATAATATATCCTGAAACAGAACAAAGCCAGGCGTTTTAGAAATTTCCTGCAAAATAAAATTTTGGGGGGGAAATATAATTGAAACATTTCAGGCTGATTTTGACCTTTCTTTTTTTACATTTTAAAAAGGTTTTATGTATATATGTACATTTTTTTAAAAGAAGAATTGCCTTTCAAATAGTCACTTTTTTCAAAAAGAAATTTTATCAGAATGCACATTTTTGAAACACCTAGATTTCAACAAAAACAACATTGTCCAAAAAAAATCCAACCTGTTTTGATGAAAAATTCCTGACCAGCTCTAATCCCTAAGAAACACTGAAAATTTGGACGTGGGACGTTTCCTTACCAAGAGACAACAATAATTTGCCTAGGGGAACAATAGGACCTGGTGTTGCTTCATGTGAAGAACCAGATGGCTGTGGGAATTGTTGGCGGCTTTGTCCACTCTCGGTCACTATTCATGCTCAGCCTCGGTCAGCAGTGACTGAAAGGTGTTACTGGCTGAGGGCAGTTCAGTCCGGTTCTGAGTGGATAGGTGTTCGCTTCAGTGTGGCAGATTGGCTGTTGTGGCTGAGAAGCCAACCAAGGAATACACACAAAGACTCGGATAAGTTTAGCAATGATCCCTCCAGGTCAAGACATATTGGTGAGGTGAGGAAGCTTTCACAGTGTGGAGATTGTGTCACAAACAAGCTAGAGTCTTTCACAAGCCCAATCATTTCTTTACAAATAAATAAATCTTAAGGTTAAAGCAAATCCATTATTACACAGGTTAGATTTATTAAGTCTCTTTAAAAAGAGCCAGTCAGTAACAGCTCTTGCAATCAGCATGAGGAGTAGTTAGAAACTTTCTGGAAAACTGTATGTACAAAGCAAACCCATTACAATGAGCTTCCTGATAAGCCGCATTATGCTTTAATTATGTTCGTGTGTAAACATCAAAGAGGGCTCAGTATCATGGATAACAGTAAATATAACCAGGTGCGCTACAAGTATGCAAAATAATCCCAGCCCTGGACTTTGCACAGATTCAAAATTAGTATTACATTGTTTAATGTAATCGTTGCAGGTGGTGGACTTTGAGAGTGTGTCTACATTAGCTTTATTCACCTAAAATTCTCTCTCATTGTTGCACCAGTGATCGATCTAGTGTACAACTAGCATTTTAAACATCATGTTGTCTCTTATCTAAATTTGCTACCACCAATGGAGGTGGGAAATTTAAGCAAAAGAAGTTTAGAGCAGACAAAGCCTGAGGCCAAAAGAACTGGCAGGGACCTCTTGGAGAAATGTAAAGAGGTAGAAGCCCACCCACCAAATATTGTACAGAACCTTGTGTGTCTTGGCGGGAATTCTAAATAATTGGCAACCACTACAGTGCTTAGTAATGGACTTGCCTGTAAATGGATGATGTCATGCTGGTTACTCGAGAGGCTGATATGTTTCCGGTGTGATGCAGAAAGCATGGGTGCATTTTGTGTCATGGAGGAATATGTACTTGGGATGACTAAATTATATTGTGTTACATAATGTATTGAAATTCCTTTCCCCTAAGTAGATGCAGCTAGGGCCTGATCCAAAGCCCACTGAAGCCAATGGTCACAGAAAATGTGTAAAATCTAGCTTACAACTCTCCCATATACACTATGCTGTGTATGGAAATAGTGACTTAACTGTACTCTGATTCACATAAACATTAGCCAAGACGGTCAGGAATGTAACCCCATGCTTGGGGCAACCCGAAACCTCTGACGGCCAGAAGCCAAGAGAGAAAGATGGGGGGTAGATCTCTCAAAAACTGCTCTGTTCTGTTCGCACCCCCTGAAGCTCTGGCATCGGCCACTGTCACAGACAGGATACAGAGCTAGATGGACCATTGGTCTGACCCAGAATGGCAGTTCCTATGCACACTTCCATTATTATCAATCAGTACAATTTGTTCAAGTCTCTGTGTGCACATTCTTCCTAACAAGTTAGTATTAAATCACTTCTACAGGCCCAATCACACTGTTAAATTAGACAAATTTGATTGACGCTTCTGGGGGTGTGCAGCAGCTGTCATTTTTAGTAACATCTGCCTTTAAATTATTATTTTATTATTTGCATTTTGATTGTGTCATGTTAATTATAAATATATTTCCTATGTCTGGGTTTATTTAGAGCCAGGAAGGGAAAATATGCCTGTACTGGATACATGACATTGAATTATGTAACGTATAGATATTCTATTCCTATGAAATATATGGAGTAATTCTCTGTAAAGACTGAATTAATTAAATAAAAAGTAAATATGTTAAATGTGCAAAGATATAATCATCCTCTCTCTTAGCCATATATAATTATATGCATAAGAGCTACGGGCATGAGAGACTGAGGGAAAATGAGCATGTGTTTTTGAAAGAACATTTGTCCTACTCATGTATAATGACATACTCCATGTAAGTTTCAAAGGAATAAAATTTCTGTCCAGGATGTAACAATATATGTTAACCAGCACATGTAGATTTTTTCCCATCATGGCATTATCAAATCTGTCTGTGAAATATGATGCATGAAATACACATGTAATCACTGTGACATAATCAATTTAAAGTCAGATGTGATACTAAGCACCACAGTGGTCATCACACCGATCCTATTCTGGTGTAAACTGATATCCATTTAGCTGTGGATCTGGCCTAATATTCAAACTAGGCCCAGCATTCCTCACACGCTTTCCCAACCTGATTTCTGGTTTCCTGTACTTTCCACTTCTATCTGCCTGTTGTGCAGAAAAAGCAAAGGGGGATTGCACGGCAGGGCACCTGAACTCTCCAGCTTTCTAGCACCCTTCCAAAGTGGCAAATACCAGCACACATGAATGCCGCTAGACGCTTCATGTCTAGAGACCGGGGAGGCGGTGAGAGGCATGGGGGTAGGGGTGGGGCTGGCTAGGGGGAGCACAGCTCAGGAGTGAGAGGGACCAAAATAGTAGCACAGAAGGATACGCTCTCCACAGGGATGTCCCAATATCAATGAGATTGCTGCATAGCTCATATAAGACCCCATCCTTCCTGAAGAGGAGATCAGTTGGAAACTCTTGTAATAATTGGGCCTATGAATTTACCCTAATTGTGAGCTCTATTGCAGGACAGTGAATATAAGTTGCAGACTGGACAATGGGATGGATCACTTAGTAATTGCCCTGTTCTGTTCGTTCCCTCTGACACGTCTGGCACTGGCCACTGTGGGAAGACAGGGTCCTGGGCCAGATGGACCACTGGTGTGACATAGCACAGCCATTCGTATGTTCTTAAAATGTTCCGATCGCTTATACTTATCAATGTTAATGGGGAAACGTGTAAAAGGGAGACAAAAAGACTAAATTAGTCCAAACAAAAAGGCCTACTGATCTAACCCAAGGACTCTGTTAAAATCATGTCTCATAAACAAGAGAAACCATGAGACCGGAAATCTCTGATGCAAAATTGTGTCGGAAGTTAGGCCTAACTGGTGGACAAACGAATAAGAGATTGGGCTATTCTGCCCATCACTCCCTTTGGGGGTCCTTAAAAAAGAAACTTGGGGAGCACCACTGGTGAATAAGGAGGGTATGTTGTTGGCTGACTAAAAGAAGAGAAAGGAACAAGCTTTATGATGATAGCTGCCACCCCCTTTGCCTTTTGGAACCCCGGGATCCACCCTGACATCATTGGGCCTTTGTTGTCATGATCTGAAAAATGTCTTGCCAAGAGAGGGACCCATGATTTGTCACTTCCACTCACTTTGGCTAAATCCCAATTACCAAACAATCACCTGGGATGTGAGACTTTGTCACCCCATCCTCTTCGTGTGTCGTTTTCCTTCCCGTCTTATTTTTTCTCTTTCCTATCCCTCTCCTTTTTCCTTCTGTCCAATAAAAGTCTGGCTCAGCTGACCAAGACTGCATCTTTTGCAACACTGCGGTGAGCCTGTGACCAGAAAGCCAGTTAAAAGCAATGCCTTAAACAACTGGATGCTGGTACAAGTGTGGCAAGTCTCGCAGTGGCTGACAAGATGCTGTGCTGTGCCTGTTTTTCCCAGCAGTCAGGCTGCCAGTGAAAGTCGGCACCAAAAAACAGAAGCAAGGGCTGCATGTTCTATCTTTGCTGTTCTTTTCTCTCCCCTTTTGCGAGCGTTTCTTGTTCTGTCTTCCAGGCAACAGGACTGGACATTAACAGCAGCTCCAGCCTATCTCAGCTAACTTTTTCTCTTTCCCCCCAAAAGGATGGTTATTGCCATCTTTAACAAGAGAATGGGGGTGTGGGGAAGGTTTCTTTCTAAAAACTCTCTCCAGCAAAAGGGCACAAGGGATGTTGGTAAAATAAAAGCATTGCTTTATACTTTACATTTCAAAGGCTTTAACCTTCCCTACCCCCTGCCACTTTTCTGTATCTTTAATAAAAGATTAAAAGAATGTTTAATGGTGTGTTTCCCGTGGTACTAAGCAAGCTGAGGTCTGTTGACCAAACCCTGTTTAAAGTGTGGAATGTTGGACAGGGACCTTTAACAATTTGGGCCCATCTATTCCATCTAAAAGAACTCCAGCAAATAAACCTTGCAGAGTTTTCTGGGCTCTCTAGCTCTGTGGGGTTTTTCACAGTACGCTAGGACACCCCTTCCCCTTTCCACCCCCTTTTTTTTTAAATGAAGGAGCAAGTCCATCAGTTAAAGCTGAGGAATGAGAAGCAGGACTCCTAGCTCTTTCTTTGACTTACTGTGTGATCTTAGGCAAATCTCCTAACCGAGACCTGAAGAAGTGCTCTGTTTCAGCTTGAAAGCTTGTCTCTCACACCAACAGAAGTTGGTCCACCCACCTTTGTGTCTCTAACCCCTGTGTCTCAATTTACCTACCAGCAAAGTAGGGACAATAATGCCTACCTCACAAGGCTGTCGTAATGATTAATTTTAATTTGAGAAGCTGTACAGTCTTGGAGTGTTTAAATCAAGAGTAGATGTCTTTCTAAAAAGCAAGCTCTAATTTAACCATGAGTTATTGGGATCATTTAGGTACTACTGGATGAAATTCTCTGGCCTGTGCTATGCAGGAGATCAGACTAGATGATCAGAATTGTCCTGTCTGAGCTTAAAATCTAACAGGTGTCTGTAAAGTCCTTGGAGTTCATTGGATGAAAGATGCTCTATTATTTTTAAACATATTAAGCTTATTAATAAGAATACTTTTCTAACATAAACCATGAGATCTGCAGGAAGTTATACCAGAGAATCCCATTCTTATGAACTACTGATGAATTTTATCGTTTAAAACCAAAAAAACCTCATGAAATAAGCTATTTCAGCTTTTACCCACCAGTTTGTTATAGTTTTAACCATATCCTCCCCCAAACAGCCATCACCCCCCAGCTTCCTGGAACGGAAACTCCCTAATAGTTTGCCATCCATTTGTGAACGGAGTGTTTGTGATCACTTAACCAGAAATGTCTACAATATTTTAAATGGGAGATGTCTCGTGCATCTGTTGTTTGCACGTAGCTCATTGTCACTTTATGTACAAGAGCATTCAAGCAAGGAGCTGGAACACCTGAAATACTGAGGGCCAGACTGGGGCTGGGTACTACAAGAAAAGAATCAAGGAGCCTCCTTATCCCCCTGAAGTTCCTCCATGGTGTTGGGGGGAAAATTTGCCACAACTGAACTTCTTGTGCTCAACTGATATCAAGGGCTGTTCAGGACTGTCTCCTAGGTGCTTATCGGGCCACCATTTTATCTGAATGTCTCACAATCTTTATTGTATTTATCCTCACCACACCCCTGAGGTAGGGCAGTGCTATTCTCTCCATTTTCGAGATGGAGCACAGAGAGACTAAAGGCTTGTCTACATGGGGAAATTTACTGGCATAATTATACTGCTCTTCTATTCTATTCTCTTCTACATAGGTTTTTATATCATGTTCATCACTGTAGTATCCGATTGCCTTCCGGTATTGCATTAAGCAATGTTATTATATTCTGCTATCGCTATCCCAGTATAACTCTTCAATGGACGCTTGTATTCCACAGGAAGGGTGTCCGTATGAAGAGGTACACCAAAGTTTGTAGGTGATTTTTGGATTCTCTGGCATGAAAAATAGTACTACATTAAAAAACAAAAAAGCTGTTATTGATAGAATTGAGTCTTTGCTCTCATTTTATTTTTCTACTTTTGGTTATATAGATATATATTGCAATTAAGCTTTGAAGTTCGGAAAAAAAGGCTCCAGTATTAATCACATCACCTCAGCAAACGGCGACGGAGTAAGGTAATAAACAAATCAGGCAAAACTCTTCTGCGGGAATTCCTCAACAATAAGGATGAGGATGCTTAAATTTTACATAACATACCGTGTTCATTTTAAACAGGTCCCTGTGCTCTGACATCAACCCAGTGGGTTTATTTTCTGGCCTTTGTTAGCTTAATTCATGAGTCACAGACCATCTGGCTAACGTTTAAAAGTGACTCATGGAAAGCATCCACAATCTGCGCCGTTCTGAATGATCTTCCAAACCAGTTTTGCCAGTCCCCACAGTCTTCCAATTGTCGGGAAATACATTAACTTAATTGCATCAAACAACATTTTGCAGTGTCAATTAAAAACAAAGTCCTCTGTTGGGAAACAGGAGGGTTAACTTGCCCAATTAGCAGGGCAAAAAGTGCAGTGTGTACTGCCACTTGGGAGTGTCAGGACTGGCAGTAGCTCTCACAGCACTGTGGGTATGTCTACGCTTAAAACGCTACAGTGGCACAGCTGTGCTTCTGTAGCATTGAATGTAGACACCACCTCTGCAGACAGGAGAGATTCTCACACTGGCGAAGGTAATCAACCTCGCCGGGAGGCAGTAGCTAGGTTGATGGAAGAATTCTTCCGTCAGCCTAGTGCTGTTTACACCAGGGGGTTAGGTCAGTAGCTACATATCTCAGCGGAGTGGATTTTTCACCCTCCCCCCCCCCGAGAGACGTAGCTATAGTGACGTAAATTCCTCATGTAGGCCAGGCCAGAGCGAAGAACTCTTTCCAGATACTGTATTAAATGGATATAGCCTCTCTTTTGGTTTGCAATCAGAAAATGATTTTCTTAAATGTATTAGCGATTGGAAAGTGTTGGCCACATAAATCTCGGTGTGTAGCTTGTTGCATTTGAAACGGAAGCTATTTGGATGGGACATATAGGTCATGTGCTGTTTTTCCGATGCCTGCTTGGATGAATGTGACTCATAGGGCTTGTCTACACTTCCCCGCAGTTTGGACTATGGGGATGTGAATAGCAGTGTGCCCCAAAGTGCTATGCTGTAACTATCCCATGTGGCTGCTGCTTTAAGAGGATTACTAAAATACGAACAAGGAACCTTGTAGTTCGCACCTGCAGCGTCCACAAGGGAGAGTTACAGCAGAGCACTTTGATGCATGCTGCTATTCAGACCCCATAGTCCAAACTGCAGGGCAGTGTAGTTGAGCCCTTAAAATCAAGTTTATTTATGTTACAGTGACATCTTGAGATCCCAGTCAAGTTCAGAGCCTCACAGCGTGAGGCACTGTCCATACACAAGTGAGAGAGAGTCCCTGCCCTAAGAACTTGCCATCTAAATAGACAGGACAAATGATAGGGAGTATTATTATCTCCAAATTACAGATTAGGAATGGAGGCACAAAGAGATTAATTGACTTGCCCAAGATCACACAGGAAATCAGTAGCAGAGCAGGGCATTGAACCAGATCTCCCGAGTGCCAGGCCAGTGCTTTAGCCAGCTTTCATTTCTGGGCACTGCCACAATAACAAATTCAAACATTCACCTTCCAGGAATATTCTCCAAAAGCCACGTAAAATGTGCAGTTTCTGCCAGCAAACTCGTTAACTAGAATATTCATGGGGGAGTGAACAAATATGGGGAATTCATTCAAAAATTCAAACTGAACCTCATGGGCTTTTTTTTCTACTTGTTCCTTGCATGAGAACGGCATGTACATGTGACCCCCAGCCTGTGGGGAACACAGTGTTTTAGCTGCCCCGAGTGGACTATCATGAGGTAGGTCTGCAATCTCAGATATGCCAAGTGGCCACTGCTCCCCTTAAGAATCTGTTCTACAGCTTAATGGATCCAATAGTCAGCAGACTTTTCATGATATTCAACCTAAATATTCCCTTTCTTAATTGTAGGCGTTATTTCCTTGTTTAATGCTAGAAATTCTCTTCCTCCTTGCTGTTTTATATTCTTCATAGCCATTTACCTATGCAGAAACTAGGGATGGAAAAGATTTATTGGCTCACTGAATGCCCCAGAGGAACATGGTGAGGGATTGCCTTGCGACACTCAAAATACTACAGTATTTTGCAGTAATCATCCAAAACACAGCAGTATTGCTATGTAAACAACAGTGTCTGGGACAATTACTAAAGAATGCTGCTGTGCTTTCTTACGTTTAAAAAAAAACTTTATATTTAGGCAAAGTTACAATGAATCGTTCACCTACTACATTGTACACTACTTATTCAGGGGTTGGTTAATATTCAGCGAACCTGGCTAAAGATTCTGGCTTGCTGGCTGCGGAGCCCCCCTTCTCTGAGTACACGAGAAAGGGTGATCAAATTTCTAATGACCTATCCTTGTTTTGGTGCTTCTCTTGTGAACATACTGGGTGTGCAAGGTTTTCCATTACATTTCTATGAGGAATCTGGTTCTTTATAGTTGGAAAGATAATTGCTGTGACCAAGTGTCCAGAATGAGATAATGGAGACCTGATTTTCAGAAGTGCTGAACACCTACAGAATCCACTATTTTCAGTGAGAGCTGTGGGGGATCAGTATTTCTTAAAATCAGGCCCTAAGGAGAGATGGGGATCCTCTGACTTCTGTACAGGATCCTGAGGAAACCCTAGGGACCACAAGAACATCAGGACCACTGTGGCTTATTTATTGTCTGATCAATTGGTCTGGTGTTGAAAGGCGGGGCGGAGGGGTTAGCAATAACCCTGCAGCCTAACCACACGAGGGAATCACCAGCCTTTGCACTTGTGAAGTAAGGCTGGACTCCACATGACTGGATTGTGAACTCCTTATTCCATTGACTTGAATGGGGTTACTCACTTGAGTAACTCCTCACCAGTGGGAAGAAGAGGGTCCCAATCCTGTACTTAAATAAATAAGTTTAAGACAAAATGTGGAAGCCTGTGAATAACTTAGCCACAGTGGAGGGGGAAGCGCTTGGATTTACTAGCACTTGTCTTGTATCCCCCCTCTTTCTCTGTTAAACCAAAGGGAGAAGACAAACCCAAAGCCTGCTAAGTAGGTGGATGATCTTGAAAGCTGACAAGAAAGGTAACTGTTACTATGCTCATATGCACTGACAGTCAGCTGTGTGCACAGCTATCCCTGTCTCCTTCCAGGGATGGAACAGAAGTACTGCATTCATAACATTCAGAGTGAGCTTATCTGCTTAGAACATCTGCCACAGGGATGTGATAGTCCCCTCTTTAAAAAACCAGGTGTCTTGGCACTGAGTCTCCCAGCAGAAAGGAAGAGGTGGGGGTTGTTTTTAAAAGTTTGGTCCCTCCTGTGGCTTTCTTCTGAAAGTGGGTTGGTGGAAATTAGAGAGATGAGGTGGGTGAGGTAATACATTTTATTGGCCCAACTTCTGGAGGTGAGAGAGGCAAGCCTTCCTACACAGAGCTCTTCCTCAGGTCTGGGAAATCACACACTTCTCGCTGTTGATTTATAGCAGCAGGTATCTGATTGAAAGCAATGCCAGTGCAGACTGCCCTCAGCAGCCTCTCCTGTTTAGAATATCTTCCAGCCTCCATGCAATGTTTTGCGGTCACAAGGCCCCATTTCAGCAGACATTGGACATGGAAGGAGATAGTTGTGGTTTCAAGGCCCTCCCAAGCTCTTCTGCAGAACACTCTCGTGGGCTGACAAACTGTTTGTCCCCATGTTCTGCAACCGTCTCATGAGGAAGGAGACAACCACTAGTCATAGAAGCTTTGTTTAAATGAGTCACCCCACCTCCCACTAGGCAGCCAGGTCTGACATTATCTGGAGCGAAAGAGAAGCCCAGGTCAAACATTGACTAGCCCTCCTATGAGCTCAAATACATGACCTGAAGAGCTGAAGCATGACGGTCACTATGGCACTTGCCACCCTGCCATGAGGCAATCAGTTTTATTTTTAAGCTGGCTGCAGCCTGTAACAACACAGGTCAGCGATGGGGATAGAGCCTGGGACCTTCAGCACAAAAGGGCCTGATCTAAAGCTCCCTGAAGTCAACAGAAAGACTCCCACTGACTTCGATGGGCTTTGGATCAGGCCTCCAAAACGCAGGCCTCAATCACTTGGGCTTAAGGAGTGCCCTTAGCTCTTCCTCACATCTCTGAGATCCCCCATGGGCTTTGCATGGGGATGGGAAGAGATAGTGATTGGCCCCTAAGGATGAAATGGACTCTACTGTATTTATTACCAAGCAGTTCTGAGCAGCCCTGTAATGAAGACAGGCTGGTGACAGACAGGTCTGTTCTCCTCAGAAACATATACTGCACCCTTCCATCAGGAACCTCACAACAAGAACCTCAGAGCAGAGGAGAAACGGTGTTTATTTCTGCAACATTTAGTCCCAAATTAGCCAGAAAGTTCACTGCTTAAAGTCAAAGCTTTTCACTGTCTCTCTTATTTATCTGCAGACCTTATGGTAACAATGGGCTGTTTGAGGACAGGTTAGATAATGTGCGTGTTAAGAGTTTTGAACACCAAGCAAAGCCTAGTGCCTGGAGCCCTTAGACAGCAGTTGGAAAGCATCTGACACTGAAATGCAAAAGGAACACAGGAAACCCTCTGCTGGGACACCTCACTGACTACATAAAAACACTGCCTTCAATAATTCATAAAGCCTAATTGTGTTCCCTGAAGGGGAGGGGGAAATTATACAGCTCAGACCTACCCGAGCCGGCTCATTGATTCGCTATTTAAATCTGTCCACAGAATTGATCAATAAAGGGGTCCACGCCATAAGTAAATCCAGGGTGTATGATATGACGGTGCTGTGGAGGAACACAGGGAGCATAAGCCTCTCTTTTATGTGTAAATAACACTTTGTACCATAACCCTCTAACCACTGTTAAAGTAATCAGTACCTGAGAGTAATCAATACCCAAGTTGCTGCAGGCTTAAGTTCACATACTCTGTTCTCTGCTACTGTTATCCCACATTTAAATCAAGATATTTCAGGAAAAAAACAAAACCTCATTTAGCTGTAGTATAGGGGCCTAATTCTCTACTCGGTTATGCCATTGAAGGCCCTCAAGTTTAGGGGCCAAAAACTGGTGTACCAGAGTCTCGACTCAGGCCCTGTGTGTTTAAGATAATGGCATTTTGCAGGTGTTATGAAATGTTATTTTTTCAAGTCTCAAGAAGGCCATGAACAAACACTGTAGAGACAGCATGCACCACTAAAGCGAGCATACAATGGTACCCTGTTCCCAAAGTTCCAGATGAGTTTGCTAATTCAAAACTCTCCAGGAATAACATATGAGATCAGAGAGCTGTGATACGATCTTGTGTACTCTGGTGTGCAACTCTACTGAAGTCTGGGCTTCAGCCTGATGTATGGGGGGGAGGGATAGCTCAATGGTTTGAGCATTGGCCTGCTAAACCTAGGGTTGTGAGTTCAGCCCTTGAGGGGGCCATTTAGGGATCTGGGGCAGAAATTGGGGATTGGTCCTGCTTTGAGCAGGGGGGTGGACTAGATGACCTCCTGGTCCCTTCCAACCCTGATATTCTATGATCCTAACTAGGATCAGAATCTAGCTTTATCATTGACACCTGAGATAGACAAAACTCATAAATTTCACTTTCAGGAAGTTATTAATGAAATTCAACATAAAATTGGCTTTCATTCCATTAGTTTTAGCTACCCTCCCTTCTACCATTCATTCCTCTTCCTCTTTGGTGTTTACAGACTCCAGATATTGTAGGCTTATCTCCCTTCCCTCTGCTAAATTGATGCTCAGCCAAGCTCTGCATATTCAGCTTTTTTACTCCTTTCTTCTAAATCTGGCAAATGTTGCAGCCTTCAGACTTAATACTGTCTTTGTTAAAATTTAAATTAGGATTAAAATGAAAATTTGTATTAGGAAGAGACAATAATTTGAGTTCCGATAGTTTCAGGGATGGTAAATCCCCCTGACAGTTCGCTTACTACTGTTCCTAAGGTCAGCCTTCAATTTCTTAAGTTTTGAAGACAAATGCTGGTCATTTAATTTTGATAGATGTTAAGCTCTTAGGGTAGGGTCTGTGGCTTGATTTGTGTGCATACAGTGGTTGAGTGCTAACACAATTTAAATAATAATACACTGAAACTGTTATCAGGTAGGAAACAACTTAATGATTCCCAAAGCTTGTTTTAAAATTAAATCCCCTGTTGCTGAGAATCTACAAAAAAAATCAATGTTGTTGGTTTCTCTCTCTGGGCTGCATTAAGAAAGCTTGTTCTTAAAGGATTTATCAAACCCAGAGTGAGAACAGAGGCCAATTAAAGTTTAAACCTATTTCAAGAGCACCAGCAAAGAAAGATACAAGCGGACACACACAGTACAGATTTACTCTAGCTATTATAAGATTTCTTGTCTCCTTTTATGTAGCAATTGTATTAGGTTCTTAATTTTCTTTGTGGTGAAACTGTATGAGTCTTTTCAATGCGCCATAAAACTAAAGACCTAACCACCTGTGGTAATTAGAGATCCTACCATATTTTTTTTGCAACAGCAGACATGTTAATTGTGATGTGATGTGCTGACTAATTTCCAGTTTGGGTAATGTAAAAATTCTCTATGTAGTTTCAGAGTAACAGCCATGTTAGTCTGTATTCGCAAAAAGAAAAGGAGTACTTGTGGCACCTTAGCGACTAACCAATTTATTTGAGCATAAGCTTTCGTGAGCATCCGATGAAGTGAGCTGTAGCTCACGAAAGCTTATGCTCAAATAAATTGGTTAGTCTCTAAGGTGCCACAAGTACTCCTTTTCTTTCTATGTAGTTTCAAATTGATAAAGAATTCTCCACTTCCTGACTGAAACTTTTGCATAGTGCTTCTGTGCATTGTTAAACTGCTGTTATGTTCTACAACAGAGATGGTTTCATTTTAGTGGTGAATGAAGAAATTCCTATCTATACTGTCTGTAAATCACATTGTTGCCAACTCCCATAATTTTATTGGGCATCTTATGATATATGTTTTCTCTTAAAGCCCTAGCTGCTGGAATCAAGCAATTGGATAAGAATCTCAGTGTGCTTGGTTGCTTGCTTGCTTTCAAGTAAGTTTCTCATGGTGGCAGAGGAGAGCTTAAAAATGTGAACCCAGTGCACTCTCCAGATTCAGAAACTAGAAAGCAAATAAAAAGATTCCCAAATGTATTATTATTAAGTAGGGCTGTCAGGCGATTAAAAAAATTAATCGCAATTAATCTCACTGTTAATAATAAAATACCATTGATTTAAATATTTTTGGATGTTTTCTACATTTTCAAATATATTGATTTCAATTACAACACAGAATACAAAGCGTACAGAGCTCACTTTATATTTATTTTTGATTACAGGTATTTGCACTGTAAGAAAACAAAAGAAACAGTTCACTGTTTCAATTCACCTGATACGAGTACTATAGTGCAATCTCTTTATCATTAAAGTTTAACTTACAAATGTAGAATTATGTACAAAAAACTGCATTCAAAAATAAAACAATGTAAAATGTTAGAGCCTGCAAGTCCACTCAGTCCTACTTCTTGTTCAGCCAATCGCTCAGACAAACAAGTTTGTTTACATTTGCAGGAGATAATGCTGCCCACTTCTTGTTTACATCACCTGAAAGTGAGAACAGGCGTTCTCATGGCACTGTTGTAGCTGGCGTTGCAAGATATTTACATGCCAGATGTGCTAAAGATTTATATATCCCTTCATGCTTCAATCACCATTCCAGGGGACATGCGTCCATGCTGATGACTGGTTCTGCTCGATAACAGTCCAAAGCCATGCGGCTCGATGCATGTTCATTTTCATTATCTGAGTCAAATGCCACCAGCAGAAGGTTGATTTTTTCTTTTGGTGGTTCGGGTTCTGTGGTTTTCGCATCGGAGTGTTGCTCTTTTAAGACTTTTGAAAGCACACTCCACACCTCGTTCCCCTAAGATTTTGGAAGACACTTCAGATTCTTAAACCTTGGGTCAAGTGCTGAAGCTATCTTTAGAAATCTCACATTGGTACCTTCTTTGTGTTTTGTCAAATCTGCAGTGAAAGTGTTCTTAAAATGAACAACATGCTGGGTCATCATCCAAGACTGCTATAACATGAAATATATGGCAGAATGCAGGTAAAACAGAGCAGGGGACATATAATTCTCTCCCAAGGACTTCAGTTACAAATTTAATTAACGCATTATTTTTTAACGAGTGTCATCAGGATGGAAGCAGGTCCTCTCGAATGGTGGCCGAAGCATGAAAGGGCATACGAATGTTTAGCATATCTGGCATGTAAATAACGTGCAATGCCAGCTACAAAAGTGCCATGCAAGTGCCTGTTCTCACTTTCTGGTGACATCGTAAATAAGAAGAGGGCAGCATTATCACCTGCAAATGTAAACAAACTTGTTTGTCTTAGCGATTGGCTGAACAAGAAGTAGGACTGAGTGGACTTGTAGGCTCTGAAGTTTAACATTGTTTTGTTTTTGAGTGAAGTTATGTAACAAAAAAAATCTACATTTCTAAATTGCACTTTCACGATAAAGTGATTGCACTAGTGATTGTATGAGGTGAACTTAAAAATACTATCTTTTTGTTTATCATTTTTACAGTGCAAATATTTATAATGAAAAAAATATACACTTTGATTTCAGTTACAACACAGAATATGGTATATACGAAAATGTAGAAAAACATCAAAAATATTTAATTAATTTCAATTGGTATTCTATTGTTTAACAGTGCAGTTAAAACTGTGATTAATCGCGATTAATTTTTTTGAGTTAATCGCGTGAGTTAACTGCGATAAATCGACAGCCCTATTATTAAGCCAATTTCCTGATTTTGGGGCCTGACTCATGATTTTGAATGCTTGGGTTTGGCAAATCACTATGTAACACACATTCTGGCTTAAAGACTGTATCAGTGCAAATAATTACCAAGATTACACTTTAAAAGAATATTATTATTCTTGTAATCCTCATTAAACATTTAATAACATTCATGGATGTCCAGAAACACAAGTTATAAACTATAACCTGGGCTTAGCATATGCTTTCATTTTCCCTGTGATTTATATACAACAAAACACCTGAACTGTTTAGCAGCAGTCGAATTCAGTAGAAAGAATGCCTTTGAATCATATATAGGGCCTGGTGCACCAGGGTACTGAGTGTTCTCAACTTCCACTGACTACATTGGCAGTTGAAGGTGCTCAAGGACATGACTGCATGTTGACACAGGATTCTGAGAGCAGTGTTTACATAATATCACAAATCTACCCTCAGGAGCAATGAAACCATCGTGTTATCAGCTTGTGTCGTGACAGAATGAAATACCAACAGGACCAATGACCTTTTCATGCACCATCCTTAAAACAGTTACTTATGGTACATTTCTGCATCCCTGAAAGGCCTTGGAACAACACTGCATCCCCTTTCACAATCAAAATTGAAAGAAGTGTTTGTGGGGTATAATCATGGGATATTATTATTGTGTTTGGAATATGTGCATGATTGTTATTGAGGTTCCGATTATTATTATATAGCACCCAAAGTGTGCTGAGTGTTTTATAGACAACTAAGAGCTGATATCCTGTAACTGATACTGTAGAGATAGACCCATATGCCTTGCCACAGTGAGTAGACACAGCTGGCTGAAACTTTTAGGAGGGGGTGTGAATTTTCAAAACTTTTCTGCAGTTAATCCATTTTGAATGATTGGTTAAAATAGCAAAAAATCACTGGGGGGGGGGGGGGGGGGGAAAGATCTCATCTGTGTTTTGACCGTTGCAAGCAGTAAAACTTGGAGCCGCTGATGGAATATCCTGTGACAAGGGGATCACTGTAGTGTACAGCCTGTAACCAGGCGAAGGTGTGCTCTAGTAGGGGCTTTATTGTCTGGTTCCAGGGAATCGCTGTTCACATGTCTCCTCAGGTGATGAGCTGCTAACTCCCAGAACCGAGTGGGCCAGCGTGTGCCCTGCCTGGGCAGGGTGACTCACGGGTGGCGGCGGCTGCTGCAGGCTGTGGCTTTAAATGTGTCAGCTCAGCCCCTCCGCCTTAGGTTGCTGCCGCCGTCTCCGGTCTATCTGCCTCTGCCTCCCCCACCGTGCTCACCGCGCCTGCGCCGCGGCTGCCGGAGCCAGGGCTCTCCTCTCTTGCGCTCCGGAGTCCGCAGATCTTTTGTCTGAGGCTGGGCAGCGGCGGCTGCGGCCCGGATCGCTCCCGGCCCGCGAAGAAGGAGCCGGGGAGCCCGTGCGGAGCATCGGATCCCAGGCGCCGGGCCATTCTAGGGGTGACCCTAGCACCGCTGGCTCCTGTATACAAACAAATGGGGGGAGGAAGGCAACTCTTAAGGTGGACTTGCTCTTAAGGTGGAATTTTTTTTTAAGGTGGACTTGCTCTTAAGGTGGATTTTTTTAAGGTGGAATTATTTTTGTTGTTTTTTAAAGCGGACTTGCTCTTGCATCAGCGGCTTTGGGGTGGGAAGGGCTGGGATTTCATCATGGGTAGAGGTTCTTAGCACAAAGTCGGCGGGACAACTCCTCTTGATATCACTAGGCTGCTAGCAGGGGATGGGAAAGGCCCTGTTGTTAGGGAACAGACGTCTCTCCAGACTCTAACAATGACTAAACCCCAACCCTTCTCCAGGAAAAGGCAGCCCATGGAAGACGAAGAGGTGGGAGTGAAAAGCCAGATGTTTAGCTGCCGAGAGGTTGATAGAAGAGAGACTTTACTTTTCCAACAAGTCTCCAGCTCCTGATTGTTCTTAAGGAGGGGGGTGGGTGGGTTGTTTTTGTTTGTCGTTAATTTTGGTTTTAAAACTATCAACTATTATTATTATTTACTGCCAACCCCCTCTCTCGGACACATACTGGAAATCCAAAAGGATAAAGACATGGAGACAATAGGAAAGTTTGAGTTCAGCAGGAAAGACCTGATCGGACATGGAGCTTTTGCTGTTGTTTTCAAAGGGAGACACAAAGAGGTAAATAGGTTTTGCTCTTTTGTTTGTCTTTTCCACGACTTAAGTGGGGAGGGTTTACCCCTCTTTGTCTGTGGTTGTCCCTATGGCTCTGTACTGTTGTCTCGAATCTCGTAGTCTGTGTTTTGTTTGGTTTATTACAAAGCTCCCCAGTCACGTTTGTAGCTAGGTGCCATATAAATACATATGCATTATTATATGTTGTTGAGGTGCATGTAAATGAGCAGAAGCCTTGAAAAAGTCTTTGTTTGTGGTTGGCCAGAATAAATAAAGAGTTTAAAAGTCAACAAGATATACGCAGCAGTGAACTACAGTATCAATATTGGGTCGTGCTCTGGTGTCCCGTAGAAACATAATAGACCAAAATAACCTTCCCTCAAACCAGTTCAGTTTCTGAAGTGTATTTGCATTTATTAAATGTGTGGCTTTTAGAGGAGGGCTGTGGTGGGTTTTGTTGTGGTGGGTTTTTTTTTTTGGATCAGTTAGGGTTAAATAAGAGGATACAATCAATCTGGATTTTTCATCATTAAAGCTCAGGATAAGCCCTGGTTCCTACAATCCATTTATTTGCATTGTTTAAATAAGAGGATAACTGTAGTATAAAGTAATAAGAAAAATCCAAACCTTCAGCTTTTCTTTTTTGTGCTGACCAGGCTAATTCAGCAAAGGGCAAGTCTGAACAAGTACAGGGTATGTACTGGGATACTGAATTAGGGCCCTTTATCAATGCTCTGTAACCCCTTTGTCAGACATAATTGTAATCTGGGAGAGACCCTTGTTTCTTAATGTTATTTAATACTGAAATTGACATTTATCTTTTAAACTATACATACACATTTAACTTTCAGAAACCTGGGCTGGAGGTAGCTGTGAAGTGTATTAACAAGAAAAACCTTGCAAAATCTCAAACTCTGCTGGGGAAGGAAATCAAAATACTTAAGGTAAAGGCAGAAATTACTTTTTCTCTCTGAATATCTGTTATATATGCTCTGTTATTCCTAGTTTAGCATTCCTGTCTTGTTTTTTCTAGGAACTGAAACATGAAAATATCGTTGCCTTGTATGACTTCCAGGTAATACGTCTGATTACATTGAAGTATTTGAGGGTGGGGGGAAGTTGTGTAAAAAGTGTAGATCTGAGAATGTTTGGACAGATGGTCCACTTAGAGCCTACTTATATGAGGAAAAATCTCCCCTTTGTAAGACAGGGAAATATACTAACATGCCCGAACAGATCACTTCTATTTAATTGTATTCCAGACCACAACACTGATATGATTGCTTGAGATGGGGAGGGGGAGAACTATTTTGCTAATGTCCTTAGATGTTGTGCGGTGAAGTTTAATGCATGGTGTATATGTTAATGTCTCATTGTGGCATTATAAACACAAAAATACAGTCATTCTTTTTGGCACAAGTTCCTTTTTTTCTGAGGGTGCACATACATTTCCTGTTATTCAATAATTTGAACTTATCTAGGGTATTGAAGAGGGGTGAGGTTGACTTTGTGGCCTACGTTTTGTTTCCAGGTAGTGGATAGTTTCATTAAAATTTTTCATTTGTCCTTATGGCATTCAGTGGCTCCTATAAATTGCAGTAGACTTATTTTTAGAAGGTTGCTGCTTCCTGTAAAGTTGCTTTTTCCCCTCAGAGGTCAGCTCTGAGGATCGCTTCTAACAGGCAAGCCCTGATCCTAAGAGACCATTCTGAGGTACTCTGATTATAAAAACCAACTCTACTAGGCAGCCCTCCCTTCTTACTGTTCTTTGGGACAGGTTTTATTGCACACATGATGATTTTGTTTTTAGTGACTCTAGATTCTCAGTAGACTGGAATCCTGTTGTGTACATATGCAGTCCTAGCATGGGAGAAGTCGGAGGGTGTATTTCCAGCCTAACCTCTCTCGTTTGGGAATGACAGCTTTAGTTGCTGCAATGAGACCATGCAGCACCAGGGTTGCTGTTTTTGTTGCTTATCTGTGGTTCACTGCTCTAAGTGATGTCACGTGGCCTGTAGGCCTCCTTGTTTGTTGACATTCGTCCTGCCCTCCTCCATTGGTGCAGCCAGCCCTTTGCATCACTGTGCAACGAGATCCCCAGCTGGGTGGTAGAGGCTGCCAGCAATGCCTTCTGGGAGCTGTAGTCTGCATTCCTCACTTGGTATTAGTGTTCTTTTAGATAGGACTACATTACCCACCATGCATCTCTCTCTGCTGGGAGATGGGGTAGACGCTGCCTAGGGGAGGTTATTTTGGGTCAGGTATAGTACTCGGGAAGGGTTTAATGCTTCTTTTTTTTTTTTAAAGGCAGATGAGGATGGATTTTTCAAACCCTTTTTTTGTGGGGGTGCGGTGGGGGAGTTGGGAATAGGATTAGTTCATGGCAGCATGTCTTGTGCCAAGAGCCCCACTGTTCTGAAAAGAATCATAAAATATCAGGGTTGGAAGGGATCTCAGGAGGTCATCTAGTCCACCCCCCTGCTCAAAGCAGGACCAATCTCCAGTTTTTTCCCCAGATCCCTAAATGGCCCCCTCAAGGATTGAGCTCACAACCCTGGGTTTAGCAGGCCAATGCTCAAACCACTGAGCTATCCCTCCCTCCGCCCTGCCTGTTTCTTAAACCTGTACAGGATGTGGAGATGGTTGCAAAAAAGTCGTGCACAGTCATGGGTTATGTGAGCTCTTTCAGTTTGTAAAGATGCAGATTTGGAGATGCAGAGATAATAAAGGAGGTAGAATTTGTGGTAGGGGAGAGGTTCCTATGGGGAAGTGGGATCACCGATTTTGTGTGTGTGCAGTTCTCCATTTGCACTCCCTGCACCCCAATTACTGGTCCTGCCTCTAAATGTTCATTGCTGCAGTTCTCATTTCCATAAATTGTTACGTTGCAGGGCTGACCTCTGTCAGCATATTCAAAACTTTTTTGTTTAGCTCCTGCTCCCCCTAACTCCCTGGTGTGATGGAAGGGGGTGTGTGTGGAGGGTTCCCTAAATAAATGTCTTTGAAAGGAGTCATTGGAGTGTGGTGGTTCTATACCCCACCTTGTTTTGTGGAATGGGAACATTTCTGACTGGTTGTATTTCTCTGAAAGCAAACTTGATCGCTTCATTTTTATTTCCCCATGAAAACAGCCAACTGCAATTACTTACACTTTTATTTCCCTGAATCATAAAACTGAAGAGACTTTTCCCTTACTTTAGTGTTTTTGGCCTTCGCAACTGTGAAGCTATGAATAGATTTGCTAATCTTCCTGTTGTTCTGTGGCTTTTGTTTCTGTTGCATTGTTGTAGTATTGGGTTGGTTTTTTTAATTATTCCTCTCCACCACCCCTGTCACCAGTGGCTTCTTTAATTCTGACTCCTGTACACTCAAGGAAATGGTTGGGAAAATCACAGAGGGTGTAGGTTAGTGATTGCGGATATTTTTGGTGGTTTTTTTGCATGTGAAAATAAAGCCTGATGTAATACTAGATTTCTTATACAAGAACATTGAGTAACTCCATCAGACTTGCAGCAGCAGTTCCACTTACCCCTATTTACCCCACCACCACCTTCACCCAGAAACCTGCTGCATTCAGTCCTTTTTGCACAGAGCTTTATGATACTGGATCATGAATAATAATAAAATAAGAGCTTTCCTGGCATGACATTTGACATAGGTGAATATTTAATGATGCATAAGGAAACCGTATCTGGCCTTTTAGGAGCTGTGAGGGGGAGTGTTTAACCGTAGCATCATTAAATTGGAATGGGCTCATAAAATGAAAAATATGTTCCAATTATTATATGCTCAACTATCACTGATGTGCTCAGCTTGGTCCAGGGATCCCAATGAGACAGTCTCTGCACAAGGAGGGGGATGGAATCGGGTTTTTTTGAGTTTTGCCTTAAAAATACTCATTTGTGAGCACATGCAGAATAGATCTGAGCTGCAAACCTGTCCTTGGAGCAATAAACAGTTGGAGAAGTTGAATTTTGGGTTTGCCCTATATCAAAGTGTATTACTGCCACTGAATGATCACAGATTCTTAGCCCGTCTTTTGGAGAGAGGTGTTTAGGGCACTAGCTCTTGGGAGACCTGGATTCAAGTCCCAGCCTGTCACAAACTTCCTGTGTGACCTTGGGCAAGTTGCTTAGCATCTCAGTGCTCCAGCTCCCTACATGTAAAATGGGGATAACAGCACTTCCTGTCCTCCCAAGAGTGCTGAGGATAAATGCCTTCAAGGTGTTGAGGCCCTCAGAAAGTACTCTAATGAGTGAAATATAAATACGTGGATGGGGAGAGACAGAGAGAGCTTTTACAGTGGAGAAAGTACTGTAGTTTGTCTCAATGATCTTTCAAGACACACAGATTTTTTTTTCTCCTGTTTAAAACCACTAGGGGTGAGCATCCCTTTCATTATCTTTCCTCTCTTTTCAAAAAAACACTCATTTTATTAACCACCATTTCCAGCTGCTTTCAGAAAACTTAGCTTGTGTCTCTGTGCTTAAGCCATGGATAGACCTTTTGGGTTGTTACCCTTTTACCTTTGTCCAAAGCAATTCAAACAGAGAGGCCTACTGGCACAGCTGGTTTATAGTATATGGTGCCAGTCTGCTGATGTATCCTAGAAGCCTCACCAGATAGGAAATATAGAAAATAGAGGACTTCAGGCTCTTTTTAAAGAGGGTGGAACGGGGTGTCTAAAGAGACAAGGATTTGGAGATAATGATGCCGTGGCAGCATAAGGATCAGGGTTGGAAATAACTAGGCTCCTTAGAACCAGGGGTTCGACACCCGTGTGTGGATGAACTCAACTTCATTTTAGAGACCTTAGAAACCGGGGGGATGAATATTCAGCTGTGATGAAGGATCAGTTGAGAGGAGTGGGAATGGTAAGGTGCCTCTGAGTCTGCCTGATGTTGGGAATGCTCTGTTCTGGGCTGCTTACTGCCAGCACTAGTTTAAAGGTGCCTGCAGGCTGTTGTTGGTGGCTGGGGTCACTAGGACATAGGGAAGCATGGGTTGTGCCTTGTTTCTCACAGTTGTGTCCCCTGTGCCAGCTGCTCGGAGCGGTGGTGATGTAGGTGTTGTACCACCTGAAGATTTCACAGTGCTGGGGTGATTTCCTGGTGAGCACCTCTGCTGGCTTCAGGGCAGCTTATGCCGGTAACACAGTGCAAAGTTGCCCTAACACAGCTACCCCAATGTCCTCTTCCCGTCCGGTCTGTGTAGATGCTAATGATCACGTTAAGTATCAGAGAGGTAGCCGTGCTAGTCTGTATCCACAAAAACAACAAGGAGTCCGGTGACACCTTAAAGACGAACAGATTTATTTGGGCATAAACTTTCCTGGGTAAAAAACCCACTTCTTCAGATGATCTTGTCCTTTTTTGCAAAAAGAAGGGTTTGCTATATAGATGCTATATAGAATGTAATTCAGGACATACACCTAATCATGCTGTTACTCCCACAGGGGACCTACTTAAGTAAGGGGGTTATTAATATTGTCAGTAATTCGGTATGTCCATCACTGCAGCATCAGGCATATCACAGGGAAAGCAAATGTAACCCACACACCTCCTGGGTGTGGTGTACTGTCCTATCTAGTGGCACCAAGACCACTTAGAGAGAGAGATGAATGAGTTTGCTCTACAGCCTTATCTAACAGCTGGTTGGCTTTTAGCTCATGCGGTACAGGCTCATGTACTAAGCTCCAGAGGTCCCAGGTTTGATCCCACTCGCTGATGACTGGGGTCTCTCAGTCGTTGGCGTTAAACAGACATCGCTCACTAACTAGGAACCGGAAAAGAGACCCCACCTTAGTTCCCCCCATGCTACCGCAAAGGCTTGGCTGAAAAATTGCACCTCGCTTTCGTTTCTGGAAAAGCCAGGAGATTCCACCTCCTGGATTGAATGAAAAGGAGACGAAGAGCAGAGCAGCATCAGCCATACTGATGGCCGTCCAGGACCAAACCTCCTTGCAGGACTCATGCACATTGAACAGATCACGGGACAACCGGAAGAAAGGCTGCATGAGAGAAGGCCGTTGGGCTAGATGATCAGCTATCCAATGCCAGTCTCGGAAAGGAACAAAGCCAGCAAAGAATGACCTCGTTCTCTCCTGGGGCTTGCTTGTCAGGCAGCAGTGCCTCATAGTCAGTGGGATCAAAGGCTAAAATTAGCATGGATGCCTGAATGATGGCCTTTGCTGGAAGGAGATTGGCCAAATGTGCGGTTTTCCCACGTCTTGTACGTGTTTCCCCCGTGCCCCCATATAGGCTCTATCCTTTGACTTGAAATTGGTTTTGTGTGATCTTGTTATCCTTGGGCTTATCCTCATGCACTGCAGGTACCTGCTGCATTGCTCTGGCATCCTTTGTGGTGTTGGCCAATTCCTGTATCACCGGCGGCAAAGCCACTGCTGTGCCTGGCAGCCTCAGATGCCAGCTAATACTGGGTCTCTTGCTCTTGAGGAATGACTTTTTGACGTTTGTGTCTCAGGACACAGGACTCCCGTATGCCGTTTGAAATCCCTAAGAAAACATGCTTTGTCTGAGAGGTTGCACTTCTGAGGTCATTCAGGCCCATCTAAACCCTTCTCTTATTCTGTCCCGAAGTGAAGTTGGCAAATCGCCTTGAGAGTTGGGTGTCACATGCAGGCATATCAGGATGGCCAATCTTCTCTGTGCCTCAGTTGTGGATGGTAATGGTGGGAATCCCTGCTATGCATTGTCACCCTCAACTTCCACACATGGGAAATACCCTGTAGACTGAAGATGGGGTTGGGCTTCATTGCGAAAACCTGGTGAAGATTCCATAGTCTTCCGGAGGAAGGTCTGAGAGTCTAGTGAATCATCATTTCTGTGTTCAGAGGGGCTTAACTGGTACGCAGGTAACTGTTTTTTATAATCTTGTGGAACCAACAAAAAATAAATGAATTAAAAGGTCTCCTAAATGTCCACACTCTTCTAAAGGCCAAGGAAACCGCTGGCAAATGTTTAGTTTCCACTAATTATAACCCTCTGAATAGTGAGGTGATATTTTTAGAGGGAGTGGCCTTGTTGCAATTTTGAAATCATGATCACTGTTTTACTCACCATGTTCTTATATGGCTGGGCCTTCTACCTGTGTTTTCCTCTCATCCCACACGAGCTGGTGACAGGGAGAGTTAATAGTCTCTATAGCTTCCTTCTAGAAAAGGCAGCATTACTCAGCCTGTAACGAGAGAGATTAAGGGATGTCTCCAAAGAGTAATTGGAAACTGGAGTGTGGTTGTGTTTTGAATTGGACAGTGACGCTCCAGTTACTGTTACTGTTGAGGTACCGTTCGTGCTGCTGGTGTTTAGGCTGTGTCAGCATTTCCATGATGACAACTTTCACTATGAAATCTTTGTGATTGGACCGTAAAAACATTTAGTCTGAATAGGAAGAGCAGGGCGATTTGGAGTTTGGAGGGCAGCCAGTAGCCTATATGGTATTAGGGTCCCAGGGATGGAGACAAGAGGGGAGAGAAGAGACACCCTCCCCCCCCCCCCCCCCCCCCCCCCGGCTTGTCTATGGTGCCACCTAATGGTGGTGGGGTAAACTCCCCGCACCCAAGAGGAAGGGTTTGGAAAAGGAAGCTGTGGTCTGTGGAGAGGAAAGTGCTTGTTACTCCCTGGAGAAGGGAGAAGATGGACAGCCCTTGAGGGAGAAATGGGACCCTGTAAAAAGGCTGGGTAGAGACAGATTTTGTGTCTCATTTATCTTTGTTTGGGTCTTCTGAGGAGATTTTGCCAGAAGGCCAGGTGTCCAGCTCACAGATTAACCAAGCAAGTCAAAACATTATCCTTATTTTACAGATGGGAGAAACTGAGTCACAGAGTGGGGAGGTCACATGCCCACAGTCACCCAGCAGGCTAGTGTTGGAGCTGGAAAAAGAACCCAGGTCTTCTGAATCCCAGTCCATGCATTATCCTCTAGGGCACTCATGCTTGAAATGTTGTGTCTGGACAGTTTGAGCATCTAGCTGCCTTGTAGCCAGTAAAGAAGTTAACATCAGGACAACAGGAGGGATTACGTCATCTGAGCTAGCATCTTAGTAATCAGCTAGACATTAAGTATCACTTGTAGGGAATGAAAGACGCTGAAGTTAAAGCCTTTATTGATCCTATTTAGCGAAGCATCTTACATCTAAAGAAAGGAAAACCTTCCTGCCTGTTCCAGTCCATCTTTGTATTCCCAGATGGTGGTGAGTGGGAGCTGCTGGTGAGATGAGAAATCACACTGCAGGTGTTGAGAGGTGAAGCGGCACGTACACAGAGACAAAAAGAGAGAGTGCCAATTTGTAGTTGTGTAACCAATAGAGTCTCTAATCCCTTCTTAATGTACACGTCGCCAACAAGTGGGGAATCGTACTGGCTGGAGGATTTTTCAGGCTGGTCCAAATGTGTTTTCCTGTGAAAATCTAGTCGGCACATGGTGTATCTTGTAATGCAGCAGCCAGCAAAGGAACATTGAGATGAGTTATTTCTTCTCTCCCGTTCCTTGCTGTTAAACTGCTGGACATTTAAGGCTCTGGTACTCTCTATCTTCTGACTCTGTCAGTTTTCTCGTATACAAAGGCCCAGACTTGTTCTAAGGGAGAATCTTGTTTTTCTGTTATAATCAGTATTTCACAGTGACGTGAAGTACATTTGATTTCCAGAAACAGACACTTGAAAACTAGGGATATAGTAAAGAGTCATAAAAAGGGAAATTTACAAAGGCCAGTTAGTCATTGATAGTCTCTCATCAACTCTCATTGATAGTCCGATAGGAGTTGGGTGGTTGGACTCAGGTCTGCACGGTGCAGTGTAGTTGCTGGAGCCCCAGCTTGGGAGCAGGGTTGCAAATGAGTGTAGACTCTCAAGTCCTATGTTAACAAATCCAGGGTTTGGGTTTGTTGGGTTAACTTGGGTTCTAGTAACCCTGGGCCTACATTGCAGGGTAGATATACTCTTACAGGCTACTAGGGCCTGGAGAAGGAGAGACTCTTGTTTGAAGGGAAGGCTACATTTTGGAAGACTTGTCAGTCAGAGGGTGATGGATGGTCTCCTTCAGGTGAGCTGAGGTTTCACCTGGTTGGGGGCCACCAGGAAAGCAGAAAGGTGTTGCTTTCATTTGGCTAAACTGGTCATTACGTCGTCTTGCAATAATAATTAAATGGACATTAGACTATTTATCTTGAAGGGTTTTCAACCAACGTGCAACCAGACACTGAGGACAGCTGCCTAGGGAATTATTTATATGTGGAGCACTTTCCTTCTTTTCATGAAATCCACTTAGAAACTTGAGAATTGTTTTTCCTATTGACTTCGGGTCACGTCCCATCCATTTCATAAGCAGAAGGTACATGGTATGTGGAAGGGACACTGCTGCTTTATACTTCTGCTGATCCCACAGAAGCCCATCTACAAGGGTTCCCTGAGATCTGTAGGGGCAAAGGGAGGTGGCACGGTTTCTTTTTCTGATCACCTCCATGTGTCAGCACCTTCCTTCCCCCAAGAGGTGTTCTGGGTCCAGCTGCTCACTGAGGGAGATGGGAGTGTGTGGACAAAGTGTGACCAAGAGTCAGAGAGGAAGTATAACGCCGACAGACCCTGGTCATCGTCGGGTGGGATCGAACCGGGGACCTCTGGAGCTTAGCGCCCAAGCCTCTAGTGCATGACATAAAAGTCAGCTGGTTATTAGCTAAGGCTATAGAGCAGACTCATTTAACTCTCTCTAAGTGGTCTTGGTGCCCCTCGATGGGACAGAACACCACACCCAGAAGGTGTGTGGGTTACAGACGCACAAACCCTCTGTGTGGGTGGTTGCAGGTCTCTCACAACCCAGTAAGATCTGGCACTGAGGTATCTGAACTCTTGTGCCTTCGTCAGGAGAAGGTTTTTCTAGTTGGCTAGTGTAGGTCTTAATTAGGGCTGAATTTGAAGTATGCTGGGCCTGGATCCACCAAAATCTTGGAAAATGTGCCCCAGGATGGTGAGTGGAATCTATGATGTGACCCCCAGCTGCTCTCTGCTTTCCACCCCCCACATAAGCTCTTTTGTTTCCTGGAGTATATGAGGTGATATGGGTGTCTCTCCTCTTCCCGGTGTAGGACTTCTGCCAGAAGCAGGTGGCAGCCATACTGCCTGCTGCCCGCTTGGTGGTGCCTTGCTGGTCCGCTCCAGCTGCAGGGCCTGGATCACAAAGGTCCTTCCTGAAACTTGGCCCTGTTGATATGTCTTTAAAGCTGTGTGCGGGGGCCAGTGGCATCGCCGTATTACCATGTATCCATGCAGAGAGAGTGTTTTGTTCTAGTAAACCAGCTAATATTAACTTAGTGATTTCTCCACTTCATCTCTCTTCCCCCCCGCCCCCTCCCACGTTTGTTTCTTTTGCGTCTAAATGAATGTTTGCCTTTCCAATAGCTTGTCTAAAAATATTCCTCAATTCTTTACTGCCAGGGAAAGGAAGGAGGTGAACGGTAGGTGCAAGGTGCCGGTGGCAGCCATGTGGATGAACAGGGTAGCATGGGGACACGCTCCAGGGTGTTGCTGCATGTTAGGCCAAAAGTCATGTGAATGTTTTCCAGCCATGTTTATTTTATAGCCACTTAGAGAAAGGTGGTTATTGATAAGTGCTCCTGCTGTTCAGATCAACGTGGCTATTGTCTCTTTTCTTGCTTCAGTCCTAATGCTTGCATCAAGACAGAGCACTCCTTCCATAACACCAACCTTCTCTCCTCTTTTTAGAGAGTAGCCTATTCAGTCCGAGCTCAGAGGGTGGGAGGAGCGAGGTTTAACCGTTCCCTCCTGTCTAAGGATGTAGGTTCCATCACCCCAGTCCATCCAGCTAGTAACAGGGACCTACACAGTAGCTGCAGGCTTTTCAGGCAGCAAAGGGACAGGACCTGCTAAGTGGGGTTCCTTGCTCTATCCACAGATGATCTAGAATTCACTCCCACAATCTTTCTAACACTGAGCCAGCGGATGAGTAGGAGAGAGATGAAAAGGCTATGCGTTTGTCTACGCTACAGTTAAACCCCTGCGGCTGGCCCATGTCAGCTGACTGGGCTCGTGGGGCTGCAGGGCTATAATGCTGGAGCCTGAGCTCTGGGACCCTGTCCCCCTTGCATCTGCACTGCACTTTCATGGCCTGACACGCCAGCCGTGGGTGTTTATCTGCGGTTTAGACATACCCACCGTGTTCCAGAGGCAGCCAGGGCACCAGAGTCCACTGATTACACCAACAAAAGAAAAGGGTGCGGTATGATGCAGGGCCTGTCCATAGGGTCCCTGCAGAGAGTCGAGGAGGTAACGTTAGGTCGGGTGGCCAGCCTGAGCCTGAGAAGGGGCCAGAATTTACCAGTGTACGTTGCCAAAGAGCCACAGTAATACGTCAGCAGTCCCCCATCAGCTCCAGCCCCCCAGCACCTCCCGCCCACCAGCAGCCCTGCCAGTCAGCGCTTCCCACCTGCTGCAGTCAGCTGTTTCACATGCGCAGGAAGCTTTGGTGGGGAGGAGTGAGGGCATGGCAGACTTGGGGGAAGGGAGCACGGGCCTTGGGGGAAGGTATGGAATGGGGGCAGGGCTCGGTCAGAGATGGGGGTTGAGCAGTGGGCACCACCCGGCCCACTGGAAAGTTGGTATCTGTAGCTCCAGCCCCGGAGTCAGCGCCTATGCAAGGAGCTGCATATTAACCTCTGAAGAGCTGCATGCGGCTCCGGAGCCACAGGTTGGCCACCCCTGCGTTAGGTGGTGATTTTTTGTTTTTAAGTTCAGCTTGTATCAAACGTTCTTTCCCCACACCCATTTAGTAACCCTTAGGCTGGGCTCTGAACTATACTGTAGGCTTCTCCTTTTGTTGGTGCAATCAGTGGGCCCTCATGAGAATCTCATTCATAACAGATGGCCTATATATCCCTGGCTATCTTTCCTCAGCAGCTGTCTCCAGATAGTTTGGGAGGCTGTAGTACGCAGTGCATTCTGCATCTGTTGTAAGAAGCAGGAGCCTTCGCAGCCAGAGGAAAAGCTCCCAAGCCAGGAGATCCTTTGCATTTGGGTTTGTCTGTGGGAGCTGATGGGGTGTTGACTGCATGATCTATCTCCATAAGATTCCTTTGCACACATGAGTGGAAGTATTCCTATTAGAATCATAGAATCATAGAATATAAGGGTTGGAAGGGACCCCAGAAGGTCATCTAGTCCAACCCCCTGCTCAAAGCAGGACCAATTCCCAGTTAAATCATCCCAGCCAGGGCTTTGTCAAGCCTGACCTTAAAAACCTCTAAGGAAGGAGATTCTACCACCTCCCTAGGTAACGCATTCCAGTGTTTCACCACCCTCTTAGTGAAAAAGTTTTTCCTAATATCCAATCTAAACCTCCCCCACTGTAACTTGAGACCATTACTCCTCGTTCTGTCATCTGATACCATTGAGAACAGTCTAGAGCCATCCTCTTTGGAACCCCCTTTCAGGTAGTTGAAAACAGCTATCAAATCCCCCCTCATTCTTCTCTTCTGCAGGCTAAACAATCCCAGCTCCCTCAGCCTCTCCTCATAACTCATATGTTCCAGACCCCTAATCATTTTTGTTGCCCTAGGTATTAGCAAGGCTATCTTCAGCCCTCTGGGGTGACTACGGAACTGTATTTGTCCTGTAAAAGAAACTTTACCAGCAAGAAAAGTTTTCAGAAACTATACTTCATGGCCAATAAAGTGACAACCTCTCAGTGATGTTTTATTAGCTAGAAGGTTTTTGGTGTGGACAGTGCTTTTTCATTCATTGATTTCTAGACCTGGCCTATGGGAACTGCTTTGTTGAACGTTTGGTTATGTACAGTAATTGTAGCTGTTCTGCCTGTGTGATCTTTTCTAGACAGAAGTGCGTGGTTCAGGTAATTTCCAGGTTAGGTTGTCTCCATTTGTGACTGATTCCATCCCGAATGGACTATCTCTGTAAATGTAGATCCCGATTCAAGCCCATTGAAGTCAATGGAAAGCCACTCATTGACTTACTTCAGTGGCAGTTGGATTAGGTGCTTAATGCTTTTGTGAGGTACCTGATTGACAGCTCTGGAGGCTGAAGTCTTCTAGGTTATCTCCACCAGCCTACATAAATGACTTGCCTAGAGGCTTTGTTGTTTTGTAGTGTGAAGTTAGTTTACACTGGAGTCATGTCATATAAGGTTGTTTTGAACGTGAGGGCCGTTGTAGTCCACATTTAGTGACACCATTCATCTGTGAATTTTACATATTGGGGTTGGTTATGAGATTTGGTCACTACTAGTCTGGGCCAGACTGGTGTAGAGTTCTGTAAGTTGTTACTATTTTGGTGGTCTCAGTGGAATGATTTTAGAGTCTGTGCACATCTGAGTTGACTGTTGTCCACATTGTCAAACCATCCTCACAATGGGCCACTCGTGCGTGTGTGTTACCGGTCCCTGCTCTGTGCCTGATCCACAGAGGATGCGAGTCTCTTATGGCTCCAGCTGCCAGCCGGGACACCTTGGCTGTCTAGCTCAAACTGTAGCATCTCCTGCTATTAGCTCTGGAGGTCCTGAGTTCAGTCCCTGCTGTGTGAACCAAGATGGCGGCCATCATGCTGGGCATCTCTGAGGAGAGACCAAGGATATCCTTGGCATCAGTCTGGCCTAACCCTTCCTTTCCCCGGAGTGGTCTGTTCAGGTCAGTGCTGAGACCCGTTAATGGCAGATTTTTCTCTCCCTTGATGTCTAGTTTGTGTCTGAGAATGAGGAATTTTAAGAATAGGCCCCATACAGCAATCCCTGGTGACTTTCAAGTTCTGGATTTTGTAGCTGTCAAATGTTTTAAATTCCTGATGGCAAACTTTTAATACAGGATTAAAAAGCCATTTACACAAAGGCAGTGTGAGAGTGAACTTCCTTGTCCATGCTGCTGCTATGTATTTCTTTTCTACTCTGTTCAAACTTACTAGGAAAGGTGGGCTGTATATTTTTTTTCTGGTCTCCTGTTGTCCCCAGTCCCATACAGACCAGTGTAAATAGTGCATTTATTGAATGGGGTTGTCATAGTTGCAAGAAAAATGACACCTCTACCTTTTGTCTCCTAACCATTGTGTTAAATTTGGCTGTAGGCCAGGCTCCAGGATAGAGACAGGAGAATGATGACAAACTAGGTCAGGAAAAACTAATTTTGATATGTCTGCTTCACTTTTGATATGCCACCTTCCAATCTGTCTGGAAGGGGAATGTAAAGGGTCACACTATTGTTAGGCCTTAGATGTTGTAACAAACTGAACCATCCTTGATAGGTTTCCACAATTGGACAACATTAAGGAGTCCAGCACAGTGCTGGTCTACAGCAACTTCTGCTGCACTGCTAAATTAAAATCATGTTTCCTTAACTATTGGTTTGTCTCTCCCAGTGCATGCGTGTTGGTTTGTAGATAGTAATGGAATGCTATGGAATAAAGAACTGGAATAGTATTCTCAGGATTAACGTGCAAGTGAATGTTCTGGGCACTTCAGTTTGCCTCAAAGAGCCCAAAGAGGTTGGTAGGCCCAAAGTCTGGCCTGCTGTATGTTTCCTTGTTTTGTTTCTTAATGAACAAAACCCAGCTGCACTGGAGAGATGACAAGTGAAAAGAAACAGGTTTCGGTTCTGAACTTCCAAGGGTTTTTGTAAATGAGCTTTAAAAGAGAGAATATTCGGAGTCTTCTTAAACTACTCCATCTATTACAATCCCAGTGACAGTGAGTTTTCCCCAAGCAAAGTGTATGACCGTAGTTTGGCTTTGGGGATCTTCAGCATGATACCCCAGACCCGCCTGATGACGTAAACAATGCTGGCTAAGATGGCTAAAAGTATGGAAAACCTCCTGGCATGTACTTGTAAACCCCCTCTAGATAACTAAATTTCAAATGCAACCCTGCCTCAAGCCCCATTCAGTTTGTTCTCTGACTCCAGACACAGCCCGGCTACAGAGAAGCTGTGAGCTATGCTCGTGTGAAATGTTTGCGTCATAAATGGAAGAGTGACACACACAACACATTTTGGATTATGAATCTGTAGCTTTTTAAAAAATGGAAACGAGGGGAGACCATTGCACTTTCCATTGGAAATGATGGATGATTGCGCACAATCTTAGCATGAATTTGCATCAAACCTGATCTATAGCAGAAATGTCATACTGCTTCCTAGCGAGGTTTGAAACACACCGACAATGCTGTCGCTGGAGGAGGGACACTGTATCTCTTAATTAGAGCAGCTAGAAGCTTGCTGTCTGATGAGTGACTTTCAGGTATTTCTTTGCTTCTTCTGCCTCCTAGGCTGGAATGGTAAAACCTGAAGCACACTCTGTTGCTAGGCAAGTTGAATGGAGTGTCGTGTATGCACACTAACTACCGAACCAAATCCTCTTCTGTTACATTTCCACTGACTTCAAGACAAATTACGAAGGTGGAAGACCAAATTATACAATAACCTAACAGATCTGTTCCATCCATACTAGCTCTTGTGTCATCAATGATAAGAGGGTTTTGCAAGCATGTATGGTGCTTAACTTGCATAAGCTAGAATATGCCTCCATCAGTAATGAATTAATCCTCCCAACACCCTTGCTAGTTAAGTAAGTAGTGTTGTTTTACAGGCAGAGAGATTAAGGCACAAAGAGGTTAAAGGGCCTTGATTCTTTTTTTCAGATGTTCTGATCTCTCACGGGTTTCAGCTGAAGTTCATGCCTGTTGATGGGTGTTCAGCATTTCTGAAAATTGGGTGCCAAGTGACTGTCTCTGGCTATACATCTGGGAATAATCCTCAGACCCTCCGACTCCTGATCAGTGCTGGAAGCACAGACCGTTTTGAATAGAATGTGAAAGCAGGTTGGGTCGAAGCTTGCATTTCTTTTCAATGCAGGGGCTGGAATCCAGGCCCTGTCTCATGCAGTTGTTGTCCTAGACAGAAATGCAATAGAGACACTCTCGAAAGTATCGCAGTAAATTGCTCATTGGCCGAACGCAAGAGACCTTTTAAAATTCAGCTTGGCCTGGTAACTGGAACAGCTGTGAAAGCCGCAAACTGCCAGCCCTTTGCTCTGGTGAGCACTTTGAACCTGGGGAACCGTTGGAACACACGCTGCCAGGCTGCTGATCATTTGCATCCCCTCTTAAAATGCATTGTTGGGGGAAGGCCGCTTACTTTGCATGTTTCTGTTTCTTGGCTTCTATGCAGGTAGTTAGAGATCAACTAAAATATATTTAACTCTTGCTTGCAACCCTTGAAACTCTAAATGTCATTTCCACCATGCATCTGAAGCTGAACTACTAAGAGGTGGGCGAGGCCCTGACAAAAGGAGCTGTTATGACAGACTTGACAGACTGCAGAATCCTTTGAGCAGGCAGGGATGAAAGGAGCAATGGGGAGGGGCTGGGGGCTGCTTTTAAAGCTCACATTTTTGAGGGGGGGGTGAAGATTGATGCTTTTTGAAGCCCTGCAAAATGAGGAGAACAGTGTGGCAAATGCTGAATGATTTGGTAGCTAAGGCTTTGGACTGGGATAAGGTAGAGAGGGGCTCAGTTCCTTGCTCTGCCCCAGATGTCAAAGCACCTCCACGTAAATAAGTTGTTGCAACCTTTGTTTTCCAGTGCCAGGTCTTACTTGAGCTGAGAGTGGCTTTTAGGATGTGGACAGGTATTTCCTCAGATTGATTTAAGAGAGACACAGCAAGGCCCATTTAAGGAGTCTGTAAATAGACAGAGGTGGGGACCTTGAGGCAGGGAGGGTGAAGGAGAGCCTCTGGCTGATGATTATTTAGGGTAACATTTTCAGAACTGACTTCGGTGCCTAAGGCTAATTGAAAGTCAATGGGTCTTATGCACCTACGTTAGGTACTTCTGAAAAATGTTATCCTTAAATTAATAACATTTTTGGGTGTGTTCTTGTACAGGTGCCCAGAGCTTAGAATAGGCATGTTTTTAGCAACTGAATGCCACTGACTACTGAGTTTTGCAAATGCTCTCACAGTTAGTTACCTTGTCCTGTCCCCACCCGGTGCTGCGTCTTGTCATAGTCCTAGACTGTGAGCTCTCAGGGGCAGGGACAGTCTGTGTTTTACTTGTTTGTACAGTTTCTAGCACAATGGAGTTCTGAGGGGGGTCCAGAGGCAGTACCTCAATAATAATATGTTAAAGGAGACACAGGAAAAACTAGGGCCATTATTAAAGAATGGATGTCACATTTTCCTTGATAATTGTCCCATTTTTGAAGACCATATTGCTCGTTCCATAGAGGGCCTGAGCAGGATTTGAACTCCTCTGGGAATTTGGAAGAGCTTGTATCGTTGGTTAAGTCTAGGTTGCCCTACTCTGATAGAAAATACTAGCGTAGCTACTATTATCGTGGTTCTACTGAATCTGTTACTTCCTTCATAACGTCTGTCTGGCTTTTGCTGGGGCAAGGAGGTTGAGAATAACCCATTCATCAGGGGGTAGTAAGGATAACACCTCTGGCCTACCTTCTCATGGCAATTCCATGTATTTAGGAGTGAGAAGCTGCTAGCATTGAACTACTGTGTAAATAGATGCTCCCTTCAATGTATTATTCTAAACAGCCTTCTCCATTCTGAACACTGCTCCATCAGGCCCCATACTTGTATGCAGTGTACAAAGCCAAGACTGGGGACCGATAGAGAGGGCATTTAAGGTGGGAGAGAGCATTCCAAGGCAGTGCACATAACAAACTCTCGAAGAACAACTGTCCATTTGGGATTTGATGCCAGACTTGGCTCTCACAAAGTTCCACATTTGGAGAGAACCTTAGCTGCATGCTGACATCAAGCCCTTTCATGTGTTGGTGTCTTTAAATATTGCTCTATGTTCATGTTCATTTAGAAATAAGGCAAAAAAGCTACACTGCTCAACCAAGACTTCAATTTGAACTTACAATCTGTGTGAACACAGCATGACGTGATAAGGTGCACAGTTGCACTAGGATTCCCTGGTGCCTTGCTTACATTCTAAGGCCTCAGAGGAAAGGTCAAATGCCACCAGCAGGCTGGGAAGGGCTTGTTTTCTGTATGTCCTTGATTACTGAGTCATGTTATTGTTAGAATGAAATGTGTCCCAGAGTCATGCCTGCATCTTGGCTACTGGTTCAGGGGCTGATTCTTTAGTAGCTCCTGGAATCCTTAATTATTCTTTTTTTTCCCCCTTAACAACTCCTTTAAGATAAATTTTAATTAGAAATGTCTCCAACCAAAAGCCCAAGATTTGAACACTTTGAACTTGATAGGAGTTTAGATCAACATTTGTGTTCTGCCCTCCAACCTCCACAATGGGCAAAACCAAGACTTTTCCTCCAAACAAACCTGAGCTAGAGGGGTTGAAATGCAGATCCCAATTCTGT
Organism: Caretta caretta; assembly: GCF_965140235.1. NCBI lineage: Eukaryota > Metazoa > Chordata > Testudines > Cheloniidae > Caretta > Caretta caretta. The sequence goes on along the minus strand of NC_134220.1, from coordinate 20,156,347 downwards.
GTTTCAGCAGCACTTCCAGTTCTGAGCTGAGTTGCACGTTTCCTTTCCCCTTCCCTCACATAGGTGCTCCTTGTATGGAAATAATGCTGGTAATCTCTGGGAGCCCTAAAGGAATACCAAGACCAAAGCCGGAAGAAGAGACTTGCATTGTTAAAGGGATATGCTCTCAGAAATGAATAACTTGCTCAACTCTGTGTGAAAAATGGGTTACCTAGGGAGGTGGTGGAATCTCCAGCCTTAGAGGTTTTTAAGGCTTGGCTTGACAAAGCCTTGGCTGGGAAGCTTTGAGCAGGGGATTGGACTAGATGACGTCCTGAGGTCTCTTCCAACCCTAATATTCTGTGAAATACTTGGCGCTTATATAGCATTTTAATCGGCACACTTTGTCTTCATTAATTAATCCTCGTAATGCCCATTGCAAGGAAGATCTGTGATAGTTTCCCATCCCCGGTTTGGGGATCATGAGGCAGAGAGGAGGTTTTACCCCCCCAAAACTACTAACTTATTTTTTTCCTTCAGGTGCACAATAGCGCTAACTTTTCTGACCTTCAAATGCTTAAATCTTTTGTTTTTTTTCCTTTTCCCCAGGAACTGGCAAACTCTGTCTACTTGGTTATGGAGGTGAGTTATTCTGATACCCTTACAAAGCGGATAGACCTTTTATTTGGATAGGGCTTCTCTGTTGCATGGTCTAGTTGGAGCTCCTCTTGCTATCGAATCTGCAGGTGCACGTCCGTGAAGCTGAAGGGGGTGAAGAGCACTAAGTTCAAGCATAACAGAGCTCAAGCCCTAGGCTGTTTTTAATCTCTCTATTGCCGGAATGCCTGTTTAGCATTTAGGCTTGACTGGGAAGACTTTTTATCTTGAAGGGGAATATACATTACCACCTACTATTCACTAATGAGCAATTTCATAGAAAGAACAACTTCTCCACACGTTATAGTTGTAGAGCTGCCAAACCTCATATATACTCTATGTTCTCTTCTGAGATCTCATTGGACGCTTCCTTACTGGCGAGGGAGCATAATTGAGTGAGCTTTGAACACTTACTCGTAGTCACTCCCAGGTTCCTTTCCTGATCCCATGATATAAACATCATTATGGAGTTCCCATTTTACTTAATTTTGCTTCCTCTGTTCTTTAAATCTTTGCCAACCTGCCCAATGCTAACTAAACTTCTGTTGTTCTCTTGTGTTTCCAGTACTGCAATGGTGGTGACCTGGCTGATTACCTGCACAGTAAGTAGACCAAAGGGGAGGACATCCTTTTTGTTCCAAAGGAAACATTTTGAATTTTTATTTGTTAGAGTTGTTGGAACATAAGAATGACCATACCGGGTCAGACCAATGGTCCATCTAGTCCAGTATCCTGTCTTCCAATGGTGCCCAATGCAGACACTTCAAAGCAAAGGAACAGAACAGAGCAATCATCAAGTGATCCATCCGCTGTCGTCCAGTCCCAGCATCTGGCACCCAGAGAATGGTTTTGCATCCCTGACCATTTTGGCTAATAGCCATTGATGGACCTATCTTCCATGAACTTATCTAATTCTTTTTTGAATCCAGTTATAGTTTTGGCCTTTACAACATCCCCTGGCAATGAGTTCCACAGGTTGACTGTGCACTGTGTGAAGAAATACTTCCTTATGTTTTTTGTTTTAAACCTGCTGCATATTAATTTCATTGGGTGACCCCAGGTTCTTGTATGAAGCCTGTGGATCTGATCCTTTCCCCTATGAAACAAATACAGCATCATAGCTCTTCTTTTCCCTTTGCCAAGTGCTTCTTCATTGGTGAACGTACATATGCTTTGCAAATAGTAAGTCCATGGAAGCCAACTAGGATTGCTTGCAGGCTCTGCAGTGTAGGTCAATGATGACTATTGGGAATGGGCTGCTGTCCGCAGTTGTCCTGTTTAATCTATAAGGTCATTGTAATTAGACTGTTTGAATTCCACCAGTGGCTACAAGCGGCTTTAGGCACAACTGGCATCTTGCTCATCAGCTGAAAAAAAAAATTGCGAACTTGTTTATACTGATGCCTTGCATTTGCGTAGTGTTTCATCTTCAAGGATTCCAAAGAAAGTTGGGTGTTTCTTTTTTAAACAAACGTAGGCGAAATGCAGTCGCCTCTGGGATGTAACACCACGTGTATTTAACAACACACGGAACTACTGCCCAACAGTACAGGGTCGGACGTTAAGAACAGCATGCGTCCAATTGAAAAGCCAGGGGAAATTTAGAGCCTGCACCGTGTAGAGTAGTGATAAGTACAAACATTCAGAAACTGTTGTACAGTGCAATGTAGTTGTCAGATGGTTTGACCTGTATGTGTTCATTAGCTTCAGGGTATTGGTATTGCCTGTGTGTCCTCTTCTTTCATTAGTTTGAGCTGAAAGTAATCACCTGAAGGTTACTTGTGATGCAGGGACTGACACTGATCCTACAAGCTGCTCTGCCAGTCCAGAGACCCACTGAGCAGCTTGCAGGATCATGGCCTAAATGAACAACACCTAGAACTCAAGGCTTCTATTGAAAGACAGACGTTTGCCACCTTAGAATGGAGAAAAGAGAGCCCGTTTCCTGGATGCTTAACTAGTAGCTTTGCTGGAGCTACACTGGATTTAAAACTCATTGTTCTTTTTGAAGTATTTTATTTTTGTCTTGCAGGCTGACTAAAATATTAAAGCTGTCTCTTAGTATTTATTAATCTCTGTTTCTGTGTGGCTTTTGGGTCATGTTTAAACAAACAGTGCCAATCCAGGGTGTCTTCTGCATTTGTTGTTAACATTATGAGACAGTATTAAAATAATAGTAATAATGATTTTATTGGATGTTACTTGACGCTTTTTATTTAAATTAGATGATGACTGGACACGGTGGAAATTGAAGGATTAAAAGCTAAGTTAAGATTTGCCTTAGAGCTAACGTCAGTGTCTCATGAATGATGAATTCAGGACTCATGCTAATGTGCTCCAACCCGTTCATATGGAATAGTAAATGACATTTAACTGTTGATTTTATTCTGTGGAAGGGTATTGGTAGCTGAAGAAATGTGAAGAATCAATTTACTCTTCACAGAATTTTTGTAGAGATGAGTCAGGGGACCTAGACTTGCATTTTAATTCCGAGTTTTGCATGCTGGACGTTAGTTCTGTTGTGATGCTTTTACATCCATTAGGTAATGGTGTGCAGAAATGGAACACCCTTTCCTGGAGCACGGACAGTTTCATGAGTGCCAAATTAATGTGTTTGTACTCTGGAGCTTTTTTGCTGACTATAATTGGAATTTTTAATAATGGAGCACTTTAAAAATAGCTAAACCTTAGTTGATTTACTATGGCATTAAAATTGTTCAACTAGACTAACTACGATCTGTGATCTGTAGCAATGAAATGGGGGTGCAGCTGGGGAGACAAGAGGTAAGGAATGTCATAAAATTTAGGAGTCCATGGTTTCAAGCGGTCTCCTGAGCTATGTGCACAAAGCTTTCCTTGTATGCGCAATTGCAAAGTGCTGTGCACACAGGTGGCTGCTTCTGCCCATTTTGAAAATGTGAGTTGTAGGGTGGGATTTTTGCAGCAACTGGGGTGAGTTAGGAGCACAAGTCCCACTGTAAGCCAGTGGGATTTGCGCTTCTTCATCAGTCGGCAAATTGCACGCATGGTATCTCGCTTTTTTCAGCCTAGCTGACCTGAGCTCTAGAGCTCAGGACCCCAGTTGTAAACCTTGATGGCCTGTTGCAACTTAGTAAATGGCTTTAGCACAAAAAACATCTGGCTTATTAAATATTTCTTACCCATGATGCATAATGTACACTTGTGCATACCATTGTGTCAGCTTCTGCGGTTCCAGTCCCACAAGGCTTCCTGGGCTCGGCTCAGCTCCCTGCACCGAGAATTGCAACCTGGTGTATGGGTTTGCAGTGCCACTCACTCAGATTTGGCCCAGCCATGCTCCTTCCCTTGCCCCTCCGGGCCTGCCACACAACCCTTTGACACGTTCTGGTGACCCAATTTTGGGTCACGACCCATGGATTGAGAAATCCTGCTCTAGAGGGTAAACCACTGAGCTATGCATCTATGACTCAGAACCGCGCACGTGTATACAAACACAGATGCACACGCACACACACCCTATTTGAATGTTAAGCTTCCAGCAGCAGTTCATAGAAAAATGCACCGGCTGGTATTGCCACTCGCACGTGCACGCCTGGCAGCACAAAAGTGGAGCACCCTATGCTATTAGGTTAGGCTGCTAATTAAACTCATTTGCTTGCTATCATGACTTGCATTCTTTGCATCCAAAACTGACTATTATAAGGAGCTTGGTAGTTACTTCTAGAAGGTGACGTTTAATTTTAGTTGCCATCCAACCTCTTTGTTTTTGGAGCTTTAATGTCCAATGGGCTACTGGTTGCTGCTTTGATCCCTGGGTTATTCAAAGGTGGTTATGTTGGGCTTTTTCCTTCCCTAAACTAATTTACTTTTTACAATGATGAGGCGCAGCTACCAGGTAAGAATAAATTGAAGGACATGTGTAGTCTTGCTTCTCTGACTCTTTACATCTAGGGGACACTTATGAATAACAGTGGCTAATAAAACCTAAGTGAGCTATATGCACCAAAGGGCAAACCTCATCAGATGAACTCCATAGATTAAAAAAACCCCACTGATCCTATTTTTAGAGAAATTTTTACCAGTAATCCCATCTCCAAATCACATAGGAGACATCTTTTAGGGATGTATCCAAGCAATGAGGTGCTCATATGTCTGGAGTATCAGCAAACAGGAGTTTCAGATTAGTAACTTTGCTTTTAAGATTATTCAGGCTGCTTTAGCGTTTTGTTTTGTGTTTTGTTTTGTTTTTTGTTTTTTTTGGAAAAAGCCTCTCTACCTCCTGCCACCTTCTCCCAAGCTCCTCTGCTTGGTTTGGCATCCAGCCTTCAATGAACTTCCAGAATGAGTTTGCAAACGAGGCATGGAATGTTCATATCTGTTCCTTCAGCAACATCTGACTGGGCCCGTCCTATTTCCTGCTGGTTTGCCTGTTCCCCGCACGGCTGTTTGTGTTTTCATTTGACTGGGTGTTCTCTTATTGCCCGGGTACGGTCCTTGTCATTGTGTGCAGGCCCTTCGGTGCCCTTCTTAGATTTAGAATTTTTTTTTTAAAGCTCGTCCTCCTGTTAAACATTTCTGAAAGTTCATGTTTCTTCCAGTGCATTTCACTGAAGTGCAAAAACCCAAGCAAACTTTTGCTCTGTAGCCTGAATTCCCTTCTATGAGGAGCTGTTACTTGACTGCTCTGCTTATTTTAATAGCTGCATCATGCTCTTTAATTGTGGCATCTCTTTTTCCCATCCATTCATGGAGTATTTCTGCAGGTAATTCTTGTTAATGCTAATGTGAGCTACACATGCAAATCCCCTTATCATTGGAAGAATAGGCTCTTAAGCCTACTGATCCATTTTGCCCTCTAATTAAAAATGTTAGGCGATACTTTAATTCTTTTTTGCACCCAAAGCAACTCTAATTTTCCATCCCATCGTAAAGCAAAAGGGGGGTGTGTGTGTGTGCTTCAGTGTGAAATGCATTGGTTTTGGTTTCCCCCTCATCTTCAGTCCTATCCCTTGGATATGTGGCTTGCTGCGATTGCACTGCTTCCAGGGAACAGGAATTTGATTTCACTGTGCGACGTGTCTTTCCTTTTGGCAGCTCTGTTTACTTTGTCTTCAGTTGTAGCTCATCAGGTGTCATGTATTGAAGTGAGAGAGTACAGTACAGCTCTGTGTTGCCCCGTAGGTTATCGGAGCAGTGGAAAGTGTCACCCAAGTGGTTGATCTCAACACAGGAGTAACACAGGCCATAAAATTTCATCCAGTTATGCGGAACGTCAGACTAGGTGAACTAATGGTCTCTTTTGGCCTCCAGCTCTGGGCATCTATTGGTAGTGAGGCAGATAGACGGAGTAGCCATCTTTGTGAGGAGAATTTCTTACCAGAGCAACATCTGTCTTTTTTTTAAGATAGACCATGACGTGTGAGAGCATGTGGGTTGAAAGGGGCGTGTAATAACTACTGTAGGTTGAATTCTAATGAGTTAGGAAAGCTGCAAGAAGGACGCCCCTGAGCTCTTGGGCACCCCTTTGCATTTCTCACCCGGGACTGAGAGCAGGGCCCCCACTAACGGCCACCCAGGGCTCCCACTGTCAAAATTGCGGTGGAAGCAATTTCTGCAATATCGCAAGTTAAATAGGGCCTTACTTATAGGGCCTGACCCAAAGCCCGCTCATTGACTTTAATGGCCTTTGGATCAGGCCCGTATTGAGGGCAGACTCAGATGACCCTCGTGGGTAAGATAAGATGTTACTCTTCCCTCCCCTCCCCCAATCCTAAATATCCTGTCCATAAAGTTGTCATGTCTAGTTCAAAAAGAACAGGAGTACTTGTGGCATCTTAGAGACTAACAAATTTATTTGAGCATAAGCTTTTGTGAGCTTCAGCTCACTTCATCGGAGTGCATCCGATGAAGTGAGCTGTAGCTCACGAAAGCTTATGCTCAAATAAATTTGTTAGTCTCTAAGGTACCACAAGTACTCCTTTTCTTTTTGCGAATACAGACTAACACGGCTGCTACTCTGAAACATGTCAGTATGTCTGTGCTAGAGTCATCTGATACAGGCCCCCTGTGTTTGCTCTAGGTCACTTTGCAGCCTCCTGGCAGGTGAAGCACTCCTTCCCTGTCGACAGAATGCTGACCAGGGTGCTTTTGGGTGATTTCAGCTTTTTCCAGACTCTGAGCTTGGAGCCATGCGGGCCTGTGACTGACCTGCTGTAAATATTTGCTCTGTTCTACTGACCTGTCTCTAGCAGTCCCTGAGGCAGTCAGCTGAAAGCCTTATTGCTTGTCGAGCCCACAAAAATAAACGCATGAATATTGTTACTTCTTAGGTATGGCAGAGCAAGGCTCGTGAAACAGTAACATGGCCTTGCAGAGAACGCAGGCTGAGGACGCTCAGGTTGGGGAGTGCCCAATCCCCATTGCATGTTTTAATACCTTGCCAGCTATGCTATGGTTAGGGCCCTACCAAATTCAGGGCCATGAAAAACGGGTCACGGACCATGAAATCTGGTCTCCCACTGTGAAATCTGGCCTTTTGTGTGCTTTTACCCTATGCTATGCAGATTTCACAGAGGAGACCAGCGTTTCTCAAATTGGGGGCCCTGACCCAAAAGGGAGTTGCAAGGGGGGGGGGTCACAAGGATATTTTAGGGGGGTTGCAGCATTGCCACCCTTCCTTCTGCACTGACTTCAGAGCTGGGCAGCCGGAGAGCGGCAGCCGCTGGCCAGGCGCCCAGCTCTGAAGGCGGCAGCCCACCAGCAGCAGAGAAGTAAAGGTGGCAATACCCTACCATGCCGTCCTTACTTCTGCACTGCTACTGATGGCAGCCCTGGCTTCAGAGCTGGGCTCCTGGCCAGCAGCCGCCGCTCTCCAGCTGCCCAGCTCTGAAGGCAACGCCCCACCAGCAGCAGCGAAGAAGTAAGGGTAGCAGTACCGTGACCCCCCCCCTTGTGCCCACCCCACAACTTCTTTTTGGATCAGGACCCCTACAATTACAACACCATGACATTTCAGATTTAAATAGCTGAAATCATAACATTTATTCTTTTTAAAATCCTGCCGCCGTGAAATTGACCAAAATGGACTGTGAATTTGGTAGGGCCCTAGCAATGGTGAAGATGAGCAAATGCTCCCTCTTTTTATAGGGACATTGGCACAAGTTCCTTGCTCAGGATGAGGATGTAACAGCAGAGAAATGTTAAATTGGATCATGCTCTACTTTGCTTGAATGGCCCAGGAATTGGACAGGTCTGCTCTGCTGTATCTTCTCCCTCCCTCTCTCTGCTTATGGGATACTGCCCTGGAGATCAGCCACGGGCTAACCTCAGCACATTACTGCCCTTCAGAAACCTTTCTGGTGGAATAGCGACAGTCCCCCTTTCCCCGATCTCTTAGCCCAGTAGGGCAAGAAAATCTTGCTAGACAGCTAGTGTGGGGACTAAACCAGCTAGCCGGAAAGTAAATAGGGAAGTTACAACTGGGAAAGCTACCAATGAGGTCCAGGGGCTGTGCGCTTGCATCAAGCATAGCTGCTGGGAGGTGGGAAGGTGCCAGGACTTAGGCCATGTATTGTTTCTGCCTCCGGCTCGTGGGGTTCTGGAGACCCTGGCTGTAAGGGAAAAGGAGCTCTCTCTTCCCCGCTGTCCAGCGACTCCTGAGAGCAGAGTGGAGGAAGCAATGCAGCAAAAAGACCCTTTGCCATTCTACCCCTCCACAGCCTCCCAGCTGCTATGGGGCAGGACGGGGGTGAGAGGTAAACGAGAGCTAGGAAAACTGTTTTTCTTTTCTCTCATGGTTTTTTGCAGCGTGAAACTGACTTGACCCTTTTATTTTGTTGCTGCCCACAGGCTTCTGAGTAGCAGCATCTGTGCAACGGACCTCAGTCTTGTATCAGTTTTATTCTGTTGCTGCTTCGTCGCTTCGCAGAGAGGCAGCAGATGTACTGGAGCAGTCTGTCTGCCAGTTCAAGGCCGCAGCCAGGCATTGGTTTGCATACTACTCATGTTTGGGAGCTTATGTCTTCACACGCTTAAGAACGTGGCACTTAAATTTTGTTTAAGTGGAAGCTTAAATTCTCCACTGTTTTCTCCAAAATGAGTGGATTTTTGTAAATCCCCCTATTAATCTATTTTTGCAGTGTAAAGCAGTAGAAGACTAGCTCCAGGTTATGTACTCTTAACATGGGCGGGGCGGGGAGATGGCTTATCATGCATTTAACTCTTTTAGCTGGTAAATTATATGGAAACGGCTCAGAGAGGGTAATGCCTTGAAAACATTGTGGCTTGCTGGCAGCACTGCAGGTCAGAACAAGACTTTTGCAAGACTGTTTCACTGCTAGAGGCAAAGGGTGTTAAGCTAAAGGAATCTATAATAGCCTGGTAGCTTGACAGCATACGTACTGCTGAGTTTAGAGTTGTACTTTTTTGTTAGGCAGATAGTGAGACAGTGGGGCCCATTAGATTTGTGGGTCCAAAATAAATCTTGAAAGAGATTATTTGTGGAGGGGGAGGGGCTGTCGTACTCTTTTAGTGATGATGGTCCCTGTTCCAAAGGTTCTATAGCAGATTTTTTGAGTCAGTGTTGCCTGTTCAGAAGACCTGATGCTGTGGTTGTAGACATGTGAATCATGACTTCTAATCAGCTAAGGTGTTGGGAGGAAGGATGATCCAGTGATTAGGACGCTAACCTGGCACTTGGGAGACCTGGGTTCAACTCTTAGCTCCACCACAGAAGTTCTGTGTGATGCTGGGCAAGTCACCTAGTTTCTTTGGGTCTCTGTTCCCTCATCTGTTAAACTGTGGTAATAGCACAGGATGTTGAGTACATTAAAGATTGTGAGGTGAGCAGATACTGTGGTGATGGGAGCCATATAAAAGTACCACAGATGGATGGATGGATAGATATCATGAGGAACAGTCTATTCAAGAGAAACTGGCATGGAGGAGAATGTAACCAGTCTTGCTGGACATACTAGACTTGTCTTTTCGCTGGTGTAAATCAACATGGCTCCATTGAAATGAATGGAGTATTACCCTAATGTACACCAGGTGCGGATCTCCCCCTTCATGCTCCTGAGAGTATGTAGTGTTAAAGATGAGACCATGCTTTTCATATAAGATACTGTCAGGATTAGTCGGACTAAAATTTCAAGATGCCTTTGTAACAATTAGTATATTCCATTCACCAAGACTCCACTTGAAGAGTAGGTGTCTTGTAAATTCCAGTAGCGTGCTGGCTCATGAGAACAGAGTCCAGTGGGGGAAGAGAAGCTCTGCATACCTGTACATTGGTGTCACATGTATGAAGCAATGATCAGCTGGTTGACTGAGTGACATTTTAGGTCTGCTAGTCGTGAGTCTCCCTGCGAAGATTTGGAAGTTGGGATGGGAGTTTTTCTATTCTAATGAGGTTCAGTCAGCCCACGTCTCTTGCTGTTTTGCATGCACGTGTTTTAAAGTAAAATATTTAATTTCCTGTGTTGGGCTAAAACTGCTTGTGCCCTGCTCTGTGTTGTCTTAAGGTTTCCTCCACTTTAGCTGAGATGGTAGAATAGTGTTTTGATGCTCTTGCCAGGATGGTTTAAGGCCTTACCAGAGAACAGCTGGTGCCCCCAATTAATGGACCCCCCAATAATTACTGGGGCATTTACGAGAGAGATGGTTTTATTCAAGTGAAAGGTATGTCTTTGAACCTTATTTGTTCTTGAATATTAGCATCCATCCAGGAAGGCGTCACACAGTATTGCTATTGAGGCTTGTTCTGTGTTCAGTGGGCCGGATCCCGTCTCTGGTAGGCGTGTCTTACAGATGTCTTGTAGAGGTGGGGGGAAAGATGATTCATAAAATAGCTGGAGTTAATTTTGGATCAACCTCATTAGATGTGGGATCCTGTTTAGCTTCTTGATCCTTTCTGTATTTCTTTGTTTTTAAAATCAAAAGGTCCTAGAAGGCCTGCCTCCGAGGAGAATGCAGTTAGCTGCATGCACATTTATAGAACTTTATTAATTTAAAAAAAACACGTTGTTTACTAGAGCGATGTATATTCAGTCTTGTCCCTGTTGGTGCGTACCGTTACAGGGCCAGATACACCAATGTACACCAGGGGAGGATCTTCACCATAGTCAATGGAGCTGCCACTGAAGTCAGTGATGCTATGCTGATTTATAGCAGCTGAGGATCTGGTTCACGGTTCTTTGCATCATTTCAGATCTGGAGGAGAATGCAGTCTAGTCACCAATACTTCAAGGGATGCTCTTCAAGAACCAGTTTAATAAAAGCCACGTGTAGTTACTTTCTCACTGAGTAGCTTGAGGGAGCGTTGGAAGTGCTGGATCCAGAGTTATCCTTGTTCATCTCTGTGGGGAAGCTGCCTTCTGCTTTGCTTCGTGATGGCTGGTGTTACAATCGTTCTGTCTGTTTTTCCTTCCAGCTATGCGGACGCTTAGCGAAGATACCATCAGGCTCTTTCTCCAGCAGATAGCAGGTGCCATGAAAATGCTACACAGCAAAGGTATCATCCATCGGGATTTGAAACCACAGAATATCCTCCTTTCTTATGCTGGAGGCAAGAAGTCAAATCCTAACAACATTCGTATAAAGATTGGTAAGAACCTTTCTTTATATCCTGCTTTAAGAAACACTTTCCCAAGAACCATCAACATGGTTTTGGAAATGGCTAACTAGCCAATCCAGACTGCTGCAACTGGATAAGAAACAAGTGAACTGATCAGAGGGGAATTAGGATTAGTGTTTCACCATTGCAGTGGAATGTCCTGAAAGCTCTCCAGGCCAGATCCTCAGCTGGTGTGCAACAGTGTAATGCTGGTGAAATCAGTAGAGCTATGCTAGCTCACACCAACTGAATGTCTGTCCCTCCCGGTATCCATTTGTTTTGTTTCTTACACTTGTTCCAAAAGAAGTGGATGCCGATCAGCACTGCTCTGCTGGATAACTATTGTGGTTAAGTCTTAAATTCTAGTGCATCAGCTGTATCCACCCAAGCTCCCCGTGATGTTTAAATGAAATCATGGGTAATCATGTGGATTATATATAGTTTGACTTCCTAGCCTAAGGATGAGTATTCAGATATGGAGCCTTTCATCTCTCGGGCTCTGTCTAGACTAGGAAAATAGCTAGCATATTTTAAACATAACCTAACCTGTTTTAATTAGCAAGTCTTTTGTTTTTAAACATGACCTGTTTTGCTAATCTAGTGATTGTCTGGATCGTTCGTTCCAGACCATCCCTGGTAGTTAGTGAGTGACAGAGTTCTTATGCTCTGGCTGTTCTGTGACATATGCAAAATGAATTGGGTGGACTCAGTCCAGTTACAAGTTGAGAGGTGTCTTTCTCAGAAAAACCAGTCATTCATTTTCCCCTGGGCAACAGTGGTCTAGGCAGTGATATTGATTGATTTGTCCTGGCCTTTTAAACGAGAGGTGGGGCATGCTGGCAGAGTGCAATAGGAGAGTTAGGGAATTTTGGTGTCCCAAGACTGCAATCCCTACATACTTTGTGAATGCTGAGCTCTGATTTAAAAAACAGCACATAATGGCTGCCATCTTGGCTGCCCCCCGGGATTGACTCAGAAACCTCCAGAGCTAAAAATGTCCGTTTACAGCTCAAGCTTAAGAACCAGGTTGGATGTGATGGACCCACATCCCCTGTGGATCAAGCACAGAGGGGTCCATGTATCATATGCTGATCAACGGGCTACACAAACATACACCAGAAACCCAGTTATTGAACCCAAGGTCTCTCTTAAAGGAGAGCTGTGTAGTCTCTTCTTGATTCATGGACACTTGTTGGACTATACTGCTTGTTGACTGACACCAGTTAAATTACACCACGCTCTGTTTCAACTCTGTCTTGAGGAGAAAGCATGAGTGCCTTTTGGCTGAGAAATGAGGTCTGCCGGAGAAGACTGTGTGAAATTTTGCAGCCGTTCAGCTGTAGCTGAAGCGTTCTCCAGAATTCAAGCATGGATGGAAAGTAGAAGTGTTTAATAACCCACAGGCACATAAAAATGGAGGGCCATCTAAACAGCAGTCCTAGCTAATGTGTGCTGCGTTAGTCTCGGTTCGTCGTACCCTTCACGCACATTGCTGTTTAACCATCCCTTTTCCTTAAGGAGGACAGTGTGTGGTCCAGGAGTGGGACTAGTCAGACATAATATCATTCTAATGACAGATGGCGATATAAACAGCAGTGTCAAATACTGCTTCAACCGAGCATATTCCAAAGATACAGATGGTGGTGGGTCCCTGCTGATGTTTGTTACATTGTGGTCCAACCCTGCCTCCTGCCCTATGTCATGCAGTGTAATGATCAGTTCCCCAAATCTGAAGTAGTAGCAAGTAATGAGGGAAAGCTATCAAGCTATGCTGGACCTTCGCTGCATCCATAAATCTCGGACGAAATGCTCAGCTAGTGTAAAGAGGCATAGCTCCATAGCAGTCAACAGAGGCTTCCCAGTGTCCACCAGCTGAGAATCTGGCCACTGGAGTCCACCTGAAAACAACAAATATTGAACAACAGACACAGGAAAAATAGTGACTGTGGGCACCTTTAAGTGAATTGGGATTCCTTCCTTTTCATATAGAATGCTTTTTATAGCTGCATTGTCTCAACCCTTTCTGTTGTATGGAACGTGTAATAATGAGTGAGAGAAACTTGGGTTAGCTCGGGGGGAGAGTACAAGTTCTGTATTCAAAATGGGGGACGTCCCTTCTATTGAGGGACCATGGAGACAGAGGAGGGCCCACGCTGGGGATTGAGGCAACTGAAGAAAGGTTGGGCTTCTCTAGAACGAGTGTATGAACTTTTTTTCTTTGTGTTTGCAGCTGATTTTGGATTTGCCCGGTACCTGCAAAGCAACATGATGGCAGCAACACTGTGTGGTTCACCTATGTACATGGTAAGTGCTCTCTGTTTATGTACCTTTTTGTGGTCAAACTGCGGTATTGTATGGGCTAGCAAAAAGCAGGCCCTACCTGACATGTGGAACCTGCAGTGGTTATTTAGGTTATTCCAGTCAAAGCGCTGTGCAACCGTTAAGCCTAGTTCTTCCTTTCCTCCCCCCAAGACCTGGATTTTGGGTTCTTAAAGCTGTTGCTGTAAAGTGAAACCCTAGTGGGAGACCTGATAAAGATTCTCTGAGCGGCAAGATGGCAAACATCTATGCTGCTGTGCTGGCATCTGCCTTTCAGGCAACCACTGGTAAATAATAATAGACTATTGATTGACCCCATTCAGAAATTGCCTCTTCCAGATAGCAAGCAGGGCCCTTCAGTTAAGGCTTTGGGATCTAAAATCAGTGCTATCCCTTTATTGCAGGCTGAGTAGCAAAGATGCAAACTAGGAATAGGAATGACATTGCAGCCATAAGGCTTTTTCCAAGGTGCTGCCTTGATAAAGGGCCTTCCGGACAAAGCGTCCTCTCTTCCGTTGCTGTCTGTTCCCAGTGTTGAGAGACAGTGGCCCTCTGTTTGTCCTTCAGCCAGCCCGTGGTGTACCTGCTGTATATATTGATTGGGCTAGATGACAGCAAGCTGGATACATTTTTTTTCTGGTGTGATATGTGAGCACAGAATCATAGAAATGCAGGGCTGGAAGGGTCCTTGAGAAATCATCAAGTCCAGCCCTCTGCACTGTGGCAGGACCAAGTAAACCTAGACCTTTCCTGACAGGTGTTCATCCAACCTGTTCTTAAAAACCTCTGATGATGGGGATTCCACAACCTTGGTAGCCTATTCCAGTGGTTAGCTACTCTTACCATTAGAAAGCTTTTCCTCATATCTAACTTAAATCTCCCTTGCTGCAGATTAAGCCCTTTATTTCTTGTCCTGCCTTCACTGGACATTGGGAACAGTTGATCACAGTCCTCTTTATAACAGCCCTTAACATATTGGAAGACTCTTATCAGGTCCCCCATCAATCTTCTTTTCTCACGATTAAACACACCCAGTTTTTTAACCATTTCTCAGAAGTCAAGTTTTTTAAACCTTTTATATTTATGTTGCTCTCCTCTGGACTCTCTCCAATTTGTCCAGATCTTTCCTAAAGTCTTGTGCCCAGAACTGGACACAGTTCTTCAGCAGTGAATAGAGCAAGACGACAGTTACCTCCTGTGTCTTACATATGACATTCTTGTTAATACATCCCAGAATTATATTTTACCCATTTTTCTCAGCTGCATCACATTGTTCCATTTGTGATCCTCTATAACCCCCCAATCCTTTTCACCAGTACTACCAGCTAGCCCGTTATTCCCCATTTTGTAGCGGTACATTTGATTTTGAATTCCTAAGTGAAGTACTTTGCACTTGTCTTTATTGAATTTAATCTTATTAAATTCAGACCAATTCTCCAATTTGTCAAGGTCATTTTAAATTCTAATCCTGACCTCCAAAATGCTTGCAACCATCACAGCAGCTTGATCCCATCTGCAGATTTTCTAACCATACTCGCCACTCCATTGTCCAAGTCATTAATGAAAATACTGAATAATACCAGACCTGCGATAGATCTCTGTGATCACTAGATATGTCCCCTGAGTTTGATAATGAACCATTGATAACTAGTCTTTGAGTACATTTTTCCAGCCAGTTGTGCACTCACCATATAGTAATTTCATCTAGACCACATTTTCCTACTTTGCAAATGAGAATGTCATGGGGGACTGTGTACATCACTAGGCCAGTAACTGTCAAAGAAAGAATTAGGCTCGCTTGGCGTAATTTGTTCTTGACAAATCCATGCTGGCTACTCTATATAACACTATTACTTTCCAGGTGCTCACAAACTGATTAAATAATCATTTGTTTCAGTATCTTTCCAGGTATCGAAGTTAGGCTGATTGGTCTATAAGTTCATGTGTCCTCTTTGCTCCCCCTTTTTAAAGACAGGTATGTTTGCCCTTCCCCAGTCTTCTGGGACCTCACCAATCCTTCATGAGTTCCCAAAGATAATTGCTAATAGTTCTGAGATTGCTTCAGCTAGGTCCTTAAATACCTTAGGATGAATTTCATCAGGCCCTGCCAACTTGACTATATCTAACTTATCTAAATATTCTTTAACCTGTTCTTTCCCTCTTTTGGCTTGGGTTCCTTCCCCCTTGTTGTTAATATTAATTGTGCTGAGTATCTGTTACCATTAACCTTTTTAGAGACGACTGTAGCAAAATAGGCATTAAACACCTCAGGATTCTTGATGTCATCAGCTATTAGCTCTGCTTCTCCCCCTAAGTAGAGGCCCTACACTTTCCTTCATCTTTCTCTGGCTCCTGATGTATTTGAAGAACCTATGCTTACTGCCTTTTATGTCCCTTGCTAGTTGTAATTCATTTTGCACCTTAGTCTGTCTGATTTTGTTCCTACATGCTTGTGCTATTCGTTTGTGTCTTCTTAGGAATTTGTCCATGTTTTCACTTTTTTGTAGGATTCCTTTTTGATGTTTCAGGTCATTAAAGATCTACTGATGGAGCCATATTACCTCTTACTATTCTTTCTATCTTTCCTTCGTTACAGGATAGTTTGCAGTTGTGCCTTTAATATTGTCTACTTGAGAAACTGCCAGCGCTCCTGAATTCCTTTTTCTTTCAGATGTTCTTCCCACAGGATGTTTCCCACCAGTTTTCCGAGTTTGTCAAAGTCTGCTTTGTCCTTTATTCTGCCACTCTCACTCCTTCCTTTCCTTAGAATTGTGAAATCTGTCATTTCATAATCACTTTCACCCAAATTGCCTTCAACCTGCATACATGTTACCAATTCCTCCCTGTTAGTCAGAATCAAGTCTAAAATGGCTGTTTCCCTGATTACTTCCTATTTTCCAGAACAACAAGTTGAGGCCAATACATTCCAAGAACTTATTGGAAATTTTGTGATTTGTCGTATTACTTTTCCAACAGATGACTAGGTAGTTAAGTCTCCCATTACTACCAGATCTTGTGTTTTGGATATTTGTGGTGTTCTAGAAATGCCTCATCCGTCTCCTCCTTCTGATTTGGTAGTTCATAGCAGATCCATACTGTGATGGCACTACTGTCTTTTACCCTTGTTGTCTTTACCAAGAGACTCTCAAATGGTCTGCCTCTCACCTCTTTCTGGGCCTCAGAACAAGTGTATATATTCTTGATGTATAATGAAACACCGCCTCCCTTTTTATACCCTGCCTGCCCTTCCTGATCAAATATCTCCCCCTATACAAGCATTCCAGTCGTGAGACTTATTCCCACCAAGTCCTGTGATGCCAGTTAAGTCATAACTGGACTTACGTACTAATATTTCCAGTTCTTCCTGTTTATTCCCTATACATTTGTGTATAGACATCTCCTCGCTGTCAGTAAGAGTTGTGCCCCATTAGTAGAGGGATAAAGTGGGACTGATGGAAGAATTGTAGCCTCCAAATCTTGATTAGAAACCTGTCCTGCGTCAGGCTGAGCTTCAGAGCAAGCTACTGAGATACAAGGTGACACCTACTTTCAAACAAAGGAGACCATGCTTTTATGTGTTTAAAGCATGCTCCAGAGGAGGTTGTAGGATAGCAGAGAGGATTGTGACTAGTCAAGAATGTAGGGCTATGTTAGGAAGCTGGCATGGTGCCTGCACCTCACTGCTTTCCAAATCACCCTCTCTGTTGTCACAAGCACTAAAATTAAACTCCAAACGAGAGAGATTTCGGGTTATAAATATCTGGGTATCTGCTCTCATGACCTGTCTCTCAAGGAGAGAGGTGAATTCTCAGCTTTCCGTAGGTAACCTGGAGAATCTACCCCTACAGTCTTTAAACCTGCTGCTAAATATTATTTCACAGCCTAACCTAATTCTAAAACAATGACTGTAAGTGAAGTTCGCCTGGCTTCTATTGCGATCCACATCAACTTTGTGCCTTGGTCGAGCCAGTTGCCTGCAGGATATTTGCTTAGATTGCAAACAGACATACTAAAATAAAAACCACCCCACCCACAACCCTTAGGGATGAAATGTAATGTGATAATTGCTTGTTCGTGTGCATGGAGTCAACTGGTATAAAATAACCTCGGTGTATCACTCACACAAAGGCAGCAAAATTAAAAATGACCAAACCAGGCCTTCGATGTGGTCCGTGCGACTGCTCTGCTTGATTCATTGGAAAGTCGATGCTCTCCCATTAATTCAGGCTGGGGTTTTCAAAGGTGATATGGGGAATTAGACCTGGTCTGCCCTATAAAGGTAGATTAGCTTAACTAAGTCGCTCAGGGCTGTGCAATGTAGTGAAGCTGACCTAAGCCCCATTGTTGACCGTGCTAGGTCGAGGGAAGAATTCTTCTGCTGACCTAGTTACTGCCTCTGGGAGAGGTGGATTTACTACAGGGATAGAAAAGCCCCTTCGGTCACTGTAGTGTCTACGGTGCAGCTGGGCCACTGCTGTGTTTTTATTATAGACATTGCCTGAGATGGCCAACTCTCATTGAATTTCAATGTGGTTTAAATGCCTACTTTCCTTAAGCTCCTTTTAAAACCCCCAGCCTGAGCCTTCATCCTGGCACAGGTCTTGGCTGCATTACACAGTGGCCTATAGCTCCACTGTGTTTAAAACTGTGTCTGTCGGTGCAAACCAAAGCAAGCCTGACTTCCTCTCGCTTTATTGTTGAAGCCAGTTGTTTGTTGACGTGCTGTATATAAGGGTGATGTAACCTCTTGAGAAACTTTCCTGAACTGTCTATTTTTAGTGACGCTTTTTCTTTTACGTTCTCTTGCAAGTAGATCAGATATCTGGTTCACGTTTAAAGTGAGAGAAGACAATTTTTTTTTTTGGAAGTACTCTGGGAATTCCTTTTGGGTTTAAAATGTTCTATGTTCTTGGTTCAAAGGTGATTTTTTTGGGGATGTGCGGGGGTGCTAAGTTCTGAGTAAAATGTGTTCTGAGTTCTGGGGGGCATTAAGGGGTTTACTCTGCTGCTGTCATGGGTCCCTGTGTGTGCATGCTGAGCAACAGATGGGTGGGGTGGCCTCTGCATTCCCTATCTGTGTGTCCTCATGCATGCTCATAATCAGCCCTACTTTCTTGCCTGGCCACAGTAAGAGGAATGCTATGTCAGTGTGAGGATGCAGCAAAGGGGGCTGTGTCTGACCCCTACGGAAATCTGGGTCCTCACCCAGAATGGTCCTGAGCATCCACATCTTCCACTGACAGCCGTTTCCTTGACTCTGTTCATTTGGTGTTGAGGCAGACAGGCAGGACTTCCTGTCCGTGCGTTGTTCAGAGTGGGGTGTTTTTGTTTTGTCCCCTCTCCTCCCAACACCACCGCCAGTCCAAAGGGAACAAATCTTTTCTTGTCCTTTGCTTGTGGCAGAGCTAGAAAACTGATCCCCTTCCAGTCCTGTCTTCTGTGAGCGTTAGAGGAAGTCTCTTTTATAAATATAGGTTTTAAGCTAGCCTGTCCTTCTCCCACCTTCACCTCTGCACAGATCAAGAGGCACATTGCATTCTGAGCTATTGATCACTCTGAATCCATGCTATCTTTAGCTTCTGGAGCAAACCTGCCATGAGGAGTGGTGTGCATTTTGTGGAAGGTTACAGACCACAGAGATTGTGGGGAGTGACCTCTTTTGGATAAACACATGGGCCTGCTTTTGAACTCCAGTCACGTCCACTGGCATGACTGCTGCCACACGTCACAGCTGCCTGCTTGGGTTAGCCTCTTAAGAAATCCATGGAGTAGGAAGGGCTGAGTTACCTGTACCAACTTGATCCCTTGTTTGTCATGGCTGTAATTGGTAAAGTTGGGACTTGAACTGGAGTGTGTGTGTGTGTGCATTTGCTTTGTTTTAGAAGGGATGCCTGTGCTGTTCTAAAGGGACTCCTTTGTTTGCAAGTTGATTCAATAGAGATTGTCATGCCTGACAAGGGGAAGCACTGTTTTTTGCCTACAGTGCATCAGGCAAAAGTAAAGTGGGCAGTGCCTAAGGTAACACCATGCCTCAAGTAACCAGATTAGTGTTATGAAACTGCCTCCTTGCTAATATGAATGCAGCACTTTAAAGCAGGGGGAAAAGTTTTTAATCTCTTTTCTTTTGTGGAATCTTGGCCCAGTGCTTTTTTTAAAAATTAGGGGCTTCTGTTTCTCTGGCAGCTGCCAAGAAAAGAGCCAAGTCTTTGTAAACAGAACGCTGTGTTCTCTCTCCACGCAGGCCCCAGAAGTCATTATGTCCCAACACTATGATGCTAAAGCTGACCTTTGGAGTATAGGAACCATCATTTACCAGTGTCTGACAGGAAAGGCTCCCTTCCAGGTGAGTGGCTCTATGGCTATTAATGCTTGGTGAGTTTCTTGCTGTTTTTCATCTGTTTCACCCACACCAGGGGTCACATACAATACTGAGCATGAGGAACCCAGTCTCCAGGCAAATCAGCCTGTCTGTCTGTCCATCCCACTGAGCGAGATAGGCTCATTAATTCTCAAATCAATGGGATGCTCCCATCTTTTTTCAGTGCTGCAAATATTGGTAGAGGCCAATGCTTCTTCTCCAGAGTCTGCCTCAGGGCAGCAGCGGAAATATATCCCCATGTGCGTGTGTTCTTGTGAAAGGCCAGCTTTTCAGAAGATTATCTTGGACCCTTAAAACAATGGTGTCCCCAGCAGCTTGCTTTAAAATCAGTTTCCCTTTACGACTGTGCACAGGGAATAATATATTTTCTGTTACGCTTGAGGGTGTAGGGCAGGGGCGGGCAAACTTTTTGGCCTGAGGGCCGCATTGGGTTTCTGAAATTGTATGGAGGGACAGTTAGGGGAGGCTGTGCCTCCCAAAACAGCCAGGCATGGCTCAGCCCCCGCCCCATCCAACCCCCCCGCTTCTCGCCCCCAACGGCCCCCCCGGGACTCCTGCCTCATCAAACCCCCTTGTTCCCTGACAGCCCTGCGGGAACCGCTGCCCCATCCACCTCCCCTGCTCTCGGTCCCCTGACTGCCCCCGGACCACCCACCCTAACTGCCCCCCACTGCCCCATCCAACCCCCCCCTTATTTCCTGACTGCCCCCCGGGACCCCTGTCCCATCCAACCACCCTTTCTCCCTGACCACCCCCGGACCCATCACCCCTAACTGCCCCCCACTACCCTATTCAACTCTCTTCTCCTTCCTGACTGCTGCCAACCCCTGGGACCCTTGCCTCATCAACCCCCCTGCTCCCTGTCCCCTGACTGCCCCCCGCCGTTCCATCCAACCCCTCCTCTCCTTCCTGACTGTCCGTCCCCTGGCCCCATTCAACCCCCGTTCCCTGCCCTCTGACTGCCCAGACCCCTATCCACGCCCCTGTCCCCTGTCCTCTATACAACCCTCCCCCCACCTACTCCCTGCCCCCTTACCGCGCTGCCTGGAGCACTGGTGGCTGGCAGTGTGGCTGCACCAGGACAGGCAGCCACGCAGCACAGAGCACTGGGTCGGGCTGTGCTCTGCAGCCCTGCCACCCAGAGCATTTTGCGGCGTGGCTGCGGGGGAGTGGGGACAGCCTCCTGGGCCAGGAGCTCAGGGGCCGGGTAGGACGGTCCCGTGGGCTGGATGTGGCCCACGGGCCGTAGTTTGCCCACCTCTGGTGTAGGAACTATGAGGAAGATCAACTAATCGGAAGGGAAATATTATGGCTGATTGGTATGACTCTGCTTTGAAATGGTACATTGTAGCTGAAATAGCCTGGCTTCTGGAGTAGATTAGGAAGGTCTTATTGAAGAAGTCTTCTGTGTAAATATTGGTTTTTTTTCAAGACCAGAAAGGGACCATTATGATCATCTAGCATCTAACCCAGGCCTTAGAATTCCACCTAACGTGCCCATAACTTCTGGTTAAACTCAAGCCTGTCTTTAAGAAAGACACCCATACTTGATTTAAAGATGCCAAGCGATGAAGAATCTAGCACATCCCTTGGTGAATTGTTCCAGTAGTGAATTACCCACACTGTTCACCTTGTTTCCATCTAGCTTCAGCTTCCAGTTTTCTCCTCCCAAGCACCAGTTGCTCACATATGGTTATACTCATCTTGTTTTGTTCCTCTTATGCCAAGCAACGGGGGGTCCATGGTTTCCTCCACCTACCTGTTGAACTCCCCAAATCCTCCCGTTCCGTACCCCTTTCCAGGACATTCATACAGACTTAAAACCTTTCCCTAGCATGATCGCCGCCTTTCTAGCCAGGGGAGCACTATCAAGGGACTTCCTTTTGGAGCCTATCCATCCGCGTTGATGGGTGCATTGCAGAGTGATGTGCAATTTGCTTCCTACTTTTCAGAGGCTATTTCTACACTGCAGCCGCGAGGTGAGATTGCCGTATGTGTAGGCATAGCCCCAGAGTGCACAGGAACCTCAGTCCATACCTCTGTGGTTAGACGGCTATTTTTAGCAAGGTCTGCCTATACGTGCAGAAATGGCACCCCCCAACTGCAGCGTAGACCTACCCAGAGTCTCAGTGTGTGGGCTCCTGTCTCTTTTTTAGCCCAGGAAGCAAGAGACCAAGAATCAAACCAGGGTTTTCTGCGTATCAGTGCAGAGCGACATGGGGACAACGGCCATGAAAACGTCAGTTCTTCTCATCAGATATGAATTGATCTCAGGTCGCTCTTTTTGGGGGGGCTGAATTTTGAAACCCTGATCACTGTTGCAGTGGCCACTGAAACCTGATTTTCCCCGCCATCCCCCAATCCATCCGAATGACTGACTCACTGAAAATGAAGATAACTAAAAGAAAACTCTCCAGTGACATAAGCCCCGTTTTACAAGCTGCTGGATTTTCTCTGCTTTAGATTCAGAACTTTCGTAACTTAAAGTGAGATCTTGAATGTTTATGAAGTTATGTAACCGGGAGGGATAAGGTGATTTACAAGCCTGTTAGAAATCTTACAGGAAGGAATGGTTGAGTGTGGCCGTAAACTGAGGCTTTTATTTTGGTGTGGTCTCAGTGCTGAGGGCATGTTTTCCTTTCTAGATGCCAGGGTTATTTTTTCATCTCCGTTTTGGGATCTTCTCTGACAATGCTTTCTGGTTTGCCCACCTCGCTCTGTAACAAAAGTGAGCCTTCATCTTCCCTGCATGTGTAATTTTTGGTTTTACAGTATCTCCTATGGTCGGCATGGAAATTTTGACCATTTCATAGTGGTTGGTTACATTTTCTTGTTCTCAGTCTCAACAGCTTTGTTTAATGGGGAAGGGGGAAGAAATAACTGTTAGGAGAAAAGAAAATAAATATTGTGTTTGTTTAAAATAAAGCTGTGTGTGTATACACACAAAGCTTTGACTCACACATATAAATGAGATCCTTGCCCACTATTAAAGTATCTCAAAGCTCCACACAAACTACTGATGGAAATTTCCCTGACATTGTTGGCCAGAGCTGGCATTGTAGGCATGCTGCACTCACAGGCAACCCTGGGGTGGCTGACTTCTTTGAAAAGCCTTACGTATGTCCATTATTATTATTCAGTGACAAATGCCTTTGTAACTACATGGAAATTTTCCTGTGACAATATTCTTTTTAGAAAATTGTCATGGCAAATATGTTACCCAGCCTGCTGTACTCAACTCTGCCAGCCTGGGGCTGGGGCTGGGGCTCCAGTGAAGGGGAAGGGCAGAGTCCAAGCTCTTTCTATTGTTCTGCCCGCTTACTTATGCGGAGATGAGGCAACCCTACAGTGCTGTCAGATCAGCGATCTGGGTAGCTTGCATAGGGAAGTAAGGGGTCACCTAACTCCTTGGCATGAGAAGAGTGACTTCAGAAGATTCTGCTAGGCAGAGATGCAGCGTGCATGGGTTGGAATGAGTGTTTTTCTTTAGTGGGTACATGTTGCACATCTGTCTTGATTTCCTTGCCTCTATCTTTTGGGGGTTGTGCTTTGGCAACAAGATACTGAGCCCTGTTTTGTTACTACAGTAACCGTTATGAATCTGTTTGATCAGGGAGAAAGCAAAGCCCAGTCCAGATGGTCCTCTGAGTATGTGTGTGTGTTGAGATCGTGTGTTTACACTTAAGACAGAGGTTACCAACCGCTTTTCCCAGATTGTAAGTTCTAGGCAAATGAAGCCAGCCTGTGGCAGATGTTGCGAGAGCTAGTTAAATGTTAAAGGACTTTATTCCCTCATTTGCACCATTGGAGGCTTTGCAAGAGGTGCTGCAACAGCTGAAGGTCTTGGAGTCGATAATAATCAATTGTGCAAAGAGGTGGGGAGAGCATGGAGTGCAATTGTTGGTAGGTGCGGACTGGATAAAGCAGGGTTCGGTTTTGACATTTCTGAGCGGATTGCAGAGCAGCAAAATTAGCACAGAGTGGGGAGGTGGCTAGGGTGCCTGGACAGATCAGCCAAGGAAAGAAGGTAAAGAGGCAGCTGCATCCCTCCAACACTCGTAAAGGTGCCTGCTTTCTACTGTCCAACTGAGACCGCTTGGAGTGTGTCTTGAGCCTGAAATAACCCAAATGCAGAACAAAGAAACTCTAGCTGGACGAGCCTGTTAGTCCAGTGTCCGTCCCCTGGCAATGGCCAGTGCCTGATGTTTCAGAGGAATGCAACCCCCTCTTCCTGTCCCAAACCTGGCTGGGTCCAGCGGGAGATGGTGGCTGCCCCTCAGCAGTGATCTGTTTCCTGTAGATTTTGCTGTCTCAGAGAGCAAGGTCCCCTTGAGTTTCACCCTTCTGGGTGGAAGTTTGTTCGTCGGCCAAGGTAGCTTATTTAGCCCGTGCCTGGGGAGGACACTTGCACGTCTGGTTAAGATTTTGTTAGATTCCTCAAGCCGAGCCAGAGAACGGCTGACTGCCGTTTCCCCTAGTGCAATGGAATATGGGATCCAGCCCCTCTGACATCTGCCTGCGTTTCACCTGTCATGAGCATCCATTGCTACATCTGGAGAGGCTCACAGGTGTGCTGTACACGCAAAAGGTTGTCCTCAGCAAGAAGATGAGTCTAAACATACAATAGACTTCAAGGGACTTGGGTAGATGGATAAGGAGCTAGCACGTGTGGAAAGGCTGGGTCCAACTGTCTTGCTTTTCTACTGGGGAAATGTAACCTCCCAAATCAAGGCAGAAGAGGGTGGGTGGGTTTTCTTCTTCTTTATAGCTGTTTGTAGAAATGAAAATGAACAGCAGCCAGGTCACCCGAGCCAACTTCCCTGACTTCACCATTCCTCTCCTCACCCAACAAACACACCATGTCTGATTGTCAGACCTGGACAGTTGGTAGCGTGACTGTCCAAGCTGTCCAAAGGAGCTTTGTATCTTAAACATGTCCATCAACAAAACAAAGAGCCTGCCAGGGGGGTAAGATTAATAGGATGCATAATCCCTATCGACAGATTTGCTGAGCTTTGTATTAATGTTGAATTGTTAATATGCCTGGCATAACGAATGAGGTGGTGGTCCAGAGTTGTGGCTTTTCTGCCTTATATGACTGAGGGCTCACACTGTGTTTTCCCTTCTCTTGCTGTTTTATTTGTTTGTGTTATGGTAACATCTAGAAACTCCAACAGAGATCAGAGCCCTTTTGTGCTGCGCCCTGGACAAATACATAGACACAGTCTCTCCCTAAAGACCTTACCAATAAAATAGGCAAGGCAGACGGGAAGGAGGGGGGAACAGCCACAGAGAGGGGAAGAGATTTGCCTAGGGACACAGCAGGTCACTGGCAGAGCTAAGAATAGAATCCCAAACTCCTGAGTCCCAGTCCAGTGGCCTGTCTCTTAGCCTGGGGACAGAGCTCGAACCAGGCACAAGAGTTAAAAATTAACTTGTTTCAGAGTAGCAGCCGTGTTAGTCTGTATTCACAAAAAGAAAAGGAGTACTTGTGGCACCTTAGAGACTAAACAATTTGATTCCTTATGGTCTTGATTTATTTGTAAGACTTGGCCAGGTTGTACAGTCTTGATTTAATTTTTCAGAGGAGCAAGTACCACTGATGTTCCTGGGAGTTCCCGGTGCAGGGCGCCTCTAAAAATCAGGGTGCAATTTTGTGGGGTGGGGTGGGGTTTAAGGCTTGTGTTGCAACTTTCTATGCCTATGAGAGAGAGAGAGAGAGACAAATGAGAATGGCAATAGTTCAAACACTTAAAAGTGCTGGTCTGCCAGCTCTGAAAGAGTTAAGCTGTCTGTGTGTGTTCTCATCCCAGCTAGCTGCTAGATGAAAAATTAATTTCCAAGCCTGATGCACTGAGCCTGCTGCGCTATTCTTTCCCAGTTCATTCTGCCTAGATAAGTACTAGGATTATGTGCCATTTATAACAACCATAAGGAATTTACACTCTGAAATGAGCCTCCAGTGCAACTGATGAAGGAAGGTTTTTATACCTGGAACTTAAACAAACCTTTTGTTTGGAAAGCAGGCTGGTTTTATAGCCCCAAACTGAGTTAACCGGAGCCAGTCCTGTGTTGTTAGGGATGAGAAATTCCGTTTCTAGAATTGCTGCTGGTTTTTGCAGGATTTGGGGAAACTGTGCTGATTTAAACACACACCAGAAGCAGATAGTGGCTAGGTGACAAGAAGTTAGTCAGCTAGGGGAAGAGAGTGAGAATGATACTATAGGCTGGTGCTTAGCATGCTCACCTAGGATTTGGGAGATCCAGGTTCAAGTAACTGCTCCAGTGACTAATTATTTATACGCAGTAGAACAGGAGAGATTGAGAGAGACCTGCTGAAATGTAGGAGATCCAAGTTCAGATCTCTTCTCCACATTAGGCAGAGATGGGAATTGAACCTGGGTGTGTCTCGTCCCAGAAGAGTACCCTAACCACTGGGCTGAAGGTGATCTGCCTACTTCCCTCCCGCAGTGTTTTGTGAATCTAGTCATCCCTGGTTTTTGTCAAAGCAAACAAAGTGGGTTGGTTGAAATGAAAGGTTCAGATTCTTATTTTTTTAACTTGTGAGTTCATTGCAACTTTTTGTTTTTGATTTGACCTGAAACAAAATTTATTTTCAATTTTTCAGAATTGCCAGCAAATGGAAACGGCCATTATTTGCCCAGCTGTACCTGTGAATTTCTATTCTGGGGGGGGGCAGTATATTACCCCCCAAAAGCATGGAATAGTTAGTGCAGTCAACAGATCGTTGACGTCTGAGCTCTCCCAACAGTGCGCAGCCTTGATCAGCACTGCCTGTATAGCGAGATGGTTATTGTAGGTCTAGTCTTAGCTTATTCCTAGACGTGGAGCCGGATGGCTCAGCTGATTAGTCACGCGGTTACACTATGATGCAGGCCTGTCTGGGCCATTGGTGATCAGAAGTGTCATCTGAGGGGGTTTGGTGGCCAATGTGAACCGGGTTTGGTAGTGTCAGTCCATTTCCCAGCAGACACATGATTACATTGTAGTTACCAATGCAGCGCCAGCTAAGAGACCAAAGTTTAGTTGGGCAGGGATTAAACCACCCTACCACTGCTAGATGTGTTGCCTCCAGAACAGGTGAGAAGCTAATCGCTAAGCCAGTGTGGGGGGAAGTTGCAATAAAACCTGTTCAGAAAATAAATGCAAGACTCCCTTCTCCAAACCTGTGCGTCCAAACTTTCCGTAGTCCCTAAATTGCCTTTTTATTAAATTTTAAAAGGGGGAGTTTTGTTAAAGGGTTTTATTTGTGCTCAAAAAACATGCTCCCAATTAACTTTCACTTTAAAGACGTGCTCCTTTGATATACTGCAGCTGTTACTTCTAGGAAGCTTCTGACAAAATGTTTGAAATAGATCAGAGATTCATTGCATGTCTAAAACAATTGAGCTGTTGAACCAGGGAGTGAATAAAGAAGACAGACAATCCTTCTATCTCTTGCTGACATGAATAAACACTTAACCTGATCGTCGTGGAACTGTATTCCCACTTGTAGGGTTCTGTGCATGTGTGTGTCCATAGCCTTGCTGTCAAGCTCTTCTGTGTTATGTGTGCCCAGGCTTGTTTGAAATTGGACGAACAATGAGATGCGAATCACAGAGCAGGATCCATGTGGGGGAAGGGTACCAAAAAAAAAGGCAGATCTGTACTGAAATAAATCAGGTTAGACTGCCAGGCTTGGAAACGCCGTCCCATGGATTGTCTTCGGTGACGCAGCCACCTCTGCTGCACAGGGGGTCGCTTAACATTTTTGTGAATCTGGAAAATGGAGCATATCACTGTGTCCCAGTTTTGTCCCAGCTCTTTCCATGTGATAACGAGGGATCGGTTGCCGCAGAAAGGAAATCTGGGACAGCTTTCTTGTTCCACTGAAAGAGAAGCTCCGCTTCCTTGTAGGAAGGGGTGTGTGTGTGCGTGCGTGGGGGTGTGCGTGCATGAGCACACGTGCGAGCTTAGAAACAATAGCTTTGTCACAAACTCTGATCAGCCGAAGTTTTGCAGCTCACGAAGGGCCTGATCCAAAACATACAGAAGTCAACTGATCTCCCATTGGCTTCGCTCGGCTTCCGATTTGTCCCAGTAGCTGTCGTTAGCTGAGTTTTCACCTTCAGGCCTGCAGGTGCTGTTGAAGACGGGCAGCATGCTGTGAAGTGCTGGCTAAACACCAATGGCAAAACAACCATGTGACTGCTTGTCCAGCCTCTAAGCATGCTGCAGCCGTGACAGCTCACACCTGTCCACAGCCCAGTTTGTCTGCATGGCCCCCGCTGGCTCCTTAAGCAGGTTAGTTGACCTGAAATGCTTCCAATTCCGAAATGGTCTTTTGAGGTCTTTTGGTAAATCTGCCTGGTTCTCTGCTGATCCCTAGGGTCAGGACAAACTGCCTGTGACCTCCCAGTGCCTCCCACCTTTTGCAAACAGTGCATCCTGCAGCAGTGATCGGGCCAGAGCGTGACTCTTTCCCTTCTCTCTTCCCCATTCCCACTTGCCTCCATGACTGTGGTTTGCATGCCAGCCAGTCCACACTGCGTTGCATTAGAGACCATTGGTCTAGGCTGAAAGCTTCTGGACACGAAGAACACTCTCGGGGAAATTTACAGGTTCTGTATTATTTAGTTCATAAAAAACAAACAAAAGAGGAACAGCATGAGGAGGCTGTATGGGACTTTGCTTATTTCCTGGAGACTTTATTTTTAACTCTGGAGGCTAACCTCTCATAGTGGGTAGCATTATTTTTTTAACTCTTGTCTCTCCCAGAATTTGATTTCTTTATGGTCATGACCAAAAACACTCTCTCATCCGTGATAACAGCTGTAGCTTGAGAATTGCTGGCAAAAGACGCTAGGGTCTGGTTGTCTTGATTTTTCAGTTTCTCAAGAGAACTGGTGTTCTCCACTGATGCCTTTCACGTCAACAACCTCCCTGCTCCCTTTCTTAAGACCCCGAAGCACTAATCCATGTTCTCTGCAGGAGCTGCCATTCATCATTTGGAACTCCTCACGTCTGCAATTATTTAGCCTCCTGGGAGAAGGTTATTCGGGCAGCTTAGAACTGAGCTGCAGAACTCATGGAAATGAAGCTGAGCCTTCAGAAAAGGAGAGGAAAATAGAATCAGGTCAGGGACAAAAATACAGGAGGCTGAAATACTGTATTTTCAGTTCACACCACAGTCTGGGTATTGCAGTCTGTAGGGTCTCCTGAAATAGAAGCTGCTCTCCCTGCTAGTCCAGCAGCAGGAAAGCAACCACAGTACACTTCAAAGCAATTGTGAAATAGGTTAAAATAATAATAATTCCTCTCCCTGCGTTATTGCAAGCTGCTCTAGACACGTTTTCTTTCTTCTCCATAGGCCAGCAGCCCTCAAGATCTTCGTCTCTTCTATGAGAAAAACAAGATGCTGATGCCCAAGTAAGCATTCTTCCAGCATTACTATTTTTTCCTACTTGCTTACTCTGTCTGTATTTACACCTGTCCTCTTGTGCCATCAGCTCATCATGTTGGGGATATGACTTAACTATTTGGCCACCTGCCTCTACATTCCTTAAGCAGCAGCAGTGTGGTCCAGAGAGTGTCAAGCTGCTGGTAGATTTCCCGAATTGGCTCTGTCTCCTCCCACAAACACCCATTTCGCTGATGCATGCACCCTAGAACATGCTTTGTATGGAAGCTGCCCTGCTGAATAGAGACTTTTTGCAAGCGATTTCCAAAGGCCTTGTTCCCCATATGCAAGTTGGCCTTCCTGTGTCGGGTACTACCTACTGGGTTCAAGAGCAGCCATGGTTTTCCCCATTGCAAGCTCTTCCCAAGGTAGCATCCAATACTGCAGGCCTTCCTAGCAGCACCAATCCTGTAGCACTCATTCACTGCATGTAGGTCACATACCCAGTTTCCCATGTGCCAGGAAAGCCACTTCCTGAGCCTGTAACCCTTTCAGAGGGAAATACAGAGCTGAGTGCGTGCCCTTGGCATGTGGAAATTGTTTCAGTTCCCAGGGTGTGTCAGGAGAGCAGCGTTCTCATCCCAGAGTGGTATGAAGTCACTGCTGGAATAATGAAATAGCTGACGTACAGAGTGCTTTTTTGTTAAATGGGTGGGAGCTTTTATTTTGATGCTATGCTCTTAAATGAGAGCCACGCTGTCTCCTTTAGAAACCTCCCTCTGACTCTCTAGAGATGGACTTAAACCCACACTCCAGATCCTCTGAACCTTGGAAAAAATTGGATCCCAACTTGGGAAGCTCAAACCCAGCATGACATTTACCTGAGGTGGGGGACGAAAGAAAAGTGAACTGCACATAAACTGTCTTGTCGGACCTGACATCCTATCCCGAGCTGCTAGGCGGAATTGGCGTAGAGGGTGTATAGCTTAATAGTGTGTATAACTTTGTAGGGTGTGAGTTCATTGTGTCAGGGGGTATATAGTTAATTTATCCACTAAAGCAGCCTCCAAAGGGGAGTCAAGAAATCAAAGCTTTATAAATCCATAACGATGCACAACGTGCGTGAATTTTTTTCTTTTCTTGTGACGAAAATGATGGTTTTGATCAAAGTGTTGAACATTGTGAGCCCTGCCCCCCCCCCCGTGCTTGTAGCCCAAGGGATCATGGGAGTCAGAACAGCCTTATGGTGGGAGGAGCCCGTGGCAGAAAGTGAAGCAGATGCGCCCGCCCCGCTCATCCCTAAAAATAAATTCATGTTCCCTTATGAATCTGTACATTTAATGCCTGGGAAATATAATCATTTCCAGGAAAAGCCTTTTTCCACCAGTAGGAGCGTTCTGCCCTGTCAGCATTGTGAATTGCTGAGCGCTCGGGAGGAGGCATTCAGTGATTAAAAATGAAACAGGGCAATGATAAAGTGAGAGACCTCCTTATTTATCAGCGCTGCATCTGAATTAGCAAGGCCCTGCTAAAAAAGCAGACCCCCAGCCTTCCTTGTGTTACCATTTTTCTTCCAACGCCTGGATTTTGGAGAGTGTCTTTATAATGTGTGCAACGCTCTGTGCCATTTCTTGAGTAAACCTGGATAAAACGGCCTCCTCAGCCTGGCTAGTGAAACCCAAAACCACCCAAGAGCCCTCGCCCTCATCTGCCTGGGCAGTGCCAGGCTCTTGTTACATTCTCCTCGGGGCTAATCGGCAGGGCACACCTGTTTCCCCACCCACTGGCACAGTCACTAGAGAAGAAATGTAGTTTGGTTGGGGGGGAAGGGAGAGAAGACTCTTTAAACTCTCAGTAGAAATCTCTGTTCCTCGTGAACTGACATGACTGTGGATGGATAAAATGTCACTCTGGGGTGGGAAGCTCGCACTGGGAGCAGCAAGCCAGACGGCCTCATTATTTTATGGTAATTTAGTACCAGTCAAAATAACGAACATTCATCGTCTGGATTTGCACAGCGAGTTAACACGCTCTGGGTGGGGTGTGGAGGAGGAACTGCTTTTATTGTTCATGTTAAATTGCTTGGCCTAGGCCTTGGAAAAACAATGCTGAAGGGTGGCCAAGCTTGTCACTTCTGAGAGGCAGCGTATAAGGTGGCAGAGGGGATATCGACACTTAGAGCCGGGGGGGGGGTGATTCCCAAGGTGAGGAGACATGCCCACGCTGGCTCTGATCTAGCTAGCATGCTGAGAACGGAGTATAGCCGCAGCAAGGCAAGTGGGGCACGTACCTAGCATCTCAAACCGGTATGTACTCGGGGCAGCTAGCCCTCCATGGCACTGCAGCGACAGTCTATTTTTAGCCCACTAACTATCAGAGCTAGCATGGGCATGTCTCCTCCAGCTGGTGGTTATACTTTCAGCTCAAAGTGTGCGCGTCCTCTGCCATGTGACCTTACGCATTGCACTTGACCTGCTTGATTTTTGGCTGTAAAACTGCATAAAAGCTGAACCTTGCTAGGAAAAGGAAGCTGTGTCTTAGATGAGCTATTTAGGTTACCCATCGCCTGTGTGCAATGGATAAATAAATTACCACCACAGGACTCGGGGACTGGAGTCCATAAGCACTGGCATATTGGTCAGGATAGCTTGCAAAGCTGTGGTCTTGGACCACTTCTATAGTGTGTTTCTAGGGGTTCCGCTTTCTGACAACTACCTTGAACTACCTGTCCTCTTGGCTGTGACCACATGTAGCCTCAGTTTAATATTGGGGTCGGTCTACACTGCAGTTGTGGGCTGTGATTGCGGCTCGTGTAGATGTACCTGAGCTAGCTTAATATAGCTACTTTGGGTCAAGGAGCAGTGAAGTCACGGCAGCATGGGCTTTACTGTGGGCTTTGCAAGCCTACCCAGGGTAATTACTCATGGGGCTAGCCTGTGCTGAAGTTCTCTCTGCTGGAGCTTCGCTGGTCCGGGACCTGTGCTGGCTACCTTAAAATTAGATCAGCTATGCCTACACCTTATGCAATCATACCCCGTGATTGCAATATAAACACATCCTTAGATGCATCCTCTCTGGGGGGTCTAGATACCCTGCCCTGGGCAGGCATTTGTTAATGTTTTGTGCCTGGGAGAGATTGCAAAACACCTCCTCCTGCACAAACAAGGCTGGTGTGATGCTTGCAAAGACTGTTCTAGGAATTGCTGGGTCCGAATTCCTCTGAGAGAGAGGCCCAGGGCTTCGCAGAAAAAATAACTGACTAGTTTCAAAGCCTTCCAATATAGATCGTGCCTAATGGCTTCTGTTTCGCTCGTGACTGAGCAAGACAGTGTTAATGCTTGCCAGCACTCTCCCCTCTGGCCCCAGCCGCTCTCCTTTCGCTTTGTTTTCATTCATATCTCTGCTGGGGAGGGGGAAGGTGGAAGCAGAGCAGAATTGGCAGGCAGGGGTAAATAGGTATCTGCTCCCCTTCTCAAAGTTAAGTTTGTTGCCCGCCTGTCCTGGGGTGGGGTTAACCCGGCTCCGCGGAGGTGGGCCCGAGCAGGCTGTGTGTTCCACAACAACGGTTGGCTGGAGGCTCTGTGTAGTTATAATTCCTGTGCAGATGGTGCAGGGCATTACCTTAGCTGACCCCCAGGATGGGGGGGAGGCAGGGGAGGCTGTTTGACTGCAGGGATGGTGCTGTGCCCAGCCGTGATAAACGGAGCTAATGCTGACAGAGCCTGGATCTGGCTACATCTCATTTGAAGAGCTCTGCTGTCTCTGGGGGCAGGTCTCAGACATTATTCCCCGGCGCAGTCCTTCCTAGTCGCCGAGGGAAATCAACAAAGCTCTCTCCACTCATGCAAAAGCTGAATTATCTTTTCCCGTCCCTAACATATACAGTGATTCTACGCTCCTCGCTGTGTGCCTGTGTATCAAGAACTTGGCCCCAGGACTGGACATAACACACCTTTTTCCCCCCAAGGCATATGCCTTTATCCCACTTTTCTTTTTACTTACCGTGGGGAAATATGGCATTCATTTTAACTTCTTGTAGGTGGCAAAGGCCCAGATTTTGGGGCACCTACTGTAAATACTATTGAACACGTCATTTTTTTGAAGGGCGGGTGCTGGTCTTATGTAAACTATCTGTGTCTTTTAACATAAACATCTAATGAAATCAGTTGTAAATTGGTAACGCTGATCTTCAGGACCCATTGTGGGGTTTAACAAGAAGCTTCTATTGAATAAAGGGCTCCATCTTGGTGATCTGTTTTATTTACTCTGTGCTATATGTTCTACATGAAATAGACACTACTGAGAACCCAACCAGATTGCTATAAAATCATTCTCAAAAGCAAGGCTCTGCAGATGTTCGTGGAAGAGGTCTTTAAACTTAGAGGAGCCAGAGCTTTAACACTAGCAAAACAGGGATTTGGGTGTGAGCACCACTGGGACAAAAATAAAGTGGTTTCCTCTTTCAGCTCCTCTGCAGTGAGCGTGGATTCTGTTTCTAGCCCAACAGGTGTGAGGTGGGGCTTTTAGTTTGCATTAACTCATATTTAAGAGCTGTTCAAGGTGTCTGTAAGTTTAACTTTTGTTTTCAACTGTCTAAAAATCCTAGCATCCCCAGAGAGACATCCAGCCACCTGAGGCAGCTGCTACTGGGTCTTCTGCAGCGCAATCATAAGGACCGCATGGACTTTGGTAAGAGAGTCACCTGTTCTAATGATTAAGACAAAACGAATGAAAATGGTGTCTGTGTTGGCTCTACCTCTTTAGTATCATGACACTCCAGGTCTCTGAGGGCTTGCTGATGCTACATCATGTGGTGGATAGAATTCCAGGCAGTTCCAGCTGCCCAAGGGTCAGCATGATCCTTGAATTTTATTCCAGCTGGATGTGCCAACTGCAATCAGTGTTGACCCCAGTTGGCTTTGAACTTTTGCATCAGAATTTCATTCCCGTTTTTGGTGCTGAATGCCACCTGCCCTCCCTCGTGGACACCCACTCCCGGCAGCCTGGCCTTCAACTTTTGCAACCTGCTTTGTGTGTGCCAAAATGACATGACAGATGAACATCTATCTGTGTCCTTGTCACTAGTCTACATGCACCACCTCACCTCCGGTTCCTCTCCTGTGTCCGTTGCTACTCGCACACCATACACAATATGTATGATAGGTGATCCATTGTACATTCTCCCCTCCACCCGGGAAGCCAGCACAAGAAACCTCAACCTGTTTATCAGTTCCTTCCCTTGCCAGTAGGGTTTTCACAGAACCATCCATGTTCCCTTCCCAGGGCTCATATGGCCCTTCCAGCCCTCACCCTCAGAGGGTCGCCTGGCGCTTCTTATTCCCTGCAGATATCTCACCCAGGCTTTGTGCCTGGCTGGCTTGGAGAGCCTGCATCTAGGTCCTTCATCACAGGTGCCACTTCCAGCCAATCCTACTCCTGTGACCTGTGATGCTTACTCTGGTCAGGGCTCCACACAGGGCTCCTCAATCCCATGTTTCAGGGGAAAACAAGGCACAGGTACCCAAAGTCCCTGAAAGGAGCCAGCTCCCCTTGTGACAGTTCTGTTTGATCTGTTTCCACCCACAGCACAGCCGGCAGCTAAACCCTTTTCGACGGGGTAGAAGACAGAAGAAGACGACCATACCTCAGAGAGGGTTTTGGGCATTATAGAATGCATTCATACACAGGGGAGCAAATAATAAAGAAAATTAAAAGCTATGTTTTCATTGTCACAATGCCAGTAGCCAAATAGATCCATTTCATCTACCAGCCTCTTAGTCCTGGCCCTGTGCAGGCCTCTTTAAGTGGCTTCCCTGAAACTAATCTCCTGGAATAGAAGCCATGTTTCATCTTTGTGCTAAATATTAATGTAGTGTGGTGCAAAGTGAATGGCTACATATGCCTTTACCTAGCTAGCAGCAGTTGCCCTCAGAATGAAGTGGAACAGGGGAGGGATAGCTCAGTGGTTTGAGCATTGACCTGCTAAACCCAGGGTTGTGAGTTCAATCCTTGAGGGGGCCATTTAGGGATTTGGGGCAAAAACTGGGGATTGGTCCTGCTTTGAGTAGGGGAGGGGGTTGGACTAGATGACCTCCTGAGATCCCTTCCAACCCTGATATTCTATGATTCTATGCGTGGCTAGCCACGTGGGTGTGGCTGCGTGTCTGAAATGTTGTTGCTCTTTGTCTAGGCTTCAGATAGAAGTGCTTGATTTTAGAATTGGCTATCTGGGTTTCCCTGATGCTGTCAGTCCTGGTTAATGCAAATTGGTTTGCTCTCTCGGTTGTTCTTTCGGAGTGGAACCTTTTCTTGAATCCCCTAATATCTAGATAAAATGTGTGCATGGATTAACCAGGACTGAACGTAATTACATCACCCTGGTTATGGAAGTTTGGATGTGGAGCAGGACGCATGGATTAGAGGAAATGTGCATTTTCAAAGGAGTGCTAGCCAATTCAACAGATAGACAGACAGGCCAGAGCCTGTTCAATGGTTGCGTATAGGTCTTCTGTTGAGAGTGGTATTCACCTAGTGCTGTGGGTTTCAACCTTTTCCAGTGACCTCATGTTACAAAAGAAAATAATTGGGGGGTCCCCTTCCCATCTAGTGATGAACTGAATGTTCATAGCCGCCTGCCCCGGACTGGTTCATGATCCGCTGGGGGTAGTGACCTTAGATTGCATTGGGAATAACAGTCATGACACTTGCAGCAGATTCTACTGGTTTATGGCTGCTGCCTGGTTCTTATTACTGTGTGTGTTGGGGTGGGGGGGGACGTTCCTTAAGTGACACTCGTATACGATTCACCCCTTTCTGTGGTGGAGTCGCCTATATTCTGTCCATAAACTTCAGCCAAGCCACTCCTTTATCAGCTGCTTTGCTGTGATTATAATTCACACATCTTGATGCTACTGGCCATGCCAGAGTGCTGCCAATCAGTCAGGAGAGAGCCAGGCCATGATTTATTGAGAACCGTGTATGCCTCAGCACTCTGGTCTGATTCTTTCTTCCTCTCCTCGCGGGGCTAAGTCTTCCCTCCCGCAGAGAGCGTTTGAGCTCCCTCCCTACTTGTGACGAAACTACCCAACCGTCTTCTCTTTCCAGGCTCTCCTTTCCAATGCCAAGCCTTGGACTATTCTGTGGGTCTGGAGGCTGTTTTCTATTGAACACACACAGGCTGAATGGGTCTATTGGCCCCTCCCTTTGCCTCTCCAATTTTGGTATTTAAAAAAAAAAATCCCTGTTGCTTTCACAGCAAGTGGATACAAAAGTATATATTTTATAAGGGGAGGACTTACATCTTCTAGTGCTCAGAGAATTATAAAATATATATATATATATATATATATATATATATATATATATAAATATAATAAATGGGTGACCAGATGTCCTGATTTGATAGAGACAGTCCCAATATTTGGGGATTTTTCTTATATAGGTGCCTATTATCCCCCACACTTTATCCCGATTTTTCATATTTGCTATCTGGTCACCATATATATTCTGTGTATGGCCAGGATTAAGTAGTGAGGAGCTCTTCTGTGAGGACTCAGGTATATTGTTTCCCCTTTCTCCCTGGAGCTCTCAGTGAGGATCAGTTTGCTGACCCTGGTTTCTGTTAATCCCCCTTGAGGTGCGTGGATGGCCTTGTGAGCATATAGCCCCCCTGCGCTACAGCAGGTTCATGTAACAGCATTATGTGATATTCTGAATGTCATTTAATTGGCAAGGAGAACAGCAGCCGGGAGGCTTAGAACCTGGTCTCCATGGTTTGGTGCCTCTCTTAATTCCACCATCATTTAAAGGAAAACCACACGAGTCCCAAGTTTGTACGTTTCCTGTTGTTGATTTGGCAGCTGTTTACATTGCACTTAACATTTATAAAATCGTGGATGTTGCAACAGGAAATCCTCACTGGGAAAACAAGCTGAACCCCCTGGGTTAGCCGGATGATCATTCGTGGGCAGTGACTCACGCTGCTGAACCCTGAAAGATAATAGTTGTTGACTAATACAGGAGGGTGACAGTGTGGGGGCAGAAGGTGAGAGATGGGGTGAGTCTCGGAGGGAGGGATGAAAAAGGTTCGGAAAGTCTCTGCAGTGAGATAGAACAGGAGCACTGTGGGAGGTAAGAAGGGGTTCTACTGCCATCAGTCAAGAGAGTGGCTGCCTGCAGCTGGCATTTAGGAAAGCCCAGGGCTCTCTGCTTGTGACCTGAGTGCTGGATGGACAGCCTTGGAAAAGGAAGTTCCTGCCTATCGCGGCAGGACTGGTTAGACTTTCCAGGCAGTGGGGCCCCCGAGACTGCAGGTTTGACTGCAAGTCATGGAGGCTCTAGCTCCCTTATGGACGGGTTATAATTTAGTGTGATAAGTATATAGGCTCCTCTGCTGTGTAGTGCAGAGGAGAAAAAGCTCTGAGTTGATTTGTTGCTCCTTAATGATACCCCGATTACCCAGAGATCTCAAGTTATCGCCCTCTTAATTGTTGGGCCACGTTAGGTTTTCTCCTTCTCTTGTGTAACAGAAACCTCCTTCACTTATCCCCTAAATCCTATCTGCACCCACCCCAGTTTTCGACATGTTCCCTATTCTTCTCCGTGGCTTCTTGCAATGGGAGTGATTCCCCATCCCTGGCTGGCATGGCATGGCATAGGAGTTCAGTGCTGGTGGGAAGACCATCTTGAACCTAACATTTGTCAAGCCTCCATCATTTTGGTACCCAGAAAAACCTCTCCTTCCATTTCTAATGCAGTTAATAGACTCTGAACATGTGCTAGAGTGCATGCCAGGGTTGAAGCTTGCAGTGGAATTTGTCTTACTCTTTACTGTCATGTGCAGACAGGAGAAAGAGCGACTAGAACAGGCTGACTGTCTACTCCTCCTCCAGTGCCATGCAGAAAGAGTTGCTCTGTGGTGACCTCTTGAGCCCCCCCATAGGAATCAGGATAATTCTCCTTTTATCGTGTTTTGGCAAGGGGCATTTTCTCCCCCTTATCATCTGCAATCTCCCTTACTTCCTTCACAAAAGCATCCAATCCAGACATGTCTAATCGTGCCTTCACTCCTCTGATTCTCCAGCAATGTACACGCTCTTGTGACTTCCCAGGACACAACAGGCTTCCTTGAACTGGCCCTCCGTCCAGTCCCCAGCCTGTCTCCTTAGAACAATGCTAAGTACAACCGCAGTGTATGGATAGTCTAACTGGGACAAGCAGACTGTAGATCACAGAATGGAAAAATACCAAATAACTTTCCCAGCTTTGTAAACTGTTTGGACACACAGCATTTTACTTACATTGAACCGTTATTCCTCTATTTTCAGATGAGTTTTTCCATCACCCTTTCTTGGATGCAAGTGCCTCTATGAAAAAATGTAAGTGTTAATATTTTTCTTAAAACTTTAACAAGCCATGATTTACCTTCCCCTAACCACTAAGCCCCAAAAGAGAGAGCTGTCTCCAAGTCCTTTTGGTTATTTGAGCATTGACTTGGGCTTCACCACTGGGTTGAGTTCAAGATCTCTGGATTTTGCAGCTGAAATTTATTTGAATCTGCTGAATTATCTTCAAAATCTGGATTTCCTTGGTCTGTTTAAGGACCTAAAGTGGAGTAAATCTAGCTTGTGTGCGTGTGTGTGTGGGGATGGCTTTCTTCTTGGAAATGACTGACCTTACAGTCTTATAGGTACTTGTGGGTAAACAGCATTATGCTGCTTATATCTCCCTCTCACCTGCGTGTATAAGACAATTAATAACAGTGGATGGTGGCCAGGTTGTAAACTAATGATCTAATTGTGAAAATGCCCCAAGCCATGTATCCATTACCCATTTGTTGGGTTGCACTGAATAGCAGATACTGGAGAGCAGTGCAGTCTTTTGGACCAAATCCAGGTTTTAACTCCAGGTTCTTCCAAGTTCTCTTGCTTTAGAGGGGTTTATTTTGGATACTTGTGACTGAAGCCAGTTGAAAAATTGAAAAATGTTTTCCACTGGCAATTCCTCCCCCTCTTTTTTTTTTTAATCAACATTTTTTGTATCTGTTGCAATTTTCCAACCAGCTTTACTCATCTCCTTTTAAATTAAAAGTGGAATTCAGTGGCAACCCAGAATCACTATCACGGTACTGGGTAATTTTCCCCCTGACCAAGATGGCCCCCCCTTATAAGAGCTCTATCGAGAGTGCACGACCATTGCTTTTACAGAAGGACTCTCATTAGACCTCTTCTTAAGCTTCTGTTTAAATACTGGAGCCAAGATTTTCAGCAGTGGCTGGTGATTTTTGGAGGCCAACCTTGAACTATCTCGAAAGGGCCTCATTTTCAGAGGGTGAGTGCCCGGCACTTTCTGAACATCAGGCCCCTTTAATGGGTCTCAAAGTGGATGCCAAAAAAACGAGGTGTTGCTTGTCGCTCTTGACAGTCTTGCTGTAGGAACACATGGCTCCGAGGCAGGAGTTCTGGTTTATCCCTGATACGCATTGTAAACACTCCCCCACCTTAACTGTGTGCTTAGGTGACCATACCACGGGCAGGAAAAGATTCTTCTGGTTTAGGGCCACTTACAAGCCAGCCCGGCCCCTACCGCCAGCTGCACCATCGCCATGTGGGGTGAGCCCTGCAAAGCGGGGCTGTCCTGCAGGCGGGAAAGGACTCTGCTTGCTTAAGGAAACTCCCAAGCCAGCCTGGCCCCCAGCACCAGCCACGCCGCCACTGTGCGGGACAAGCCCTTCAAAGCCTGACCGCCCTGCAGACAAGGAAGGACTCTGCCTGCCTCGGGAAGCTTCAAAGCCAGCTCGCCCCTCATCTCTCGCCACACCACCACTCTGGGGGATGAGACCCTCAGTCTCTGACCTACCTGCAGGCAGGCAACGATTCTCGCAACCCTGGCTTGCTCACCCACCGGCCCAGCTCTCATGTCCAGCTGCACTGTCACCATGGAGGGCCAGCCCTGTACCGCAGGGAACCCCAAGCAAGCAGGAAAGGATTCTCCTGACTTGCCCTCCATTTCCAGCGTCACCCACACCCTCAGAGTGCGGAAAGCAAGCGCACCACCACAGCCAGGGGAGGGTTCTCCTGTCTCGGCCTTCGCCTCCAAGTGCACCTAGGCTACTGGTGCGGGGCACTGGCCCTGTACAACGGCCACCCCTGCGGGCAGGTAAGGACCTTTCTTATCTGAAGCTGCCTGCCAGCCTTCCCCGTCCCCACCACTAGACATATGTGTAAAGCCTGGGACAGGGAAAGACTGATATTTCTTTAAACAAGGAGAGGGAAGAAGTTCCTGTCGTTGACCTCAGAGGTCTTGGACTGTGGTCTTTTGTGGGGAGGCCTGTTGTTTGGGTCGATGGCTCTTGCGGCCTGCCCTGGTCTGTACTCTGACAATTGGCTGTAGTGGATGCACCCAATGGATGGAGGCCTTCAGGAGATTGAGAGAGTTCCTGGGGAGTGTGGCTTGGACTGCCAAGAGCTGAGATGACGGGGGTTAACTTGGGTCCTTTTGATCCCTGCATAGGGGAGATAAGGCAGGAAGAGCCAACTTGAGAGAGGTAAGCCAGGGGCATGGGGTATAATATCGCTGTCACTTGAAGTCTCGTCTGAGGCATGCAGGACATCATCTGACAAAGGTCTCCCTTGTGATTGATGCAGTTTAATACGAGGTCCATGCCTAGCAGTTACACTTTGACTTCCTCAGGGATGAAGCCCCCTGACTTCGGACGCAGAACATGGACCTGGCTGGGTGCTGCTATAGGCCTCCTGTTAGTCCATCTAGCCATTCCACTCGACATGGGAGTAGGGAGGATGGCGGAGGTGGTGAGGTCTGGGTAGCTGCATCTGACCTTAGATGGAGAGTATGTCACTCCCAGAATGGATTCATTTGTGAGAATCCCCGTTCCAGGATCGTAATGGGAATAATTTTAGAGGTTGCCTCATTGCTTCTCTGATATCCTCTTCACACTGGAACTGATAAGAAAACTGCCACTGACTTCAACAGAAGCAGGACTGGGTCTCTAGCATTTCTGTCTAAGAGATTAGGACACCTGTAGCCCATTACCTGCTCTGGCTTCCAGTTTGTTTCCAAGTAACAATTATTATGAAATATTTGTATTTGGGGAATCAGGTAGAGGCATCAACTAAGCTCAAGGCCCTATTGTGGGAGGCGCAGCACTTAGAGACATACACTTCACGACAGTCCCTGCGCTAAAGGGCTCACAGATTACACAGTGAAGACAGACACAGGGTGGGAGAGGAAACAGGCCTGTGTAGGCGAGGTGATTTGCTCCAGGCCACATGGCAGTCTGCAGCAGAGCTAGGAATGCAACCCAGGCCTCCTGAAGCCATCTAATGGCCTGTTCTGAGGTGTATTTCCCTCCCACATCCATCCTCCTCCATGGTGAGACAAGGGCCTCAAGTCTGTTGGCCTTCAGGGCATGCTGCAAGAGTGATCTGCTTGCCACTGGCTTTAGCCTGAGTGGTGGGTTTGGGGCCTTGGGTTTTGTTAACTTGTGTTGTCTGTCTTTGTTATTTATTTAACTTGTGGGTTTTGTACCTGCGATGAGAGATGTATCTTAGAAGTGTAAAAATATCAATAAAATCCTAAAATACACCCTTCTAGTAAGAATGTCATTTGTCTGTAGATAAATGCTGTAGGACCTTGGATAGGCGCGTGATATTGGTTACAGTGCATTATCGGAACCGAGCACGAGGAAGCATAATTAAGGCTGTTGTGACCAGTAAATACAATTGCATTAGCTGGGGTGTATACTGATCACCATATTGGGGGTTGGGAAGGAATTTTCCCCCAGGTCAGATTAGCAGAGACCCTGGAGGTTTTTTGCCT
This sequence comes from Caretta caretta, assembly GCF_965140235.1. Lineage (NCBI taxonomy): Eukaryota > Metazoa > Chordata > Testudines > Cheloniidae > Caretta > Caretta caretta. The sequence goes on along the minus strand of NC_134220.1, from coordinate 20,114,182 downwards.
TCTTCTGCAGCATGGGACATGGGTCACTTGCAGATTTAAACTAACATAAATGGTGAATTCTCTATAACTTGAAGTCTTTAAACCATGATTTCAGGACTTCAGTAACTTGGTCAGAGGTTAAGGGTCTAATCAGGAGTGGGGTGGGTGAGGTTCTGTGGCCTGCAGTGTGATAGAGGTCAAACTAGATGATCATGATGGTCCTTTATGACCTTAAAGTCTGAGTCTATATTGTCCTCTCTTTTTCCCCCTATTTATGACTATCACTTGATGTCTCTTTGAACCTGGCTTGCAAGAGAGATGCCAGGTAGCATGAGCAAATATTATGCATTAATGTGATACATAATACTGGTGAGATGGTTCAGTGTCTGGAACAATATGTTCAGTTTGGTGCACTTGACCTATAGCTCTGATGCCAACTTTCTGATCTTACTGTGCGTACTCACAAAGCAAAGACCAGCAAAATCATCTGTAAATCTAACTACCTGCACACGGTACAATAGCTACATTTCAAATATGGTATTTTCTGAAACTCAAAGGTTTAAAGGGGAATTTTTACTTAATTCATCTTTTGCTTCTGTACCTTGCAACCTCCAAAATACTGCCTCATCAGGAATTGATGCTGAGGCTTCAGCGGTTAAACATCAACAAAACAAGAGAGCTACAGAGGTTTACCAGATTCTATCCAGCTGGTTTATATGACAAGTGGATGCCAGATGGAGACTTTTTACACCACGTTTCAGCCCCAAATCACTTTTCAAGACAAAAGCCCCTGGCAAAATAAAGTTTCTGCTGGAAATCATGGCACCCTATTGGTTGCAACTGCTTTTGCGTAGGCCTCAGTCCTGCACTAAGAATCGTTCAGTGCTGCGCCTACTTGCTTCTCAGAGCAAAACTGCCCCTTTGGGCAGTGCTCTGTTTTGAATTCTGTTGGCATGAGACTACTGATGTTGCTACCAGCTGGATGATAACTCCATTGTTGGGACAAGCTGGAGAAGATAATTATGAGAGCTAATGCCTTTGTTACCATGATGCCTGGCAATTTTAGGATTTGGGGTGCGGAACATAATTCATGTTACTGTCTCTCTGTTCAGTTTCCAGGTGAAAACATCATGTTCCAAAAAGTTTATTCCTTTAAAATTTTAAACTGAAAGTGAATGCCTTGCGGGCAGAAAACAGGACTGAGTGCATTTCTTTCAAGCGGTTGTGTATTGCTGTCATTACCTGATTGTGCCTTTTTTGGGTAAAGGGGGAATCAAACATATAATTACAGTGGAATCTGACTAATTCACAGAGACTGAAAGCCCTTGCTGTAAATGACCAGATCTTGTGAGTTAGCCTTCTGATCCTGCAATGAAGTCAATGGGGGCCCAGGGAAGAAATAATAAAATAACAATCAAGGAGGCTGCATCCAAAGATGCATTTAGTTCATTTACTTTAGCAGCTGTCATTTAGTTTGAATTCAGCTACATCGTGGAAAAGTCTTTCTTCCTGCCCTTAGATTTATGGAACACCTTTCCAGTGCAAATAGACAAAAATAGAAGGAAAAGCTCCAAATTCAGCTGAGTTCCCAAATAGTAAAAATGATCGTCCAAGGGAAAAATAAACATTAAAGCAGTCAGTGTACAGTACATGGTGCAGTTTATTTTGTAAAAACAATAAAATCTTGGTAGTGGGAGACCTCACTACAGTACTCGTCTGTGAGGCCTCCGCTAAGAGTTGAGGAGGGTTCCTAGTTTCTTTGTGCAGATTTGGCAGCTGCAGTTGTTTGTACTTCCTGTCACAGTTTGCAGGCTAAAACTGGGGAGATTCTTTCAGGATTCTTGTTTTCCAAGACATTGAGAAGGCGGTTGGGACTGACCTGCAAGCTGTCTACATGTAGGAATCCCAGTGATTTCAAAGAAGTGCTGCATGGAATTGGGCTCTCCACCTACATGTGAGTTCACCCAGACTTTCTGGTTTGTTCCTCAAGCATAGGGCGCGAGAGCCGGCCATGCTATTAGACATGGGAGCTGAAAATGCATTCTGGGTATTTGATATTTAACTGAGCACCCTGAGCCTCTGATCTTCCTTCCAGAATTCCCATTTTGGGGATACTTTTCTTTCTCGGCAGGGCAGCGTGTTATAACAACATGACTTACTGAGATTGCAGTCAAACCCACCCTCGGTATAGGCATGGGAGTTACAGAAAAGGAAGCTTTCCTCCCACAGAGATGTCCTTGTCTATGGGCTTAACCCTTAGAACCCTGAGGATGAATAGACGACATCCTTGGGGTTCCAATACAAGGGACGGGAGACCCATCTCTCTCCTCTTCTCTGGCCCTTGTCAATGATTCTGCTTTCTTTGTAGTATCCTCTCTTTATCTCTGGCTACTGAGGAAGCCCTCCTACCGTCTCTTGGGACACCTCCTTCAGCTCTTGCTCCCTCACTCTGATCCTCACTCCCAGCCTGTGATCATGGAGCCACTTTTTACTGGTATAAGCTGGGGCAGGGGAAGTGTAAGGCAAGGTCCACAGGCAGGCCAGAATAAAAGGAGACTTGTATGATGGGAACAGTTTTAATTTCTGCCCTGTCAAGAGCCCAAAGGATCCCAGCTCTTCTTGCCAGTAGACCATCTCTTCCCCTACCACCCATGCACACACACCATCACTGAACATTGCCCTAAGGGTTAAAGAAATGAATGTATCTCCATGTAGTTACCTGGCTGTTAAAATAAACATAAGCCTTTCATTGTAATATTTTAACATTGTTCACCATGAAGCAGTTTTACATGGAGAAGAAAGCTTTCCTCTTCATAATTACCCTATCGGGATAGTCAATTATTTTTTATCAAGGTCCAGATTTCTTAGTCAAGGTATAGTCAAGGTCCAGACTCCAGAGAAAATAATTTTAAAAAACCATAACAGTAATGATGATAATAAGTAAATAAAAAGATTTTGGGGGTCCATTCAAAAGTGTCTGGTGGTACGGATTTGACCCACGGTCTGCCTGTTGACTACCCCTGCTCTATACCGTGTACATGGAGTAAGTATGCCCAATCCTGTGGGTTAATAAAACTAAGGCAAGGCTGTAATTTTCTGACAATGCAGGTAGGAGAGAAGAGAAGTGAAATGACTATCTTCTGGATCCACGTAAACCATTAAAATACCAAAACATCTCCCAGGTTACTGGGAATGGGCTGCCTTAGAGCTGACCAGTAAGCACATTCACAGCTAAGGTGGCCATGTGTCCTGCAGGAGTACCATAATAAAGATTACAGATGTCAAATGGCCGTGTGGGGGAGGCAAGTTTTTTCTCATTTAAACTGGACCAAATGTTGGTTTTCCCTCCATTAAATGGCACCAACTGGTATATGAGATAAACCTGATGGGAAAGAAGACTAGAAAATCCTTTTTAATCATTGCATTGTTGGCCGGTCAGAACGTTTAATGATTTCTTTCTGTTCCCAGCTGCTTCTGTGCCAATGCCTTCTTATCCGAGCTCAGGCTCTGGTAGTTCCTCCAGCACCTCTTCCACTTCCCACCCGGCCTCACCTCCCGTGAGTACAACCCGCAGATGTCTGGGGGGGTTTGTTAACATTCCTGATGGTGCCTTGGCTGCTCTCCCTTTCTGCTTCGCCATCTTGTTGGATCATTTGAAATAGGTCCTTTGCTGTCACTGTCTGAAGTTGCTGAAGATTGTAATACCTTAGTAATTCAGTCTGTGCCTGTTGCAAGCTCCTATGCAGTATGATGTGGGTTGGGGTCCTAAAGTGACTTTCTGTCTCCACAAGGAGTGCTTCAGTTTGTCTTTATCTATTATGCAAAGAGCCTGCAGTGAGCGAGGCTTGCATTAATGACACCAGCTGGTGTCAGTAGAGCTGTAAGACTCCTAAGAACCAGAACAAGTCATTAATTCAGCATCTAACGCTGGCTGCCAGCTCTCTGCCCTCGAGCCAAGTTTGACAGCACAATCCACCTTCTTTTGCAAGGTGAACCTGCCCAGACGCACGTTCGCCAAAGCTGTCTGCTCAGGCCCAGACCTGCCACAGTGTGGTAGGCTTAGGAGAGTGGATCTGAACGGACGTCTGTCCCCCCTCATTACTTAACCACTAAAACTTTCCTCTGAAGGGCTGAATGTTAACCTGCCAGCAAAGTGACATCCCCCCAGCTCACCGAGTGGATTTCAGAGACTGTCGGTGAAAGTTGCCTTTTGAACTTCTTTGTGCAGAGGAATATTGGTGTGATGGGGATAAGGGAAGAGGGTAATGGTTATGAATTTTCTTGTTCCTCCTTTGCAAGATTGCTTTCCTATTAGGCATTTTGTTCTTCCTAATGTCCCTAGACCAGGGGCTCTGAATTTGCAGGTTACACGCCTCAAGCGGTGTCGTGAGTAGGTGTTACGAGGTTCTGAGGAGAAGAGAGTCTGGGGGTGGGTGGGGTGCGCATTCCTGGTATGGGAAAGGTTGGAACCCCTGCCCTAAGCTAACCCAGGAGCTCTGATGTTCAGGGTGATCTGGAAGAGGGGCTCTTTGCTCTTCATATCCTTTGGACTTCACCGAGTTGGGTCACTGGGGGCAAGAGTTTTGTTCATTTCTCTTCCTCCTGCAATTATCATCTCTCTTCTCTGGAGAGGAGGGGCTGGCCTAGGTCGTGAGATCTCTAGCACTCACGTCACCCTTGATTAGAGAACATTGTGGCCGTCTCTCCTGTCCCTGAGCATCAAGAACGCCTAGCCTGCTCTGTGGCTTGAGCAGCACATGAGAGGTACAAACTCCCTGTCAAGCCACTGAGTTAGCAAGAGGTTTCATATACTGACCTTGCTCTAGGGACCCAAATGAAAGTTGCTTTAATTCAACCCCTTGGAGATCTCTCCCAGCCCCAAACAGCACTTGGTTGAGGAATGGCTAAGGCCTATATAGCAGACATGGTCGATATGCTTCCTGCCTAAGGGATGGCAGAAGGGATCCTTCTGAACCACTCATGTTTCCCCATTCCCATCCTTAAAGTGTCGATGTCGTGGCACTCGTCCCTTCTGGCTGAGGGGAAGGTATAATGCAGCTCTCCCTGGAGCCTGTCCTGCCACTGAAAGGACCATTTGGTATTGACTGACCACTCTGAGCTGCTCTTGATTCCCACAAGCCCTGCTCCCCAGGCTTCACTCCCCACTTATTGCGTCCCAGCCCCAGTGAAATATATTTGCACAGGTCAGTGCCTCGCTGATGACCCTACGTTCTGTAAACGTACCCAAAATCCAGCTACTGCCGTGGAGTGAGTGGATAGCAGCCGCGTGCCAGCAACAAAACTAACCCCCCTCCCTTCCCATCTCTTCCTAGTTCTCCTTGTATTCCTTCTGTGGTGAGCTGGTGGTCTATCCATCAGGAAAGTCTAAGCAAAGAGTGGTGCCTACCTCGGAGAAACTATTCTTATCTGGGGTGCATTTGATGTACCAGGGCCATGTTTTGGTGATCAAAAGAGGCACTGTTCTGACTTGGGTTTAGCTTTGAAGATACGGTTCTTTTGCACTCAGTAAAGAAAGCGTCTGTTTGTGGCGAGTTGGCAGCCCCCGTTTGTCAGCAGAATTTTGGCTCTGGCTTTGCACAATTTAATTTAGAGAATCTAGCAGAATGATGCATAGCTGTATTAAACTCCGTGTTTGTTTTCTTTGCTTCAAGCAGTCCATAGGAGAGATGCAGCAGCTGCGGGAGAAGGCTCTGGTGTCTCCTGCCCAGGGTTCCCCTGGTTTTCTGCATGGGTCTAAGGACTCCGCTGAAAGCAGCAGCAAGAATTCCTCCTGTGACACTGACGACTTTGTTATGGTCCCAGCACAGTTCGCAAGTAAGGCACGCTGTTTGTAGTGTGTTTAGAGACCGTGCAGAAGTGAGGCTGTTTGTACACTGAAGACCGCTTCTGGAAAGCCAAAACACTGATAGATCTGTACGTTTTGACTGTAAAGTGGGAATGTTTTGGTTTCCCAGACTGAGGAAACATCTGGCACGGTGATTGCATTGTAGTACATTCTGTAACTAAATAGCTTCAAAGAAAGGATTTGAGAATAAGGAGTCTTTCAGGACATGGACCTGAATTGAGCATGAGAACTGAAAACCCCAGTGGGGGAGAAGCAATGTAGGCTTACATAGATCATAGAACCTCAGGAGGTCATCTAGTCCAACCCCCTGCTCAAAGCAGGACCAATCCCCAATTTTTGCCGCTAAATGGCCCCCTCAGGGTTTGAACTCACAAGCCTGGGTTTAGCGGGCCAATGCTCAAACCACTGAGCTATGCCTCCCCCCTGTATGTAGCAGTAAGTGTGTTCATATAAACACATGTACACAAAGAAGAGGACCCCCATTCAGCAATGCACGTAGGCATGTGCTTAAGTCTATGCCTGTTCAGCAGAGCACTGAAGAACATTCTTCCAGTTAAGCATGTGCTTATGGTGCTTTGCTGAACTGGGGATGAGGCCCTCCCTTCCTCATCTCTCTTGCAAACATTTGAACTTTCCTGTAGGCTTGGAAGGGAGAATGGGCTCTGCAGTGTGTGTCGGTGCGTGTAATTAGAGTGTGAGAGAAGAACTCAGCGTTGCTTTTACTCTCCCCAGTAACAGCAGTGGGAGCCGGGTACTAACGTCTGACACTGTTCACATTTCCAGCATTTTGAGCATTTGGCAGGGGTGAGCTCTTCTGTGTATCCAGCTGCCACCTCACGGGGTCAGATTGGAATCTTGCCACATGGGGCATAGATGTGTTTGAGCCCTACGTGCAAAACATGCCACTGCATTTGCAAAGCAGCTAACGGCTTGCAACAAGGGATGCGTGTCTATGCTCTGAAACACCTCTGTCAAGTCTCTGCCCCTTTCCAAAAATACCTCCTTTCAAACCAAATCCGTCAAAGCCTGAGGCCGTGGGGATCAGAATGAAACCAGCTGCTGGCTGCACTGGTTCAGCGAAACAGAGATCTTAAAGGCTGCTTAGGATCCACGTTCCCCCTGGTCTTGGAGAAGCAGGAGATTAAAATCAGTCACTCTGAACATATAAAAGCTTTTAAGGACATGACCCAAACCTAATCCATTTCTTCACTTTCTTGACACACAGGTGATCTAACTGCTGAGGCAGCAGGAGGGAAACCCGTCCAGGACAGCCTGATGTACAGCGAGTAAGAGCGTTAGCCTCTTAAGAATTAGAATGGTTAGCCTCTGGCACGGACACTGCATTAAACGCTGCTGGGCTTGAGGGGATGGAGAAGGGATTTTGCTCACTTAACTCTATATGAGGCCCTCTCTTTGCTTCAGAGATGACTCTCTCAGTGACCTAGTTGCAACTTGCTTCCTGTTTGCACCATAGAGTCTCCTTAAGGTCCTGCCTATACAGCAGCCTGGAGATGTATTGTAATGGGCCCCCCAGACATGGGCTGTATTTTTAGCATAGAGAAACCTTTACAATTTTCTAGGCCTTTGGGATGGGGAAATTTAGTGACTCGTAGAGAGAAAGCAGGGACACCGGGGAACTGCAATGCTCTCTGATTCCATTCCCAGCAGTATGCCAGCATTCACTGGAAGAGATTTGGGTTGGAACCCAGCCCAGCTTGCTGGCTAGCCGCTTTTCCATCTGCCAGGCAAAGTTCCCAAGCCCTTTTCTCCTGCCCGTATGCAGAGCCTTGCTGCAGACTTGCGGCAGGACTAGACTCTACGATGAGGTCAGTAATAGGAAGAACCCCGACTCTTCCCTTCTGTACCCCTCTGCCAGGGAGCATTTTTTTTCTAGAGAAACTGGGGAGGGAGAGAAAAGTCTTTGTCCTAAGAAAACTGAGGGTGACTTGTCCACAGTCCTTGTCTTGAGGAGGGGGTGTTGTGTCCTATCCACTCTGCGGGCCTGGGAATCGGGAGACCTGTGTTGGCTTCTAGACTTTGCCACTGACTCACTGCATGATCGTGAGCAAGTCTTTACCTCCTGATGGCTCGGTTATATCAGCTGTAAAATGGTGGGGGGTTGGTAACCGTACACCTTTGCAAAGCCTTTTGAGATCCTTGTATGAAAGGAGCTGCACAAGGGATAAAGGCTGACAATTTATTACTAGACTGATGAATAGTGCAGTGGGTTTGGAGCAGATGCTGCTGTTACTATCTTTCTATTATTGATTTAATCTAACCTCAGCCTACTCTCAGCCAAATTCACAGCCTTCCTGATAATTGAGTTGCCGTTCCATTGGGTTTCTTGGGACAGAGCTGAGGGACAAGGAAGAGTGGTTAAAACTAGCCTCCAATTCCTCTTAAAAAAAACAAACAAACTCAACTCTGAGGACCTGATTCTCATTTACACTGAGGCCCTTTTAAACAGGGCAGAAATTACATGTACAGCCACATTGAGGCCCCCTGGCAAGGGCAGAGGAGAGGAGAGGGGAATGGATTGCTTCCCACAGCGTGTGCCGGGGCACAGTTAACTTACATTCCGACACATGTGAAAAGGACATGAAGCCTTGGGGGGTAAAGCTGGGGGGAGCGGTAAGGAGCGGGGAAGTGCTGTTACCCCCTGGGCTCTAACAGAACTCTCTCTCCCCCTTTCCAGGAGTTCTCTGGTGACTTCAGCCGGCGTGGAGAGCCAGGCAAGGACCCCATCCCCTTCGCCCCCGTACAGCACTTCTCCCAGCCCGGCAGGGTAAGAGGGAAGCTGGTGAGATTGTTCACCCCAAAAAAACAAGTTTTTTAGGTCTTGATCTAACTCCTGCTGAAATCAAGGCGTCTTTCCACCAATGTCAATTTGGGGGTGGGGTCAGAACCTCACAGTGAGGCTTGGCCTTGAGTCCTCGAGTCAAAGGGCAGCAGCTACAATAAAAAAAACTAACCAGAAAAACTCAGCAGCTTCAGGCTCAGCCCAGTCCTGGATGTGGAGCCTGAGCTCCTCAAAGGCATTCCCTCCCCCCAAGAAAGGCAAGGGGAGAAGGAATCTGAGCTGGAGTTAACCCCCTGTGCTCTGGAGACCAGGGAGCGCCCTCAGCCCCCATCCAGAACTTTACTAATACTACACAGACGTGAGACTGAGCTGAGTGCAACCCATTGGTGGAGTCCCCCTCTGTGCCCAGTCCACGGAGAATACGAGTGTTACAGCTAGAGAACTTGGCTCTTTAGCTCAAGCTGTCGCCACTCTCACTTTTAGCACTGCAGAGTCCTAGTTCAATCCCCAGTGTGCCAGCCACGGTGGCGACTGTCACAGGAGCCCAAAGGCACTGCTTTGGCTGGGGCTTTTCCAATGCCACCATGTTTTTCGTAGGGCGGCTCCTCGCTTGCATCACGTGTCTGTGTAGCTTATTTGGGAGCGATTTTTGTTTGTCTTTGTGGAGCAGGAAAAAAAGAACATTGTATTTAACTAGGGGAAAGGACCTCGCTGCTCACTGCAGTGCTGGAACCCACCACAGATATAGCCGCCTTGCTGCGAAGAGGCTGCGAGATGGAGTTTCTTATCTTCTGAGGCCACAACAGTACTGCGGCTGTGAGTGGCTGGCCTGATGGGTAGGCGGCTGAATCTGTGGGAAGGTTGTCTCCCCATTTGTTCCTGCTGTCGAAGGAGGCGGTTCGGCCAGCTCAGATATTTTGAGTCTGCGTAAGATCCCAAGCAGCTCTCTGCTCCATACCTGAGACGGGTCGGTCCTGCTGCCAGATAGAGCTGTTCGGTTTGTAGTGATGAACTGCCGTGGGTATTGGTATAACTGGCTCGGCTGACGGGAACAGCAGTGGTCAAGAACCTTCCTCCTTTTGGTCACAGGTTCAAATCTAGCTAGGCCAGTGCTGACAACGGCCCATGTGAAATGAGTTTACAGTCCAGCTGGCCACACACCGAAATCCAGCTCCACCAGTGACTCTCCTTGTCTCTATTTGCTCGTAAAGATTGAATGCACATGGAGACTGATTTGATTGACTCCCACCCTTCAAGGTGGTCCATTGGCATAAGAAAGCTCGCACTGCCTCTGCTCTCTGAATAACAGGGAGGACTTGCATGTCTTAACCTATCAACCGGGCACCACTTACGAGTGGGGAAATTCACCCTGAAAAAACTTAAAATGCTAAAGAAGTCCCAGCCTTGCGTTGTGAAAATGCTCCTCACCCAGAGAGAGCCCATAATTACGTGCCATTGCTTAAACCCATATAAACATAGGGAAGAAATAGAGCTCAAAGCCTTGCTGACATGATCGGACTAATTGGCTGGCACGTACCACGGCTCAGAGTTTAACTGCATGAGGCTTCTCATGCCGTCACCTGCTAAGCTTTTTAACAGCTTGTTCTTTAACTGATTCGTGTACAGCCATGGGATCAGTGTTCATTAGAGGATTCGGGCTTGCCCTAAAGAGCGGTGGGTGGAAACGCACGGAAGGTCATTGCAAATGCTAGCTCGCTTTTCACCATGCCCTCTCTCCACCAAATCAGGATGCCTGCGTCCCATTGGCGTGGAAGGTGGAAAATCACTGCTAGTTACATGAGGGTCTAGCATGCCACTACCCCACTCCCACTCACTTATTCCCAGTAGCCTGTGTGGAACGGACCTCAAACCCTGCGTCTACAGAGACCCCAAAGAGAAACTATCTACCCTTCCAGGAAGGGGAAGAGACCACTGTAATGTAGGACTGGACCCACCACTCCACCCCAACAAAACGGAGTATGTGGGGACCTCAGCCACCCTGCGGGTGCTTCTGAGCTGGTCCCAGCAAGGTGTCTTCACCGTACTTGAGCATGGGCTCTGCTGTCCTTTGACTGCGTGATGTCGCTCAGGCCTTCAGCGCTTCACTGCATGCCATTGGCAGCAGGAGGCAACACTGGCTTTTCACTCTCCCTTTGGCACCACTTCTTAGCAGGCTGGAGCTCTCCCTTTGTTTGTACCTTTTGTCTTGCAATCAGCATTTTACCTCCCTCTCCCGCCCCTCCCTGCAGCGCTGGAGGCAGCCCAAATGGGACAGATAGCAAAGGCTGTTTGAGATTGGCTGGTAGAGAAGTGTTTGCCTCCAGATGTCAGTGTGCTTTCTGGAACTACGCTCCTGAATGTTAACTAGAATGTCACCTGACCAGGATTAACCCATATTAACTGCTAGGCTTTTTTTCAATCACTTCCCCACTGAAGATGTCTCATAAAATTGTGTCTATGTACTACTTTTGCTGTGTCTCAGATTGATGGGTTTAATGCCACTCTCTCCGAGCACTTTTAGTTACAACTAATTAGCTGAACTCTCTTTCCTTCTTGATCTGTTGGGCTCTGAGAACTTCTGGACCGCTGTGGTTTGAAAGACCTCCAGATATTTCCAATGTCTAATACGTACTAGGTTCAGGTTTAGTTACCAGCTATTTGTTGTCTGAATCAGTTGGTAAGTTCCCTGCATGTCATCTAAATTTGACCTCCTCGTTTACAGCATACATGCAGTATGGAAGGTTGGCCCGTAGTGGGACTTGATATACAGTAGCTCTTATATGAGGCCACTCTTTGACTCAGTAACTTCTCTTCTTTGAAAGATGCAGGCCTGGGTTAGAAGTTCAGTCAGTCAGGCAACCTGCAAGGTGAAGAGTCAATCCTTTATCCCTTAAAACTTCAGCTGTTGCCCCCACAGACGGCTCTACGTTAGCTCCCAGATATCTCAGCCAAATCACCGTTCAATTTATATCTTATTGCACCCGTGTATCCATCCGTATGATATGCCCTGTGAATTCCCCTTACCTGTTCTGCTGACAAATGCTTCAATAGCCTGGACCTTAAATCTACATCATCATTCCTGGTTTTTCCCCACTCCTTTTGCATGCACACGCACTAGCTTGTTGTTGTGGGGCTGAGCTTATGGGACATTCCTAGCCTGATTATTCTGAGGTGCGAAGCAGCAGTAGTTCACATAGACTTGATTGGGAAGTGTGGGTGCTCAGCATCCTGAAAACCAGGCTCTTGATCCTGTAGTTGCTGTTTCTGGAGCACTTGTGCTGACATCCCTGGGAGTTTGGAGAAAATATGAATATACAGAACAGAAACTAGAACTGCATAGAATTAGCAAACGGTAGATGTTAAGGAGGAAAAGGGGAAAAGTGGGTCACTTCTATGTCTTCCTGCTGTGCGAGAGGGTCTTTTTCAGCCCACTGGTGCTGCTCCATTAGTGAGTGACTTCTTCATGGGCTATGGACAATGTCCTGGAAATCTGCCAGTAAGCTACAGCATATAGGCATGGCCAAACATTGTCACCAGCAACTGCGGAGGCCTTTGCAAAAACGTGCTTTTTGGTCTTTAACTTCTTTTGGCAGCTGTATAAGACAGCAGTGGTAGTCTCTTTCTTTACTTTACTTTTCTTGTTTCCTCTTCTGCTTGTGTGAAGCATTTCTGGTGTGTGTTATGTACCAGTAGAACTGTTGGCCGTGTAGCCTCTACAAGGTGAACCCAGATTTCCTAAGGGCAGTGATTTCTGTGTCCCAGATTGACCAAGAGAAGATTACAGGAACCTCCATCACTGATAAGATCTTCCTGTAGCCGTGCAACAGCTACCTATTTGGGGTTGGCTGCCGTGAGTGACACTGCCATGGCAATTAATCCTGGAATTCCCTGAAGACCTAAGGATTTGGGAAAGGATTTTAGGAAGCTACTTAGTTTAATCATACAGGGGTGCGTTTTCTTCGTTTTGTGCAGTATAGTATACAGGCAAAGAATAATGGAGAAAACTGCCAGCTGAAGGGGATAAGTTTTGGAGCCTGAACTGAGTACCCTGTTCAGACTTAACTGGAGAGCAATCTGTAGTTTGCAGGATGAGTCTAAAACACTCAACTCCTCTTGACCTCAATGGGAATTCTGCACACACTGTATAGCGACTTTCCTCTCCAGTAGGTCGCCCACCCCACACTTGGTTCACTTGCAGACGTGCTCATATTCCCAGGGTTGTGTGTCTGCCTAGGAATGCTGAGACTCGTGGAGATGCCGTCTCTTTGGCGATGCTGCTGCATGAGTCGCAAGTAGCTTTGGGCAACAAGTGACTCTTGGCCAGTATCCTTTGTAAGCAGCTGCAGTTTAGCCTTTGTTCAGTGATGTGCTCCTTGGCTGTGGTTCTGAGGCTGCTGGAAAGTAGGCTGGATGCAGCTTGAAATAGCTGAGGTCTAGTTTTCCTGGCGGGTGTGGTGCATCATGATTCTAACACAATCAGTGGGTGGGAATCGCCCTGAGGAAGGAGAGGTGAGTGGTTTTTGGAGGTGTGAGGTGGCCCTTCCTTTAATGGCTCTTCTAATACAAACTCGCAACCTGAGGAGAGGAGCGAGGTGGATGCTGCCCTGCAGACAGTCGCTTAAGCAAGTTAATACATTAGATTGTGTCATTAAACACTGTCTCCTCACAAGAGTCTTTATTTCTCTTTGAATTCCACAGCCGGCAAGGCCAGTTTTCCAGCAGCAAGTACGAGCACTCTGTCCCCATCCCGGTCCCAACGCAAATCCACAACTACCGGCGGATCGAACAGAACCTACAGTCTCCCAATCAACATGCTTTGCCACAGTAAGTGCCAAGGTGCGGGCAGGAGGTAATGCCACCTCCTGCTCCTTGCAGGAGCCTCCAGATCTGCACTGACTATATCATAAGAAGGTTTTACAGTGTGATCCATCTCCATCCCTGTGCACAATTTCCTGTACTGCGGGCCCTCTCCCTGGCAGTAGGTGGGCAGCCCAGCATGCCGTGTGCTAACATTGTTTGTGGCATTTTGACACCAGTAATAGAATCTATTTGTGACTGAGCGCTGTAAGAGTGTGTGTGTAAGATTTTCAAAGGCACACTTAGTTACTTAGCTCCCCTCAAGTTTCAATAGGAGTAGGGCACCGTATGTCCCTTCCCCACTGTCAGATCAATCTCTCTGATGGAACATCCAAGGGAAAATGGTCTTTTATTTGGCAAATGGCTAAAACTTAGACATTTTTGGTCAAACTACTGAAAATGATTGAAACTCATTTTTATAAAAATCTGTTCACACGCTTAGTCACACCACAAAACGATGTGTCCTATGTGACACTTCCATGTTAATGTGATGATGCAACACAATTAGTGCATGAGCAATTCATGCCTGCGAGGTAGAGCGCACATTGGGGAACCAATCAGGATGAACCGGATATTAGTCTTGGACCATGGGAGTGATGCTTTGCATACTGCATAGATGGATCACACCTCTGAGGAGCACTTGACTTCTTTCTGTTGAGATTGCCACACACACGCTAGGCTTACAGACTTGTCCTGTGGCTTAACCATGGCACTCCCAGTTAAAAACAAATTGAAAGGAGAGGCATACGAGAAGCACGAGACCTTAAAGAAAGCCCACGTACCAAAGGTGGAATATGTTCAAATTATTGACAAGTTGCGGCGTGTAAGCAGCAAGCAAAGAACCAAGTCTCAGCAGAAGTATGACTTCTTGCCAAGGTGAGTTTCTTTTATGTTTACATTCATTAGGGTTAGCTTTCAGCGGGGGTTTGATATTCCTGTCAGACTGGTCTGCCGAGAGGCCTCAACCCGTTTTGCAAAGGCTGATAACACCTGAGATGTGATGGGTCAGTCTGACCTAACCGGGAGTCAGCAAACAGATCATGGTGTGCCAGTTTTTTGAACAAATTCTTACATTCTGGCTAAACGCCTTTCTGCTCTTAGATGCCCCCTATTTCCTGGAGCCGAGCTCGCTGCAGCTGCTGGGAGTTAAGCATGAGAAAAGAATTGACTATCCCCCTTAATAATCCTTGCTGTCTGCAAAGTCAAGGATCTGGAAAATTTGCAGATATAGAGAGTGTACCTGTGATGTGGATACCAGGGCCTGGAATTGCTGGTTCAGATTCACAAACTATAGCCTACCAGTCGGATTAAAGTATTGTGTTAGGCTGCTTTATTTAGCATGGGTGCAATGATGAGACTAACATAATCTCTGCAATCTAAAGAAAACCCACTGTATCTTCTAAAAATTATCAGGCTCATGCAGAGCAGCATCCTTGTGTCCAGGAGCCTTGTGCTCAGTAAATTGGTTTCTTCCTCCATGCAGCAGGTGCAGTGCCCATCCTCCAAGAACAGAGGGAAAACCTTATCAAGCATACTTAGAAGGACAGTGACCATAATGGCTGGTCTTCCTTATCAGTCATTTGACCAAACGTCTTAAAGTTTTAGACCCAAATTTGGCTCTCGGCTACTTGCTCACAGCTCCCACAGAAGTCAGGGAAAGTTGAATGCCAGGTATCTGGGGGGGCAAACTTTGGCCATTTTACCAAATGACCTAGGACCACGTGATGCAAACAGACTAAAAGTTTCATCAGTTAATGAGATAATTTGGCAGTGTGAGTGGAAGGTATGTACCTGGTGGGCGGAGTTTGTCTGTGTCCAGATGTGACATGTGGTAGTGATAACCATGTGGTAATTTGCATTTATCTGTGGCCACCTCACCTGCTCTCTGCTTGCTAATTCCATCTCTCTCACAGGACTGCTTCTAATGTTCCATGTCTCCACGCAGTTTCAAGCCGCTGTCATTTTTAAACTCTTCTCTTTTTATGGTCCAAAGATGGACTAGCCACTTTAAAGTTATGCTGAAGCAAGTTCAGGGCAGACGGCGTTCAGTCTTGAATCAATGACATTATTGAGATCTGATACCTAGTAAACCATATGGAGTACAAATGCTTTCTGGATCCCATTGAAGGGTCTAAAAATCTTTTCTCTGTGCCAGGCTTCTCTTTCATGTTTGTGTGCCACAAATAATTTTTTTTTGGGGGGGGAGGATGTAATCCATAATTTTATTTCAAGGCCAGGTCAGTTGGACGATACCAGAGCTATAAATTTGGAACATCTTCACTTACAGAAAGGCTTTTTTAGAGTATTTTTATATGCAGTATGACACGCAGGAAAGTACCAGTAAATATTTTAAATCTTGTTCCACTTAAGGCATTGTTCCTGTAAAGCAGGTGGCATAATGAAACATATAATGGTGTTTCTTAAAGAATGTAATGGCATTTATTTGATATGACCTCTTGGCTTCATCATTCACAAGTAAAGTGTATATTCACACCAGTAGAATCTTTATGCCATCAGATTACATATGCCTGCATACCTGCACCTTAATCTTACAAAGGAGAGAAAGTATAGTGTGTATTCATGACGGTATGATGCATTGAGTTGAGTAGTTCTTTCAAATCACTCACCGATCCCTTTCCAAAAAAGCCACCTGTGGCTTGCGACCACCACGTATTTTTGGAAATGATTGATTGAAAATGAATTTTTTTTTTTTTTTTTTGCAAGAGATGACTGAGAGTGAAAATAGGGATTCCATGTGAGAAAAGGGTTTTTTTGGTTATTCGGGGAGTCTGAGTGCCATGCCCAATGGCCGCAGAAGGGAATCTTGGTGAAGGAGGTTACCCTGGTAAAAAGACATTCTGTTCTTTGATGTGCGCGTGTGTGTAATTATTTTTTCCTGTAAAGAAAAAGTAGAGTGAGATACCAAAACCAGTATTCCTGTCTCTTTAAAGGATCAAGGTTTTGATGGATCCACTGTACTCTGTTTCCCCTTCTATTTGTTTGCAGGATCTGGGGAATACTTTAGGAGGATAGATAAGTGTAATTTTTACTCCTTAAGGCTGAGGTTTTTCAAGGGAGCTTAAGGGAGTTAGTAGCTCGGACTCTCTCTTGAAAATCTGAGCCTAAAAAAATTCCTGTGTAGCACTCAGTCATTCCAGTTGTATTGGCCACACACCACTCTGTGTTGCTTTGTACCCATTCCTGACATGACTCAAAGCTCTCTGAGGCAGTAACTCATTTGGCACAGCTCACCTATTGTACAATGCCACGCGTGCCTATGAAGCTATCTAATTAAAAGTCTGCTCTAACCAGCAGCCCAACATTGATAGGAAACAACTAGGATAACTAATCACTGGACGTTTTTGATGGTTATTAAAACAAACTGGTAACATGAAAGATCTGAGTCTCTGGCTTCCAAGAGGGTGCTGTAAATATGTGTGTGTGTGTGTGTGAGAGAGAGAGAGAGACTAAAAACGATGAGAACCCCCTGATTTCCCTTTTATAGCTAAGCTAATTGTATTCTTTTTTTTCAGCTTACATTGTAAGCTCCTTGTTCTGTGTTTGTATGGCACATAGCACAGTGGGGCCTGGTCCTCGGTACTACTGCAATACAAATCATAAACAATTAATGAAGATTTGGCTTGGTGGAAAGTAGCTGGGTGAGCTCAAATGTGTGGTGATGTTGTTTTCGTTGCCCCTCTTTAGTGGCATCTTGAATAACCTGTGCATTATTGCTGTTTCCAATAAGGTCTGGCACAGTCCGAAGATCAAGCAGTACAAGCCCTCTTGGGTTTGCTAAAATCGGTGCTTCCCCTCCTTTCTCTGGAGAGCATGGAGCTGTGCCATCCCCCAGACGGTTCTCCTTCGGCGGTGCTAAGCCTTACACACCATCCCCGCAAGGTAAGGTGCCAGCCAGGTAAGGGCACCCCATTTCACTAGAAAAAAGGAAGATGGCCTAATGGTTACAGTACGGGTTGGGATTGCTGGGTTGTATCCCTGGTCCTGGCGCTGATTTGCCTGACAAGTGTGTGTACCTCAATTTTCCCATCTGTAATACACGGATAATAATACCCATCTGCTGCATGAGACATGAGGTTTGCTTAGTGCTTGGGGAAACACCTTGCAGTCCTCTGGTGAAGGGCTCCATGCAAATCAGAATGTTCATGTTACATTTGAAAGCAAGGCAAACGAGTTCAGAATGAAAGGCTTCAACTGCTTCCTTGGGCCCTGCCCATCAGCCTTTCCCATGGTGAAGTAACCAGTGGATCTTCGCTTGGGGCCTGCTGATGAAAGGAACCGATGTTCAGCTGCTGCACTGAGCCCTTGTTTGATCTGTTGTCCTGCAGCAGCCTTGTCCCGAATGAGGGGCAAGGGCAGAGAAACGCAAGAAAGAAGGGCCAGATTTTCAAAAGAACTCATCAGCACCCAGCAGCTCCCATTGCTATCTGGGGAGGGCGAGGGTGGATTCCCCCTTGTTCTCAAAGGGACCTGCTGGCTTTTGAGCTCTTTAGAAAATCTGGCCCCAGTTGTGTGTCTTGGGAATCCAGAATCTTTTCCAGTGCTGATTTCAGTTAAAATGAATTTTACCTCAGAGAGTTGGGTCCACATCCCAATCATTATACATTCGGTCTTATCAGGGTTTGGTGTCGTTACTGATTAACAAACAGGGGGTGACATTCTGGTCTCACTCAAATCAATGGCAAAACTCTTGCTGACTTCAGTGGGGCCAGTATTTTGGCAAGGTCAGTGGAATCCCCAGGGGTAGCCTTCTCGGTATCAGACAATCTGACCCAGACACTACAGAGCAATTCAAGGGCACGGCATTTGGGGATAAGATTAGCCCTGTTCTGCATGTGTTGTGATATGGAGAACTAGCTAAAGGGACAGACTTGGATTTTACTAGATCCTTTACATCTCTGAAGTCTCCAATCCCATGTTTACAGGACTCATATAGGTGGGGAGCCAATGTTTTTCCTATTTGATTTCTCTAATTAGACCCCTGTCTGTTATGATGAGCTTCTGATCAAGCTTCCTAAAGCTCTCAAACTCCTTTCTCTGGAGCTTTTCAGTCCTTTATTCCTACACTGAGGGAGGAGAAGGGGAGAGATAGCTGTCTAAGTGCGTCTTGCGCTCAGATGGGTCTGCGGTGAAACTTATTTATCTAAAGTGGTTGTGGCATCGTCTGGGAAAACCTAATACTGTATAAACCTTTTGATCGTGTCCCCCTTAAAGTTGGAACAATTCCAGAGCAGCCCGGCCAGACTGTTTTCTTCTCCCCACCTGGAGCAGAAATGAGAAGCAGGATCCCCATGCCTGGTATGTCCATATTGTGTTTATCTTCCTCTTCTCTTTCTGCCTGCCTCACATGAATAAGGGACTGGACACAACAGGAATTTGCTCTCCAAAGGGCCTTGGGTACAGTATTGTCCTTCTCTGATGCTTGGCTCAGACAGGAAATGCTTTGTGATGAGAAGAGAATCCTTACCCATTGGCTCCTCCCCTGCCGCTTCCCAGCTGTCCTTATACCACAGGGCCGTGAAATTAACATGTTTTAATGGTGCTTGTGGATTGCACATGATAGAAACTCTGGCTTGTGTCTTGGAAGTTACTGGTTTGTGCGGTGTGGAATCCCAGTGGAAGTCCTGATTCCTCCTCCTCCTCCCTACCCCCATGTTCTCCTAAGCCCTCCTTGCTAATTTGCTGGGCCAGAGAGCTCTGACAATGTGCAGGGTCCCAGCAGATGAACTTGAGCAATGATGCCCCCTCATTTCATGAGCCCCTGGAGTTCATGCACCCACAGGTCAAAGCCTAAATCAGGCCTGAAATTTGGTGGCATGTTGCTGAGAACAGAGTCTGGACTTGACCATGTATTGAAGGATTTGATCTGTAGGTGCCAAGGACAAACTTGCCTCCTCTGCTTTCTTAAGGCTTCCCTGTAGGTCCTGAGAGCAAACCAGCTCCCATTGTTAGAACCGGAGAATGACTGTGTGTGTGTGGGGTGGGGGGTGTTCGGATTCTCTAGGTGCCTCAGTGCCTGACCACTCTTCCCGAGGGATGGGCTGCCGGCTTCACAGCGCTCCCAACCTGTCAGACTTGCATTCCTGCAGGCAGAAGATTACCAAGCAGCACTCTGACCCTCTAGTTGCTCACTTTGGCCACGCTCCGGTCAGTCAGCCCCTGCAGGTTCATGGCTTGCAGCCCTGCCGACAGCTGAGGTCCTCACCAAAGCTGTCTGAATTCATGCAGAGAAGTCCCTTGCCAACTATCTTGGGCTCCCCTACAAAGGTATTCTGTGGACTGTGTCTTGCAGCTCAGTCTGGTGGGTTATTCTGGAGTAACTAACTGTGTTTAGATAAAACTGGTTTGGATTTGCCGTGGCTGGTTAGTTGTTCCTCAAGGGCTATTTAGTCATCTGTGTGCAATGAGTCAATGCTCCTATTCCTAGTGGACAGATCTCGCTTGGCATCAGCATCTGAGCAGTGAGTTCAAGGGTCTGAGAGGGCCCTGAAAATGAGCTGCCCTATCCCTACAGATTAGGACTGAGGCATAGCAGTGGGCTTCTGTGTGGGGCTGAGTTCCACAGTGCGGCTGGACTTGTAACGCAAGGTTTTGCCCTGCAGGCATCCTGAGGGTGGTAGCAGTAGAGATGGGATACCTGATTTCTGCCTGTGAAGCGGATGCTATGGTTACCTTTGGTCTCCACTTATATCCGAGAGCTCACAGAGTTTAAGGCGAGAAGGGACCACCAGATCCTCCAGGCTGCCTTCCTGTCTATCATAGGCCACAACACGTCACCAACATGCTCAGCCCAAGAAGTTGGATTAGGCTAGAGCATTTCAGTCTTCAGGAGACTACGTTGGTCCTGAGCCAAAGACAGAGAACAGGAGAGGTTGAATTGCCCCCAGTGTCCGAGGCCCCTGCAGTGGAGGGAACTGAGTCAGTCAGGCACAGCTCTGAAGCGGCACTTAAAATTCAAAAATGTGTGCGACAGCTGCCTTTCCTCTGGGGCGGGGGGAGGGCCGAGATGGTTTCAGTCACAGTTTTGTGTAGACAGCTTCATGTAGAAAAACCCAAACCAGCTTGATGAGAATATTTACAAATAACTCAGCGAGAAACCCCAACTCTCTCCTTTCTAGGCTATGTCCCCTTTTGAGTTCCCCAAAACCCCCAGCTCCCAGAACCTGCTCACGCTCTTGGCCCAGCAGGGAGTCATGATGACCCCGACACGGAACAAGACTCTGCCAGACCTGAAGGAGATGGGGCACTTCCATTGCCAACAGGCTGGCCTGGGCTTGAGGCCTGTGGAAGAGATTAAGGGCAGGTGAGATATCGGCGTGTTCTGTCATAAAGTATGTCATATCGTGCACACTCATGGCTACAGTGCGTTTTACAGTCATCAGCTAATATTCACAATACGCCTGTGTTGCAGGCTCATACTACCCTGACTTCTATAGGCTTTGCAGGCAGAGGCAGACCATGACCTAAATTAGTGATTTTGGGCGTCCTAATTTTTGGCTGTATAAAGGGGCCTGATCTTCAATCGGTGATGAAGACCCACTCTCTGCAAATCAGGCTCCTTTAAGGTGTTTCAGGTTGGGTGCCCCAAAACTGAAGCAACCACAATCACCAGGCACTCCTGAAAATTTAGACCAGGAGAATGGCCCACCCAGCAAATTGGTGGTAGAGCTGGGATTAGGACCCCAGCCCTTCACCCAGCTGGGATCCAGGCTCAGTCAGTTCGACCAGACTACCATCAGTTGCACGAACACACCGATTGTTCCATTTGGAAATGGTTCCTGCAGTGTCCTACCATTGAGGCCATTTCAGGGCCTAACCCTACTGTGCTGTCATTAGTCTTCTCTAATTATCCTCCTGAAGCAGCATGGCATTTGTGGTGCGAGCTCAGCTCTCTCCTGGGTTCATCCTGAATAGCCCCATATCGAGTGTTGCAGTTCTGCCTGTCTATCGGGGGGAGGCGGCAGGGTTTGTTGCAGAGGACGGAGTGAGGTCTGAAGGAAACCGTTTCTGTGGCAGAGCTCCATTGGTGAATGCTGAGGGAAGGAGAGATCCACGAAAGGAAGGTGTTGATGCAGGTAGCTGCGCTGCTAACTGTTCCCTGTTCCAGCAGGAGATGCCCCTACGGTTCTGATACAGCGGAGTAAAGAGCCTCACAGGCCAACAGCTGCTTCAGCGTTAAGCCCTTTGCCGTGCAATGTGCAGAACGGGCAGGGAGGCAGAATGGTGCAGATTAGGGAGTGGAAGTTCACTGAAACCTCAGCCCCTCCTGAAACTGTCTTTGTCTTCCTGCTTCACCTTTAATTTTCTCTCTAGATCTCTGAGCACCGGCCGCCTCACTGACCTGCTTCTCAAGGCTGCCTTTGGGGCTCAGATCTCAGAAGCTGGCAGCAACGACAGCCTGAACAATGAGAAGCCAATGGAGATCACAGGTATGAGGGGAGGCCATGCGGCCTTGCCCGGTTCTTGCTTTCCAGGGCTTTGTGTGAGTGGGAGGTCTCTGGTCTCCTAGCCTGGGAGCAGGAACTGACTGCTGTATCTGAAATGGGGATAATGCTTCTTCCTTTGTAAAGCACTTGGAGACCTAGGGATGAAAAGCGCTGTGGAAGAGCTGGGTATCCTTATTACTTATTATCTCTGAGGTCTTTTTTATGATGGATATTTTAACGGGGACAATTGAATAAGCATCGGATGCTTTTCAAAGTGCAGCTCAAGCGTGCCTTCACCCTCACCGTGTCCCTTTGAGATAGGGGGACATATGATCTCCATTTCCCAACTGGGAAGTAGCGTGTGGAAGGGGTCCTCCTCTGAAGAGCTGCAGGAGTCGGCAATCTAGTTGGCAGTGAGGCCATGTAACGCTGCCGGTGCTCCTTGGTTGCGCCCTGTTTGTATGCAAGCCTGTGTCATTTCCTTTGTCAGCAGGATGCTTGGAAAGGAAGCAGTGGAATCTGAAAAGAACGGGTGGGAACAGCTTGAGGTTGTTGGGAGAGGAATCCTGTCCTCTGAGTAATAATCCCGGTAAAAGCTGCTCCTTTTCACTCTTCCTCTGTAGCTCCGTCTGCTGCTTATGGAGGAAACCTATACTGTGGGGCTAGAGCTGGGGGCTCTGTGAGCCCTTCCCCAGTGATCTTCACGGTTGGATCCCCTCCAAGTGGGACAACACCACCACAAACCACTAGGACCAGGATGTTTTCAGGTAATGGCCCTGCCCTTCTGCTGTGATGGGTCTGTCTGGAAGACGGTGGCCACAGGCCTTCATGCCACAGACTTTGCTTTCTGTTGTGGGAGCACTGGCATCTCTGAAAGGTTTAGCAGAATGCATTTGTTCCTGGCCTGAACGCCATTGAGATTATAACCCTAGCAAATACTAAAACAAGTTATCACTGAAAGCTCTTTCCGTTGCTTCGAGGACGACTGTGGATGATCAAGAGAGATGCAAATATTTGTTACTTGATATCTCTCTCTACTTCAGGAATAGCCCGTTTTTAGTGCTTTCCTATCAGAACAAGTGTCCGTGTCAGTCAGTTCACCCCCTCTAAATAATGCTGTTCAATAGGAAATGACTGTGTGCTTAATAGTTAACTTGGGGAACACTTATGCTCACCATTATGACTCTGCATTGTTCAGTCAAGATGTAGAGTTTAATTAAAGGACTGGCTTTAACACCTGATTAAGGAGACCATGCTGAGAGCCCTCTTTCTTTCTCCCTCAGTCCCTGTCCTAAATGTGGGCTTTTTGGCATTGAGCAGAAAATCCCCAGGATAGCATGAAAATTGATTATAGAGACCAGAGGGTATGAAGATGAATCATTCCCTAACCTGCTGAGAGCGTCCTGTACATCATACGTAGGCTCCATTCTCTTCAGAGTCCTCTGGAAAAGATGCCGAGCCACCCCTAAGCCTTTCCAGTGCAAGCCGTGCAGTGTATATTATGACAAGTTCGCTAAATGTTGCAACTGGATAAGAGTTGAGCTTGAAGAGCTGTGACTGGTCCTTATTACCCCTATTCCATTAACTACTTCATGTTTTCTAGTTCATGTACAGAAATGGGATAGCAGGCTGTCATTATTGGGAGGGAGGGGGCTCGGAGGCAGTGTGACGTAAGCTGAAGCTATACACGGCCTCAACGCATGACAAGTTTGGAGTGACCATAAATAGGGTCATTAGACAGGTATAACAACAGAGCAATTGTACAGGCCAGATTAAATCTTCTGAAAACGGTGGCCTGCAGATTCAGGGACACCCTAAACCTGAGATTCCTACAGCTTTGTCTGTTCCATTTGTCTCTCCTCAAAGAACTGGAAATACTCAGACCTTCTTTGCGGGCTTTGAGGTGTAGTTCTCAAAGCAAGGTGGCCTTAAGGGAAAGAAAGCCGCATACAACTCTGTACATGAGTAACTCAGCAGCAAATTATGTGGCTGAGCCTTTTGAAGGCTGTATAAAGCAGCAGATGGAATCCAGAGGGGAAAGGCTGTGTCTTTTCCAACCGCGATGTTCAGTGACCGTAGGGAATCCCATCTTAGCAGAATTTGCATAGCTGGATTGGATAGATATGCATTACAGCCAGGATTGGAATCCTCTGTGTCTCAAAGAGAATGTTCCCCATCGACAACATATGCTTCAATGCGGGTGATGGTGAATATATTTAATTCTCTTATTATAACTGCGTGACTTTGGAGAGTCCTTTTGCTATTGATAAATCTTATAGTAAACAATGTGTCTGTGGTGCTCTCTGGGCTTGAGTATGATTGGCCCAAGGGGACGTGGATGGTGGTGGTCTAGTTGATGGGACACTGGACTAGGACTCAAGAGACCTGGGTTCAGTTTCTGGCCCAGCCACAGTGTGGAACCTTGGACAGCTTAATCTGTTCTGTACCTCACTTCCCTATCTGTAAAATGGGGGAGGAGAACAGTTCCACCCAAATGAACCAGGAGCCCGGGTAGTGACATGCTGTTGTCCATAGGGTCATAACTACTAGAGATGGCAAATAACGGGCTCCAAGATTGTGGCATACACAGTTACGTTGCCTGGGATCTACTGCTTTCTTTGTAAGGCATCTAATCAAGAAACCCAATACTCTACTTCCTGGCAGGGTGTCTATGTGGTGGAGGGGATTGTACGTCGTCTAAGCAATGGCTATGCTGCAGTTCTGCCTGGTATTAATGTCTAAGTCATTGCCATGTGTACTTTTCTTCTCAGTGGGTTCTTCAAGTTCTCTGAGTTCAGGAGGCTCATTCAGTGGCAGACCCTTGCTAGTGGGAGCTGGTGGGGATGCCATGGAAGCTCTGTCTAGTCTCCGGTACACTCTTGTGGATCCCATTGCGGCTAATCTGGAAGGGGCAGTTACATTTGAGGCACCAGAACTGCCTGAGGAGACGCTCATGGAGGTGGGTACATCCTATGGACTTAAAACAGAAAAGGAGGGGTGGGGGTGGAGGCGTGAATCACCAAAAGCAAGTCCAAAAAGCTAAAATATTGGATATTTGCAGCTGAGGGGGTCAGACCCTCTGCAAGGGAGCAAGGCCAGTTTACACCAGATCTGGCCCATAAAGTTCAATAAGTAAAAAATGCTTTCAGCATATTGGTCCTGCTTGTCTGGGAGGGAACAAAGTTACTGAGCTTTTTAGTCCTTGTGGCTGGTTACTGGTGTGACAGAGGGTATAATTTTGCCATTTCTAAAGCTGAAATTGAAGGTTGGAAACCGCACTCAATATTGCATGTTCTTCTTTGACTGAAAATCAGCTGGTTGTGAAGAAAGTCTGGGTTGTTTCTTTTTAAAAGGAAAAAAAACACAAAAAGTGCTCCTGATGTCTAGCCAGAATGCAGCCAGCGAGCTATTTAATATCTCCCACTATTATCTTCTGCATGCACTGGGGATTCCGTTAGCGTTACAATCTCCGATGAAAGGACCTAAAAGAAAATAAACTTGAGGCTTGTATTGATAGCAGGGGGAGAGAGAGAGACTCTGAACCAACAAAATAGGCTGTTGAACCATCTTTGTCAAGTTGAAAGGCAGCCAGACACCTCCTTTTCCCCAAAGTGAATGGAGCGGAAAACATAGCAAATGCTCCCTCTGCCCAAGTGCATTTGAGATGTAAGTCAGGTTATCCATTTGCAGTGGAGCTGGGGAGAGAGGGGAAGAACTAAGGCATGGTTTCATCTTTATTCATAATCTTGCGGTAGCTCATGTAGGACTATGGAAGGTTCTTTACAACCAAGCCTCGAGTCCAATATCAAAAAATCATCCTCTGGATACATGCAGAGACCTGTGCACTTTGGCTTAAGAATTAAGGTTTGATTGTTCCTTTTAAAAACAATTTTTTTTACAAAATCAGGTTAGGGAAATGAGACTTGAGTTGTCAGGTATGCACTGAGTTGGTTTCATCTGCTACGGTTTCTGCAGAGCCATGGGGCTGAGATTTTAACATGGATGTGATCCATGTTGTGTGGGGGTTAACTAAATTTCCTGCCACCTTAAGAGTCCCAGAAGCATGGGAATGTGGCAGCCACACCTGCTCTGTAGACCTGAACAGAATCTTCCGAAGGAAATGTCAGCTTGATCTTGTTAATGTTGTGCAGTTCTGCTTCAGATGTCTGCAATGAGTCATTCTGGTTTGGTCCTCATTTCTGCTGAACGCAGGCTTTAATAATCCATTCACATGTTGCAAAACCTTCCTGGCACCCAGATTTTTTGGCTTATTTGTAACCCCTTTTGTGCCCTGCGGATCTGTCCGGAATGCCAACCTGACAAATTTTCCACCCAGATGCTTTCTGCTGACGTTTTTACAGCACACTGAAATGTTGGCATTTTGAAACCTATTATTTATCTCAGGTTCAGTTGTAAAAAGTAAGTAGATGTTTTTTCTTTGAAAAAGTTCCTTTAGGGGAAAACACTACAAATTCAGGACTGTATTTAAAAGTTTGATGTGCAGTGCTAAAACAAAGTACATATTGGGGACTGGGGCAGGAGAGGTTCTGAATGATTACTGATGGCAGGACTGGAAAGTACCATGGGCTCTTTATGGGTAGAGAGAAAGGAAGGTCCACTGAGTTGGGTGCTAACCTGGCAGTTGGGAGACTCGGGTTCAATTCCTGTTCCATCATATGTGACCTTGGGCAAGTCACTTAATCTCTCTGTGCCACAGTTCCCCATCTGTAAAATTGAGATAATACTAATTTCCTATTTCACAGGGGTATTGTGAGGGTAAAGATACTAGAGATTTTGAGGTGCAATGGAGGCCAGGTACATATGAAACCCATGAACCAAGAAGCTGAACTGATGAATGAATGAAGAAACCTATATGATTGGTTGCTCAATGTGAGGGATGTATTTCTCCCATAACTCCTAGACTAAAGGGCATTAACCTGCCGCTTTGAGAGGAGGACTGACCCACTGTATGAATAGAGAGCCAAGGTGGGTGAGGTAATGTCTTTTATAGCCCCCCCTCCTCCCCAATGTCTCTCTAATATCCTGGGATCCACACAACTATGACACTGCATGCATCCATTGAATGCATGATAGACCTGCTAGCTCTTCCGATCATTTTGATAGAAAATACCAAAAAGGGAATTCCACAAGAAGTTCCAGCGATAAGTTCTAACAGGTTTTATAGTCAGCTCAAAGAGCTGATAGTTACTGTAGGTCCTATGAGTAGTTAGCCCGCAGGCTATACTGGGTGGGGTTTATTCAGTAAAACTCCGCATGAAATGGGGAAGTGCCCCTTTGAGCTGAGCCCACTGCTGTGGGGTTTCTTCCCCCTATTAAATGAAGGTGCTCGTAGCTCAAGGTGCTGGATTGAGAGCCAGGAGGCCAAAGGCCACGGTTCACCCATAGAACAGATGCTCAGGTAGCTGCGGGACAAGCTTGCCCACCACGCCCTGTCAGCGTGCCTCACTCCTGACCTGAAACAGGAAGCAACTCTGGAGAAGTCGGTTCCGTGACCGTGTCAACTCAGCTCCTGTGAGGAACTGCTTGTAAACTGGTGGCCTGAAGCTGTGCTCTGTTAATCTGTGAAGGAGGAGGATTGGTGTCTGGGCTTGGGTCCGAGTCCGGGGATTTCATGCCCAGACACAATAACAACTCCTTGTTAGAATTACATCCTCAGCTTCTGCTTTCATAACCCAGGGATGAGTCCTCCGTGCACTGGCGCTGTTGCCAGTGTGCCCTGCCTCCCTCACATGCTGCATCCTGCACGTAACCTCTGTGTTGGTGTTTCCTTCTCCAGCAAGAGCACACGGACACCCTGCGCAGCTTGCGCTTCATGCTTGCCTTCGTCCACTACGTGCTGGAAATCGCCACCATCAAAGGGAGCACCAGCGAGATGAGCAGCTCGGTGGCCTCCGAGTACCAGCTTCAGGAGAGTGTGGTGGCTGACCAGATCAGCCTTCTCAGCAGGGAATGGAGGTAAGGCCCGGGGAGAAGCCAGGATACCTTGGTCTGTTCCGAAAACCACCCTAGCTGCTGTGCATTGCTTCTCTCTGCCATGTGCCTGCGGTGTGCATTTGGAAAGCACTCTGGGACACTTTTATTGTAGAGGTCGTGCTGTAAATACACCGACCAGCCCATTGACCTGCGTGCGGTGAAATGTGCTTCCTTTGCAGCTATGCAGAGCAGCTGGTACTGTACCTGAAAGTAGCAGAGCTGCTGTCCTCGGGCCTGCAGACAGCCATAGAACAGATCAAGGCAGGCAAGCTGTGCCTCTCCTCCACTGTCAAACAAGGTAAGGGCCCCTGAGCGCAAGTACAAGGGATGCGTCTGGAATGCTGGAGCTGTGGAAAGGAGCTTGGAATGAGGCTGCTGTACCCCCAAAGGCCACCCACCCCCCACTGCGTTGCCCTGAGACTTCGGCAGTAAGAGCAGAGTGAGGAGCTGAGTTCATCCTGCTAGCTAGTGCTGACCCTCTCTATTATACACTGAGTGCCCTGGGTGAACACAGCGCAGGCTGGCTGGGGTCACTTGCGTGGATAACCAGCTGCCTCCCTCTTTGGAGCTCCTGGAGGAGCAGCTTTTACACATGCGTGCACACGCGTGCCCCTTCCCCCATCCACATATATGAGCCATCGCCACTGAACTCGGCTAGTGGCCTCACGCTCAACAGTGAGCGCCGCTGATGCATGTAGTCAGCCTTCCTCACACTCCTCTGCCCCTCTCCACCCACCTGTGCTGGCAGTTTCCTTACACGCTGCCACCCTCTGCCAGCACACACACGCACCCCCACTCTGTGCCAGCAGCCTGCCTTGTCTCTCCCCGACCCTCTCCCAAGTATTACGGTCTGTTTGCAAAGTTATCCGCCCTCTGCCCGGTGGCGTGGACCTCCTGGCATTGCTGGCCTCCTCAGGGATGCTTTTCATACACCTCAAAGGACCTGCTCCTCGCGTGACATTCAGTTTATGCAGGAACCCAGGTTTTTGCTTGTACCACTGTATGAATCCTCACGGCCAGTTAGAAAGAAAGCATCTGATCTGAATATCTCAGCATGTCTCTGTACACAGGTGCTTAATTATACATGATGGGGGTGCAACTTAATTACGTGCTGTGTGTATTCGTAATGTGTGCTTACTTGGCAAGTTGAGTCATTTCTTGGCAGTCATGACTTTCAAGTGAAAGAAACAAAAAAAACAGGAAGTAACAATACCCAATGGCAACGCAGGAAGCCATTTATTTATCAGCCTGTTATGCCCTTCCATTGGTTCTGACATGTTATGCGTCTCTGTCATCGCACAAGGTGGCCACTGTTCAGTACCCAGCTAGTGGCTGGGTTTTTGTCTTAGCACTGGGACGCTATTGGGGAGCCTTTCAAAGGCACCAAGGGCAATTAGAGGCCCATCTCCCGCTGGCTGCCGTCTAACTGTGCTTTGTGCCTTTGAAAATCACCTCTCTGCATTAGGGGGATTGGTGTCAATAACTGCACACCCTCTCTTTCTGCAGTGGCCAGTGCAGGGGCTTAGCTACACAATTTCCACTCATGTCAATGGAAAGTCATGACGCTACATCTCCTCCTTGCCACTGAGAAAACCTTCTCCTGTTCAGTGGCTGAAAGGTTAGCCTTTGCAGAGCAGTTTGCCCGCAGAGGCCGTAACGCTCAGCTCTCCCCGCTCAGTGACTCTAGCTGCACTGTGTTTTGTTCAGGCATGAGGCAGTGGCCAAAGGAAATACTGCACCAGTAAATCCCGGTGGCTGGAATTTTACTCCACTCCGTGGGTTTTCTGTAACTGACTCTAACTTCCCCATTGAAAGAGAAGATGGCAGAGGCTGAAACTTTCCAAGTCCCAAATCCGCTGTACGTTACTGTACACTGGCTGGTGCCACTCAGTTTACCCACCGGGCTCTCTAAGAACCGGGATGAGCTTCTGAGACTAGTCTCCGAACTCTGAAGTAGAGCATATTCAGGGAGAATGGGAATGAGTTTGCAGAAGCCGTGGCCAGCCAAAGCTATGGCTGTCCTTTGTAGCCTGAATAACAAATTGTTCTGAGCATTTATAGAGAAGTCTGAACCTCTTTTCCCAGATGCTTGTTGTGTACCTTGTGGATTGTAGCCTCTAGATCTACAGCTGCGCTTTCACCAAAATGCACTGGGAATTAGGCAAGCTATTCCATTCTTCCTTCTCTCCCCATGAAGCACTGCTTAGAATTCAGGGTCTCAAAAGTAAATGAGGAAGTGAGAGCAGTTTGAAAGGCACTGACGGTACTTTGTGATGAATGCTCCCTTTTTAACATGTAAAGTTGAATGCATTAGAGGGAGACCTTCAAAGGCACCAAGTCCCATTAGCTCTGTAAGTTAGACCTGTGTGCCTTCGAAAAATCTCCTGGTTCAGTAGTGTATCCGAGCTACTAAAAGTGGCTCAGTCTCTTGCTTTGTTGAACACCCTTTTGGATTGTTGTTGTTGGCCACGTACAGTAACGTTTACATAAATTCTTCTTGCTCTTCTCCATCACGCAGTCCTGGAGCCTTAAAATCCTAGCTGCCCTGCAGGAAGGGAGATCAGGTGTCCTCGTACGTTCACCTGGCAGGGCAGCAAAGTGCTGCTCAGCAAATAATTGATCTATCCCTGCTCCGCTCCATTGCTTCGCCCACTCTTGGCATTGTAGGCTCCATCAGCTACCATAGGTGAGGCAAGTTGGCATCACGCATCCAGCCATCGGATCAGAGAGGCTCCGTTTCTGGAGTGTTTGCTGTTCCCAGTGGTGTGTGCGGCAAAGTGCACACACTGAATTGCCTAAACCTTGTTTCAGCTAAGAGAAACAAAACTAGATCTGGTGGCAGGGGAAGTAGAAGCATCTGTGGGTATCTCCATATCCGAGCCTTAAAGCTACTGCACAAGGCTAAGTCAAAGCCCATGATAGTGACAGGTATGTCACAGTCTGTATGCTACTGAACGGCTGAAGCTTTGCCTTAAACAAAGCACCTTTGAGACACTCCTCCAAGGTCTGGAGCGTGGGGAGTAGGTGAAAGAGGCAAAGCAGGAAGATGAGACGAACATTTTGTTTCTTTTGCTCTAGTTGTGAAGAAGCTGAACGAACTTTATAAATCCAGCGTGTCAGCCTGCCACTCTCTGAACATGAGACTCCAGAGATTCTTCTTGGATAAACAGAAGCTCATGGATCGGATCAACAGCATCACAGCAGAGAAGCTCATTTTCAGCTATGCCGTGCAGATGGTAAAGATCTCGCAGCCCTGTAGGAGCAGTGTCCAGCGTGCATCGTGGCTTAGCATGATTGGTCACAGCTCACATACAGGGTGCGGGCAGGTTGTTTTCACGCCTGGCTCGTTGCACGTTGGAGGGCTGGGAAGGGACGTACGTAGCGCTGGGTGAATAATGGATTTTTCAGTTGCTGGCAATTCAGAAAAATCTGACAAATGTTTCATTTTGGGGTAAACCAAAAACAAATGTTTAGCGAATTGAAAAGTCAGAAAACATTTAGAGCTGAGTTGACTGAAACATTTCGTTTGACCCTGACTTGAAATTCTTCGTTTTGATCTGGGACATTTTAACAAAAGCAAAGGAGGACTAGGCACAGAGTGGAGATGGTGCCCTGCTTTTAGCCCATCTCGCCTGGGATGTGGGAAGACCGAGGATCAATTCCCCTCTCTGCCTGATGTGGAGAAGGGATCTGAACTTGCCTCTCCCCCATTCCAGGGGGAGTATCCAAGCCACTGGGCTATGGGGTATTCTGAGGCAGGCATCTCTCTCTCTCCTGGTAAAGCTGTTCCACTTTTTATAAAACACATTAAATAGTTCTTGCAGCAGGAACTTGAATGTGGGTCTCCCACATCCTAGGTGGGTGCTGTAACCACGGGACTATAGAGTCATTTTTACTCTTCTTTCGCTGGCCCAGTGGCTGTTCATTGTGGCTCTGAATTGCCACCGTGTTCTGTGCTGTCCCCACCATTTCCTCCTCCTCCTTTTCCGGCCGTTTTGTAGCTCCGGCCCGAAATGTGTTGGTAACATTGAAACAAAACGTTGCCTTTCGACGCCATCGAGCCGTTTCGATTTTTCAGTCCCCTCGAAACTATTTGGCAAACTCTGCACAAATTCGTGGATGGTTTTGGATTGACCGACACGGCGTTTTAGGGCGAATAAACAATTATTAAATGGCGCCCGGCTCTCGGTGGGCGTGCTGCTGAGCGTGGCTTGACGGTGCAGCCTCCATGGCAATAGTGCCCCTGTACCTGCTGCATGGAGTAACTGGGCGGGGTTTGCACACAGGTGCAGTCTGCAGCCCTGGACGAGATGTTCCATCACAGGGAGGACTGCGCACAGAGGTACCAGAAGGCTCTGCTGCTGATGGAGGGGCTCTTGAACATCATAACGGAGCAGGGGGACATCGAGAACATCAATAAATGTGAGCAGCTGGGCACGGAGTTTCTTACTAGAGCCTCAAGTATTTTTCCACCTGTGGATCCAGGGTCTGTCTCCAGGGTTTCTTCCACCAGGGCTAAGTTCTTATGGATGCACCAAAGATGTCTTTGTTTGGAATAACTCCTTCAGTGCTCAGCTACCTGCCTCCTGCTTACAGAGCGGCAGGACGCTGCCGTAAGGACCTGCTCCTGTGGGAGCCGCCCCGGCAGAGAGATTGCTAGGGCTGTAATGCAGCCTTGTGCTGTGTGAAGGAGCTGGCTCAGGGCAGTGGGTTTGGCAGAAGTGAAGGTGTGGGTTTGGTTCCCAGCTGGGACTGTTAGTCTGGTCACTCGGGCAAGCAAAGCGGCAGTCGCTGTGGCGTGAAGGGCACTGCATTACACAATCAGGGCTGCGGCAGCTCTTCCGAATGCACGTCTAAGGGTACGTCCCCCCTGCAGGCAGAGGTGTGATTGCAGCTCATGTAGGTTATACCCAAGCTAGCTTTGATCATGCTAGCGCCGCTAAAAGCATCCGTAATGACGCAGCACTCATCCTGTGATCAGACCTCCGGCTGCAGTGTAGACATACCCTGTGTCAGCTTGCGAACCCTTTACCAAATCCTCCCTCCCCTCCGTTAACCAAAGAGCCCAAAATGGCTGAGACCGTGGCAGGCAGGTTTTGTTCATCAGCAGTCAGTGCTGAAACCTGAACTCCTACCTCCTTGCAACCCCTCCTGATGCACCTCCCCCCCCGTCTCTTTGTACCCTTCAGAGAATAAACCAGCCCTCTTTTAGTTTTCCCACCCCAAGACAAACAGATCCCTCCCAGTTAGCACCCATCCTCTGTCCTTGTGAGCGGACACTCTGTCCCGCTGCTCCGACCCCATGCTGTCACGAGTGTTGGGTGTCATTCTGAGAGCACTGAGCTAGCGTGGACCCAGAGCCCGTGCTCTCTGCCCTTGGTCAGTATGGCTCAGTTACAGAACCTGCCTGCGCATGCTGAGGCAGTGGGAAAAGTCTAATTAGCATCATGTCAAAAAGCAGGAGAGTGGGTTAAGTGCAACTCTGGCTAAGCTAAATCTGGCAACGTAACTGCAATGGCAAAACCATTATCGCTGTCTAACTGGCTGGCTTCCCGGCGGGGGAATTACACAGCCACCAACTTCACTCTTCCCCTGGAGGCACAAAAATTGCCAGTTAGATTGCACCTGTTCCTCAGGTTGTCCTAATCCGCACCTAGGTGTTCAGTGACACTGGGTACCTTATGAAAGAAGAGAATTCCAGCCCGCAATCAGTTAAATAATACAGTATGTATAATACTTATTAATAAGTCAGTTAAATAATACCAGGAATGATCAAACTTTAACAGCTGATCTGAAGTGTTACTAAAGGTGGGGGGCGACTGCTGCTTTAACAGTGCCTGGTAGGCACTGACTGGATTATTAAGGAATGCTGTGTGGTTTCTATTGCAGACACTTCTCATCAGTCTCAGGCGTGTCTCTTATTCAGAGAGAGAGCTCGCTGGCTAATCCACCTGAAAGACACCTCTCCCCAGCAGAGATCTAGTCACTGACTTTTTAACTGAGGCTTTGTCTACGCTACGTCAGTTACAGAGGCACAGCTGCACCGATGCCGCTGCGCCACTGTCATGCTCCTGACGAAGGCGCTCTCAACCGGTGGGAGAGGCGGTAGCTGAAGCTGTCGGCGGGAGGCGCTCTCCTGCCGACGTAACCCTGTCGACTTTGGATGGTGTAAGTTACGTTGCTCAGGGGAGTGGATTATTCGCACCCCTGAGCAATGTGTGTTATACCGAAGTAATTTGTGAGGTAGACGTAGTCCCAGAAAGCTTGTCTCTCTCTCTCTCTCTCTCACCAACAAAAATAGGTCCAATAAAAAATATTACCTCACCCACCTTGTCTCTCTTATATCCTGGGACCAACACGGCTATAACAACACAGCATACGGTCTTTAACCCAGTTTATTTCACAGCTTCCTGAATGAGACAATCTCTCTTGCGTGTCTCTTGTTATAGTGCGACAGGCTGTATTTTAGATCCCAGTGTACATCCCAGCTACATACACCTACCGGTGTTAATTATTTACATCAGGAATTCCGAATCTTGAGCCTGAAGCTTTAGGAATTAATCCCACATTACTTTGAACTTCCTGCCTCCGTAAGAGTCTGATCAGACCCTGATTTCTCTGTGTCCCAGACTGGCAAATATTATTGAGATCTTGAGCCATCTTCACTACTGGCGTAAACCACTTCCTTGGTTTAAATAGCTACAACCCCACTGATTTTAGAGGCGAATTAGGGCCCTTTCTTGCTGAGAACTCGAAGTCCCAATGAGGAACAGTGTCCAAAGTACTGTTCTCTGACGTCTCTAACGATTCCCACTTCTCATGCTCCTCTATGCATGAGGACGTTTTGAGGCAGGTACTCAGCTGGTGTAAATGGATGTAACTCCATTGACTTAACAGAGCTGCATCCATTAACATCGGCTGAGGAGCTGATCCTGTATGTCTCCTGCTTATTCTGTTAGCTTTAATATTGCTGGAGGGCAAGAGACTGATTTCCTGTGTCCTTTCTCTCTGACAGGTAAGATGTGTATCGAACGCCGGTTGTCGGCTCTGTTATCGGGGATCTGTGCGTGATTTTAAAAGTGCTGCTTGCCACGAATCTCACGCCAGCCAATCGCCTTCGGTTTCCGATCGCCTGCTGCAGTGGTGGAGAAGGAGCCTGGCTGTGGGAAACCTGCAAGACACACTGCTTGATCTTATTTGTAGTAGTCAGGAAGGTTTTCCGCAGTAGGGATTTGGATTCTCTTTTGGGGGACATATGACAGCAGCGATTGCAAGCACTTCCCCACCGTATAGACCGGGGGAAGACGTAGGAGAGATGCGGGTTTTTCCCTCTCTTGGTGGAGGGGGCGAAGGAGAGAATTCCCTTCCTCCCACTTCCACTTCAAAGGACAAGGCTGCTGCCTTGCCCTCCTGCTCAGAGCTGGAGTATTTTAGTGCTGCATCCATTGCTGGCAGTGGATGTGCTGAAACCGTTAGCAGGAACTTTCAGGTGGACTGTTCAGTGAATTGAGAAGGGTAGAATTCAAGGCCAGTTGCATACTTTCCCCGTCCCCACTGATAGCCAAGCACTCAGGAACTTGCTGTTGACCTGCAGCTGCTCCTTTCCCCTGCCCCATCTCCATTCTCGCCCTTCTTGTATATGTCATGCCACAGAGCACTTCCTGTGTGGGGGAGAGGAGTACCGTGGGGAAGCTGGATCTCTTTTCCTGGAGCGTTGCTGAAGACAGCTGCAACCTTCCGAAAGACTTCCTGAGCAATGCTGGAACAGCATTGCCACTGAGGAGGCTCCCTTGTACCAAGCATGAGGAGGCAGGTCACATCCCTACCTGGACGGGGAGCAACAAAGGACAAGAAAGTTGTGTATATATATTTAAAAACAACTCTAGCGTTACAAGAAGCCCCGATGGTTTTTCCCCCATTGGGGTCAGTATCCTAAACCCTTGACTGCACAGCTTGACCCATCAGTACATATCCACGCCCATGCTGTCCTACTTTCAGCTGTTGGTTAGATAACCCTTTCCCCCACTGCCCCCCAAAAACACTAACTTTGTGAATCAAAGAAGCACTTTACACACTATGGGAACTTTGACAAGTTGCCTTTGCATCACACGGTGGCCCCGGAACTTCACGACTGCTGGGAATGCTGTTCTTTTGTTCCTCGTTGTTCTTTTGCACTACGTTTGTGTGTCTATATTAATACATATTCCTCAAGGAGAATATGTATCGATATATCGAGTGTGTGTCACTGTGTGTATTTAACTGTACTGTATCTTGTGCATGAGCAGCAAACAGCAGCCCCCGGTCCATGTGCTGTTCCCCTCCGTGCCAGGCAAAGCTGACTTGAAATCCAGCAGTACCAAGAGGCTTTTTTTATTTAAATGTTCTTTTTAAGGACCGTCCGTACAAAGCTCCATGGTTTTTAAGAGCTCAAGAACAGACATTGAGATCTTACATATTTACAACCGAAAATGCATTTTTTATTGTTTTGCTGCTTAATTTTTATAAAACCAACCAACCAGCCCGTTTAGTGTTCAGTTACCTTCAGCATTTCTTTTTCAGAGACTGTGTAGCCAGACCAGGCCTGTGGGTGTGGGCGGTTGAAGACTTGTTGAGGCTTGGATGCTGCGAGTGTGTGCGTGTGTGGGGCGGGAAACTGGCTGCCTGTGTGTGTGTGTGTTTTAACTTATCAGAGTCATGGCAGTATTTGCTTAGCGCTGAGTGGAAAAAGTAACCTCCATGGGCGAAATGCGAACCTGGGGCTTAGCTTTTGGGATCCAATAACATTTTGCGCATGGTGGTTAAATCTTCATTACTTCTCTCTCTCTCTCTCTCTCTCTGCCACTGTAATTTTTTGC
The DNA here is from genome assembly GCF_965140235.1 of Caretta caretta. Taxonomy (NCBI): domain Eukaryota; kingdom Metazoa; phylum Chordata; order Testudines; family Cheloniidae; genus Caretta; species Caretta caretta. Next base: position 20,077,387 of record NC_134220.1, on the reverse strand, counting down.
ACGTTTTTGTATGACACTCTTTGGACAAAATATTATGCAAGGAACAACTCTGACGTGTGAACCAGCTTCATCTGTGGCAAGATGGACGCTTCTGGTGGCAGAACACAAAAGCAAAGAAACCCCCGTCCCTCTCCAGGGGAGTTTGATTACATAATGTGTCGCTTCAGCATCAGGCCTTCATTGCTTCATTCATTCACAGCTTGCTGTTGCTGTGGCTCCGTGTGCCTACGCCTAAAATAAAAACAAACCTGCGGTTGGAGATGTTAAGCAAGAAGCAGACCACTTCGGAAAGGATCGCCACCAGTCCTGCCATAGGCAATTCTACAAGTGCAATACGTTAACCTGGATGCAGCGTGGAAACAGCAAGCCAGAACAAACTTCCCAGCAGACACCTGCTTTTCACACTGAATGCCAACCCCCCCAAACTTAATAGCTTATTGCCAAGTATTAGTCAGTTGCATCCCAGGATTTGTGTTTATGCCACAGGTGTACCGATCCGTGGATACGGCAAGCTCAGCACTAACCTTCCAGCTGTACTTAATTACTTGAATGTATCAATTTTTGTCCACATTCAACGTATATAAATATATATTGCTCCAAAAAAAAGTGGTTTACAGATCTTCAACCAATATATAAATAAATATATATATGTATGTGTGTGTGTGTGTGTGTACATATTATATATATTTTCTCAATACTTGAAACTTAGCCACTGTGCTTGGATTTAAAAAATAAACAACAAGAGAAAGACAAAACAAAGAAGACAGATGATTTCTTTTGCCATCACTTTGGTGACTCTATTTGTTATCTAAATGCATGTAGCGTGAAACCAACTTTTTTTGGGGTAAAAATAGTATTTATTGCTTTGTAGACAATAAGGAATGCAAAAAAGAAGAAAATTTGAAGTTACTAGTGTAGTCTATTCACTATCGTTATGGGTTTGTTACTTGTTGCAGCGTTTGTATGTAGTGTCTTAACTAGATTTCAAGAAACCTCAATCTAATAACACGTATCTTCAGGTTTGTGAGAAAGTGTATGATGATCTTCTTTATAAGGTAATGCTTGATTGTCAACTTTTTTTTTAATTTGTGTTTTGTGTGACTTTTTTTTGGCTTTAAATTGTAAAACACTGATTTAAGAAAATAAAACTGATTTGAAATTGTCCGTGATTGTGTCTCCATTCTCCAGTGTCACTTAGTTGGTAGCATTAAGGCTAATGATACCTCGCTGTTGTTGAACGCTTCTCATCAGTAGAACTCAAAGTGGAGGTCAGTATCAGTTTGCAACTGAGGAATCCCTGTGATAAGCAGATAACTAGATCCCACCAGTCCTGCAAGCACTTAAGCCTGGGCTTAAATTTATGTATATGAGTAGTCCTGGTGGACTAAAGCTTCCTCTCATGCTTAAGTATTTTCAGCATTGGGGTGCTGGAGCGATTTGCTGCACTGTCAGGCTAACATTACATGTCGTGGTTCAGAGGCCTGAGGGCAGGTTAGAAGCACATAGTCAGATGATGTCCCAAATACTAGGGTTGTGTGTAGTGTTTTACGTTTTGAACGTTTTTATAAGAAATGTGGTTTTTGGTAGTTTAAAAAACTTCTGTTTTATTGATATGGTAACAAATTCCCTTGATCTACCAGCTTTTCTAATCCAAGTGTCTGCCTTAGGCTGGGGGTTTTGTTGTTGTTTTGCGGGGGGGTAGAGGAAATTTCAGCCAAAAAGTTTCAGAGAAAAATTCATTGTCTTGCCCATATTAAAACCAACTCTGGCGACTTTTCCTTTGAGAAGCTCTAGTGCCCCCATCCTTTGGAGCAGAGTCTTGAAATTTGGCAGGGGGTAGCCTTTGTGCCAGGGATGTGCCTCTTGCCTTTCCCATGAAAATCTGCCCACATTTGGCCAAGCTATAAACTTCTGAAAAATTGCAGCTTGCACATGCTCAGTAGAGACTTGCTAGAGCTTTGCAGCTAAATTCACGGAAGGTTCCATCTATACTGGGGCCTGTTCCAGCCCGGGGCTGAGCAGAACTTCCCTGTAGTTGGAGCTCTGAGCTGCTGCAAAGCCAAGCATCAGAACTGAGAGCAAGGAGCCTGTCTCTCCTGTGTTCTAAATGAACACATGGAGGAGGAGGATGCCTCGTTTGAATGCAGGGGGAATAGATTGGGACAAGGAGTCTGGTGGGAGGAGATGCAAACTGGAGGCTGGCAGAGTGGGTGGGAGAGAAACTGGAGTTGGGGTGTGGGAGACTGGAACTGGCTGGGCAAGGAGATTGGGAACGGGGGAGAATGAGAGGAAATTGGGAGGGGGAGTCCTGAGGGGTGACCTTGCCATGTAAAGAGTTGGGGACTGGGATGAGAATCTTGAGGAGTAGAGATTGGGATGAGCTACTTGAGAATTGGAGTGGGATGAGGAGCCAGGGGTGTGGAACTGAGACAAGACAGGTTGGAGGGGATGGGATAGTAGGGGTCACACTTGGAAGGAATGGGTTAGAAAAGTCTGTGCCCGCTGGAGCACACTCCCATCCAGACCCCAGAGCACAATCCAAGATTCCTGAATCTCCCCATTCCTCTGCCGTCGGCAAGTCTCTGTGAACCCCAGGGGCACAGTGTGTTCTCCATCCCCTTCTCATGCCGGCTCTCATCGGGGATGACAACATCCTGCGGCTATCAGTTACTCGGTTAGCTCCAGTGACAGAGTTCTGTGTGGTCGATCTAAAGCTTCCACCCCTGCTGATGACCCATGTGGGTGTCACTCGGAGGCCACCTCAAGGAATTTCTCGGTTTTTTCCAGTTTGCTTTTTTTAAAAAGTTGGAAAATGACACACAACGTTCTATTAAAAGAACCTTATTAAATTGCAAAGTTAAGCACTCAAAGCTAGGAAATGCCATCGGGGCAAATGAAGGTTGCATAGGCATCTTTAATTCTGGCACTTCCTAATTTCTTGAATGTTTGCAATCTTACTCTGTAACCTAGTTCTTTGTGTGGGCTGTAGTACGTAGAAATGATGGGAACAGTCTGATGAAATGTAATTCCAGAATATGCTGGTTCATCAAAGCTGAAACATACGGGCCTGTGTGCATAGGAGCAAGTGTGCAAATGTCTGATTCCTGCCTCTCTCATTCTACAGCCAAATGTTTAGAGCACGTACCTGGGATGTGGGAATCCCCGGTTCAAGTCCCTGCTCTGCCTGATTTAAAGAGCTCTGTGATGGAAAAGCATTGCTGCAAAGCCACACTTGAACCTGTCTCTCCGACATACCCAGTGAGTGACCTAACCACTTGGCTAGTCTGGATCTTTGGTGTTTTTTCATTAAAAAATTCAAAGAGGCTACTTCAAACCTTGAAATTCTTCATGAAGCACAATTACTGTTTTCCAGCCAGCCCTGCTGAATACTGTCCTTTCGCTCTCCCACCCCTGTCTTTCCCACCGAAGGGAATTTGATTCATACTGGCTTTCGCTGAGAACATTTTTTTCCTTGAAATGCTGGTCTCGCGTAAGTTATTGTTTATACTGATTCGTTCACTAGGAGAGGCGGGACTTGCTTTTCTCAGAAGAATTGCCCAGTGCAGAGGCTGGTCTTGAGACCGCGTAGTTCAGTGGTTCTCAAACTGTCGGTCGTGACCCCGTTTTAATGGGGTCGCCAGGGCTGGCGTTAGACTTGCTGGGCCTCCAGGACCGAAGCCCGAGCCCCGCTGCCCAGGGCCGAAGTCCGAGGGCTTCTGCCCTGGGTGGCAGGGCTCAGGTTACAGGCCCCCTGCCTGGGGCTGAAGCCCTTCGGCTTTGCCCCCCCCCCATCCCCACCCGGGTGGCAGGACTTCGGTCCCCACTCCTGGAGTTGTGTAGTAATTTTTGTTGCCAGAAGAGGGTCACGGCGCAATGAAGTTTGAGAACCCCTGGTGTAGTTTAAAGCAATGGGAAAAAGTCCTCTTGGCACAGGTTTGACAAGCATTTTGTAAGTGTGCACGGTCAGCCTCCCCATTCCCGCCAAAACAAAGCTCCTGGAGACATTGAAATGACAGCTGGCTTGGCAGCTCAATACGTCGCCGCCTAGTGTGTAGCTCCTGAGGCACGCTCAGAAGCCATGTATTTATTTTGAGTGGGTATAAAACCTTGCTCTGTGGGATGGCTGAGATGTGCATCAACTCGCTGTGATGTGGTCAGGGCAAGAATTAGAAGAGTTGTCACAGTATGTAGCAGAGTCTTTTGCATGCTGGAAAGTACCAAGGGCTGGGGCAGGGCTTTTCTTTTGAGGCTGCCCTTTGGGGAGTTAAAGGACTGTGGGGAAAACTTCTAGCCAAGCAAAGTTCAGAGAAGAATCACATAAACAGCACTTTACACAGTAGGTTGACAACTTTCTGCTGAGTCCATGGGACTCTGTGCGTAGGCAGCAAACCTCAGGGGAAGGAATGAACACAAGGGAAACCAGTGCTCTCTTCTGTTTTATAAAAGTGTTAAAAATGCACTTGAGGGGCCCATGGATTTTGGTGGCACTAGTGTAAATTGCACAGCCTCTCAGACAATCATGAGCTATTTTAGAGCTGTTGCTTTTTTAGTCTAAAAACATAAGCCAAGAAATTTCTCCAGCAAGTTTGGCTTCGTTCCCATTTTATATTTCTTAGCTGGTAAACACGTCAGTAAAATCCTGTTCAGTCCACTGTCAAAGTTCAAAGGGAGGATGGTGCCAGCAAGGAAATGCTCAAGAAGTGGGTGTTTTGAAAACCCAGAGGCTACAAAGCTCAAGTGTTCCAACTTTAGCTACATGCACAAATCCCTTCTTTTTTTTAAGCTCCATTTTTTAAAATGGGGAGCTAACTCAACGAAAGGCCATTTTAACCACCTACTTCAAACTACCATCAGAAAAATGATAGTCCTCTACCTTCCCCTTCAGCCGTGCTTTGTGACTAGTTTTATAGCGAGCTAACCTTAGAAGCGTACTGTTTGTCTGTGCTGATTGATGGTGCTCTTGGAACTGATCAGACTTAGAAGCTGAAGAACTTTGAACGACTGATGGATTTTTTTGGTGGGAGTTGCAGGAGATTGTGCAGCAGAATGGGTAATATGCTAAAGTGGATTTTTGTGAGCAGAGAATTAACACCATTCAGACAAACCCCACTGCTTAGTTTAATGGACTCTGTGTGCCTTAAATATACTGCTATCAATGGAGTGCAGACGATAGGTGCTGGCTTGACAGCCCAGGAAGTTAGCTTCTGGCATTCTCCAGCAGGGCATGGCGTGTATAGCAGGAGGGCAAAACGTACGGTAGTTTTGTGAGGCAGTCTCCCTCAGGGGGCTGGACTGAAATCTCTCGGGTTAGTGTACGCACGTCAGAGCAGGGATTGTCGCTGTCTCCTTACTGCGCCCAGCACAACCGTCCCCCAGTCCTGACTATGGGCTTTAGGTTCTGCCACAGTACAAATAGTTACGGCTACTGTTCCTCACATGATCCAGCAAATATTAGAAACTAGGCTGTCACAGTGAAGCCCTGCAAACTCTAGTAGCTCAGAGCCCAGCTGGTGGATTTGAGGTGCTAAATTCATCACTTGCTTCAATGGGGTTACAGCAGGGATGAATAGGGGACTGAACGTTGGGTGTGGGCTGAATGCTGACCTGAGATCCAGGCCCTTCTGGGAGTTTCAAATAGTAGTTTTGCTCCAGGATCTGTCTGTGCCCTGGGGCCAGTCACTTCACCTCTGTGGGACTCACTTTCTCCATCTGTAAAATGGGGTGCTGGGAGGCTTAATTAAGGGATCTTGGGTGAGTGTCACTAATTGTAAAGCATGGAAAGCTATTATCAAGATCCCCAGGAGTTACAGTAGCTCCAGTTGGAAGGAAAACTGGGTCAGTCAGGAGTCTTAAAGTTCCTAACACTTGGTCATTAGGAAGGTGAAACTTTCTCATTCCATTTTTTTTATATTGATGCTAAACTAGTGTGGTTATGAATATCTGACTCTTAAGGTCTTTTAGCTCTAAATATCCATCACTTTAATACCACTGAACTCGTTTTATTCACACATGGCTTGTTTTGTAGCCCTCATTAAAAAAGTAAAGTAAATCCATTTATTCATGTCTAAATATCAGTGACATCATCGCAAACTTTTCAGAAGCTTTCCGGATCCATCCCTATCTTGGAGCTCTCAGCAGCTGATCTTCCAATGATCTGCCCCACACCATCCATCCATCTTCTTGCTGCTCAGCCCCAGCTCTGTGATCCTCCGCCATTCCTTCCATAATAACTTTCTCAAGATTAAAAAAACCAAGCCAAGGCTGAAGACTTGAAATATTGAAACTTCCACTATCGTAGTCTATAACACACACACACACACACACACACACACACACACACACACACACACACACACACACACACACACACACACACACACACACACCAGCCTTTATTGACTGATTTTTCTCTTATGATAGGAGTCATATTTTAGCGCAAAGGGGTAGAGTTAAGGTTAAGTGTACAGCCTTAACACTAACGTTTCTGACTTGAGTGCTTGCTGCTATTAATACTGTTTTTTGTAAGCATGGAGTTACAAGTGTATTAAAATATTTGCTTAGTGTCATATGTATTACTATTAAAAATTAAATGGCCACACCTGCAACATTTCATATGTAGTTACTGTGGATCTTTACTAGTTTCCAGGTGAGACTGGACAGGCTGGCTTTGTAGATCAAATATGTCACCAAGAGGGAGCACTCAACTTGAAATGGTCTCTTAAAGCTTTAACACATCCAAGTTAATGAAAGAAGACATTAAACTTGGAAGTCCCACAGAGAGCCATGTGCCACAAGTTTACAACCTACCCCTAGCCTTCCATGTAGAGCTTGAAACCATTAAACAGGGGTCAGCCATTAAAAGCAGGGAGGAACAAAGCAGAACTATTGTTAATCTATGTAACCATTTGGCATTTTTCTCTCAAAGGTGGCAGGAGCTCCCTTACTGTCTAGCCCACATACAGCTGCTGAGCAGGGCTCCTACTTATCTCTTCTTGGATCTGGTCTCCTCCTTATGGGCATCTCCTCCTTGGGGCATCACTCCAGCCATGCCTTTGCTGCAAAGCCAGCATGGGGCATATCTTTCTCAGCAGGATGTGCCCCAGAATGCTGTATTTCTTCCTGCTTAACTAGCATGTGTTGAGTCCTTGTGTAACCAGCAGCACTTAGCTACTGAATGTGTGATTCTGCGCCATTAACAGTCAGGCACAGGATAGGAGAAAATGGCGTTGAGGGTAGTAGGAGCAGGCTGTGCTGGATCAGCTGTCTGGGCATTGCAGCTGAAGACAGTATGTTTCGTCCTCAAGTCAGGCTAATTCGCTATGCTGCTGGGCTGTTAGGTTTGACAAGGATGCGTGTTTCAAAGTGAAGGCTTCACTGTGCGTATCAGAGATGGGCCCACACCACACATTCAGCTCTGGGTGAGCAGTTCCTCTGAGTTTCAGGGTGTTCAGGCCCACCTCCCACATATTGGCACATGTTCAGCTTAGACTGATTATACTGGCTGGAAGTACAAATATGGAGCCATTGCTTCAGACCCGATCTGCCATCGCTATCGCGCCGTCCAAAAGGAAAGGACAGGGTTTAAATTCCACTAATCGTAGAGGGCCAAAGTATCAAAGGAAGGTGTAAGAAGGTGCAGGTGGCTATTAAACCAGAAACGCCACCAACCTGTGCAATGCAAATAGGCGTTTGCAGGTGGAAACCATGTAGTTTTGTGCACAAAGGGTCTGTCAGATGTACAGCCTCTCCACTGTGCTCCTAGAAAGGAGGATTGGGTGAGTGCACCAGAAATGCCCATCAGCAATATTTTTACTGCAGGGATCTCCCTATATTTTTAACATAATTATTTTTTTTTTCCAACCAGCAGAATTTTGTGCCTGTTTGTATTACAGTAGCGCGTAGAGAACTGGGACCTGTTGTGCTGGGTAGAGCTGGCTGGAAAATTTGGCAACAATTTTTCATTGAAAAACGCAATTGGGTCAAAATGACTGTGTTGATCGTGACAATTTTTTTGATGGGGGGGAAGTCAAAATGTTTTTGAGTAGCAGCCGTGTTAGTCTGTATTCGCAAAAAGAAAAGGAGTACTTGTGGCACCTTAGAGACTAAGCAATTTATTTGAGTGAAGTGAGCTGTAGCTCACGAAAGCTTATGCTCAAATAAATTGGTTAGTCTCTAAGGTGCCACAAGTACTCCTTTTCTTTTTTCAAAATGTTTTGTTTCAACAGTGTTGATTTGATTCATTTCTACTTTTATAGTCTACGCCAATTAATTTAAATATTTTTATGTATTTAATATTTTGTAGATATATTTAACATTTTAATATGGAAAAATGAAATTAATCAAAACAACACTGTATTGATTTTGTAAGTGAAATTAAGTGATACTGTCAACAATTTTTTCCCCAAATTTTCAGTTTGTAGAAAAGTTTGCATTTCTATTCCAAATTGGACCTATTCTTTTTTAAATATAGGAATTTCTTGTGGAAGGGAACTTCTGGTACTTGATGTTATGCACTGCAATATACAATTTCAGGTTAGCTTAAACCTGTTCTTAATTAACTTAAGCTAAACCTCAATAAGCCTGATTTACACCCAAATAAGAATGTCAAGTTTAGCTTTTTGCATCGGTTTAGAATCACGCTGTATGTTAAACTGGTGCACCCCTGCATGCAGGCAAACTCCCACAGCTAATGTCTAACCCGATTAGATAAGAGAGCTGTACTTCCCACTGCCAGACTGTGCTACCTTTCCCCATGACGCAGACTTTCTCTCTGATAACATGAAATCAAGAAAAAGCTAAACACTGTGGGTTTATCTACTCTGCAAAGAAAAACCCAGGGCACTGAATCTCAGAGCGCTGGTCAATTAACTCAGGCTTGCAGGGCTAAAAATAGCAGTGTAGCCCATTCCCACTTGGGCTGGAGCCCGGGTTCTGAGACCTTCCCCACTCGCTGGGTTTCAGAACCTGGGCCTCCAGTCCAAGCCAAAACATCTACACTGCTATTTTTAGCCCCGCAGCCCGAGCCCTGCAAGTCTAAGACAATTGACCTGGGCTCTGAGACTCAGCGCTGAGGGTTTTTCTTTGCAATGTAGCCAGACCCTTTGACAAGAGTATATAAAATCTCTCCCTACATCCCCAGCTGGGCCCCAATTCAGCAAAGTTCTTAAGCACATGCCTAAATCCATCTCTACTTAGTACATTTCTTAAGTGGGTTTTTTTCCCATTTGAAGTCTATACGACTTACAGTTAGGCCCATGTTTGTTATTTGCTGAATCAGAGTCTGTTTCCTCTGACATTTAAAAAAAAAATTAAGTATGGCTTCTGTATTAAGTATGAATTGGGGCACTGTGGATGTTTGATCTTTTAATTTCTCCCGGACAATTAGCTGTTAAAGGTCATGCAATAAGAGCAAGAAAGTAAAGAAAGGTAATTATACCAAATCCAGGGATAAGTCTCTGATGTGATCTATGATCTTGATATACCAAGTTGTTAACTATCCCTGTATAGATATTGCACTGGCAAAACAATTTTTTTTGTTAGAATTGCAATAATACACAAGGAAGAACTCACCCAGCAAAAGTCATTAATTTCAAAATGTAAAGTGGTTATGGTTAAAGTGTGGGTAAAGTGGTAAATTTCCACAGCCTTACTCCAGGACTAGGGGAGCTGCAGTCGGAGTAATCCCCTTGATCTCGCATTAAAATGCATTTTAAATGTTAAAAACACTGTCCTCTCAAAAACTCCAAATGGACAAACTGAAGGGGCTGATGCTAAGGCAGAGAAGCCAGAGTCCACTCCTTGAATTGCATGAGTCTGAAGAGAGGTTGGGGTTCGGAGGGGAATTCACAACAAACTTGTAACCTTTATACAGGCTTTAAAAATCAAATAAATAATATTTCACCGGCCAAATAAAAGATTTGAGCAAATTGCAGAAGCAAACAATTTGCTCCCTTCCACTGCTCTTCAGGTCACGCTGTCTGATGCATGATAAGTGGTTAGTAAAATTTCAGCCTTCTATTATCTAATTAAAATTAAGGCCCGTAACATGGCATGGGTTGCTGAGACCTGTCTGGCAGAGGTGGCAGGGCTGTTTGGCTGGGCCCTCCATACAGTAGGAACAGATCGGCAAGGAGGTGATGGGAATGTGTTGTTTTTGCATCCATTCTGAAGTGGAGCAGGGCTCAAAACAGTGAGTTCAGGATACAGTGAACATGGGGCTGAGTTTTGATGCCCGCTGTGGAGATTCTCTAAGGCCACCATGGGAAGAGCTCCTATTCTCGGCCCCTTGTGCCATTCTGTAGCCTCTGCTCCAGCTTTAAGGGTATTGTAGGTTTGTGCCCCTGCTGCTTCCGGCTGGACGGGCCAGGGAGACTGAAGAGTGGGAGACCAATAGGCTCTGCTTCCCCAAACCCTACTGCATGGTGGTTCCTGTGCAATTGGACTTTCTGATGCAACGGGGGTGTTCATCCCCCTGCCCGGCTACCAAATCCTCTCACCCTCTGTGTAGCAGAACCACTGCCATGAGGCCTTCCAGCATCGAGAATGGATTTTCCTCCGTGAAGTCATGAGCTGCCTCCTTTCCTCTCCATGCAGTAACCAAAGCTTCCCTGTCTTGGTTTCATCCCCTCAACACTGCAATGAAGGGGCTTTCCATTGTCCGTCTAGCCACTCCCCCGGATCTGCGAACTTCAAACGGTAACAGATAGGAGCCATGGGATTTCTCTGCTGCCTCTGGTGGCTTTGCTCACTCCCTCTCTCCGGGCAATGCTCTAAAGCCCGTCTGGCTCAAAGTTACTCCTGCAGTTCAGAGGAACAGCCGTGTTAGTCTGTATTCGCAAAAAGAAAGTCTCTAAGGTGCCACAAGTGCTCCTTTTCTTCCTGCAGTTCAATAGCTGAGCTCTTGAGTTGCACCAGACTGCATCAAGAGGCAGGTAACTGCAAATAATTTTCACAGGAAGTGATGCATCCAGAGCCATCTAAAGAGTGACAGACAGACACACAACCATACCCACATCTTTTTTGAAAGTGGTGGTGTTGCTGTGTTGGTCCCAGGCTATGTGAGAAACAAGGCAGGTGAAGTAACATCTTTTATTGAACCAGCTTCTGTTTCCTTCCCAGATCAGAAGAAGAGCTTGGTGAAGCTTGAAAGCTTGTACTGCACCTTCCACCAAGACACGTCGGCCCAGTAAAAGATATTACCTCACCCACTTCGTCTCTTTTTTTTTAAGTCGCAGTCTGATCTCTTCTGTTGTAAAAGAGCACCTCCTGCTGGTTCCCGTCCTTGTTTTAGATTCGACTCAGGCTGGCATTAAAGACTCATTACGCAATTCCCATAGTATCCAGCCTCTGGACCCACTGATTGTGAGACATGTGTCTGTTTCTGCCAAAACGTTGTATCTGATATTTTGGGTGATATCCCCAAATTAGATGAGTCCTGGGCTAGTGGGGGGAAAGCAATCCAAATAGGCACCCGCTATTAATCATAGAATAGAATCATAGAATATCAGGGTTGGAAGGGACCTCCGCAGGTCATCTAGTCCAACCCCCTGCTCAAAGCAGGACCGATCCCCAGTTTTTGCCCCAGATCCCTAAATGGGCCCCCTCAAGGATTGAACTCACAACCCTGGGTTTAGCCGGCCAATGCTCAAACCACTGAGGTAACATCAAAAATCTCGAATTACCTCTAAATTTTTTAAACTGAATCCAGCAGTTCACCAGCTATGCTCTTGCTCCTGAGAACTGATCCTGGCAGCTTAAAATAACTAATGTTGGTCATGGTTACGCAGCTAACGTGCTGTGACGACTACCTTTCATGCTGACCACTATTGTCGCCTTGAGCTCCCCTGGCTGTCTGTATCCAGCTGCTGTCTCTTGTCCTGTACAGAGACTGTAAGCTCTTTGGGGGCAGGGACTGTCTTTTCATTCTATGTTTGTACAGGCACAGTGGGGTCCTGGCCCAGGACTGGGGCTCCCACGTGCTACAGTAATATAAATAATGCAGTTGAAGGCATTGCAACAGTAGTAGGTGGGCAATGAATGAAGATATGGCAGGTGCTTGGTCTCTAAAATACGGCAACCTTTTAAGCACGGTGACCACTTCTACTAGAGGGAGCCGGTGTGAGGGTCAGTTCAAATCTGGAAATTGGAGAGTAAGTGAATGCAAAGCAGTGAGAGGGAACCTGAGCTGGGGAACTCCAGGCCTTCTCTGAGGGTATCTTGGGAGCCAACAAGAAACCCAGAGATAAGGCAAAAAGAGCAGAAAGTACCAATGTCTAGTGTAAAGCTAAGACCAACAGAAGGGAACACTAGACAAAGTAGCTATTAAGGTAAATATTGAGAACGGCATGCGGGCTCGCTTTCAAGACTGCTCTGATGAGCTATAAGAGCTTACACAGCAAAATATGAATGGATTAGTACAAGAACATATGGATTCTCAGAACAGTGCCTTAGACAATCCTCTTCTGTATCTTTTCCATATCTCAGGTTAGTGAATGGTATTAGCAGTGGGAAATTTTGTGCCGTTAGTTTTTGGACTGGGCCCAATGGACTGAGACAGAGGACCCTGACTCTCATCGCTGAAAGGAGCAGGGAACGGAAGATTTCAAGTGTGCTAAGGTAAGTTGTGTTTTATTTTTAAAGGTGAGTTACTTTAGCAGTACCTATCTGCTGTTTTGGTACTCCTCATTCTGCAGCCCGGAGAGAGCAAACCTTCTGATTCGCAGCCCCAGCAGTAGGGACTGTGGTTGCCAGTACAGGCAGCAAGTGAACCATTAATTTCAGATCTGTTCAGCCTTCCCCCCCCGTGCAAAGCATGAAGGAAAAAACAGTGTTGTCAGCATGATTAATTAGCATTGTGGCAGCTGAGCTCTGCAGTGCCTTTGAGGAGCAATATCCAGGCAAACCTTCTGAGGGTCCCCACTGCAGCAGCAGAGACCACTGGCTCTATCCTGCATCCATTAAAGTCAATAGTAAAACTCCCTTTAGACTTAAAAAAAAAAAAAAAAAAAAAAGACAGTCTGCTTGCCTGGGGGGGGGCAGGTGAGAGCAAATGTAGCTCAGGCTGAGTTTGGTATACCTGCTCCGTAGAGTGACCACAAGCAGAGCACAGGCCCCGAGCATGCATGCCTGCTGCAGCATGCCTTTTCTCTGGTAGCTATTGCCATGGGCATGCAGAGACCTGAAAAGTGTTTTAACACTCGCTAGATCGATTAGACATCAGTGTCATGCAAGCTACCCACCTTTGTCCGAGATAAGGCAGCGGTTCAAATTCTGCTCTGGTTTACATTCCCAGAAGGGGGCTGATGGCAGAATTTGGTGCACAGTATTGTATGCTGTAGGCAGAAGATACAATACCTGTGACTAGGATGAGTTGAGTAATTAGTTCAGGAGGATGCACCTTGGGATTTTTCCCAGTGAGATTTTCAAGGGCTTGTGTGAATGAAGTTCTTTTCTTTTATAAACTGAACCTGAGAGAGCGAGGAATGACGCTGACTACATTTAAGGAGCATTTTCGCACAAGAAAAATAATCCATATGCACTAACTTCTCCCCCTGCTCCCATCGAGAAAGTCTAAGCTATTTGTCATGCTGTGCTGAATTGCTGTTTGACACGTGTGTAAATGTCCCATAGTCCCTGGATTCACTTGAATCCACTGAAAGGTTTTAGGACGTTGATTTCACAACTGAGTGAACTTGAGAGTAGCAACTGCAGCTCAGGGCAGGTAGATGCACCATTCAGCACACTTCAATGTTGTTATTGCTACTAAACATACATGAAACATTATGCTGCTCTCATAAAAACAGCAGGGAACTTTATGATTTCCTGTACAGACTCCAATTTAGTTTTGATCATGCAGCAGAAATGCATGTGCAGGGAATTAAACCCCTCGTTAATTTCATTCCCAAAGATGCTAGGTAAGAGCTAGCTGTGTACTGCATATCAAATCCAAGCTACTGCCCTGATTCTATGGCTGCATAGACCTCATGATCATCACCAACAATCAAATGCGGGAATCACAAGCCACCTCCACCAACTACTGCAATATTAAAGCTTCTATCCTTTGGGGGCGGCAGGAGGGGAAGAGGCACTTCCCAACTCTACCACAGACTTACTCTGTGATCTTGAGCAAGTCACTTAAGCTCCTTGTGCCTCAGTTCCCCATGTTAAAAATCAACCAAATAGCTCCTCACCCCCCTTTCCCGCCTCCCAACAGACACAGAGGATAATGAACGATCCTTCCTTTAGAAGTCTTGTCTGTTTAGTTTGCAAACTCCTTGGGGTTAGATGTGTTCTCTTACTATGTATTTGTACCGCATATAGCAATAACGGGACCTTAATCTAAGATGGGGCCTCTAGGCATTACCACAGTGATGGTGACACCATTAATGGGGTTTTGATACTACAGAGATGGGCACTATAGAAAACCCTGCGATAGATAGATTTTCTTAAGAAAACCTGAATATCTAATCTAATCTAAGGCAGCTGTTCATAACTAGGCTCCATGGGGCACTTGCTGGTGATCTGTACACAGCTGGCTGATCACATGGTGCTAGCTATTCTTCCTTCTTTCTGGCTGCTAAACTGCACTAAAGACAGGTGAAGTCCATTCAGTACTACTCACAATATTCCTTTACCACATAAGCTATTGTGGCTGTTGTGACGAGGATGTTTTAACTGGGAATTGGTCCTGCTTCGAGCATGGGGTTGGACTAGATGACCTTCTGGGGTCCCTTCCAACCCTTATATTCTATGATTCTATGATTCTATGTTATGCAACTGCAGATTGGGGTGGGGGGTCCATGGGGCTGAGGATGGGAAGGGAAAAGAGGCCTGTATGAACTGAAAATGCATTCGGAGGGGACTGTGCAACTATCAGTTGCGGGGGGGGGAGCCAAATTGATGTTTGTCCATGAACCTGTGGGAGGGTAAATGGGCTCATGTGCCTGTACTTGGCCATGAGACAATAGTCTATTACAGTGAGGTTGACTCCATGAAATAAAAAATGTTTTGAGAAGCCCTGGTCCAAGCAATCTATAGATTGCTCTTAATGGTTTCATTGGCAGTGGGTCTGCTTCATCTTATTTTGACAGGCTGGCTTTTATCACTTCTCTAAACAAAGTGCGGCTGGGATCAGGTGATGAATCTTCCCCATCCCACATTGCCTCTGAAATAAGTCAGATGTGTTGGTCCTGAAAGGGACATGCTGTATTTCTTTCCCTTATTAGCAGAAACAACAAGTCCATAGTTGATAATCTGGCCTGTTTATAATTGCCAACCATCCCAGTTTCCAACTGAATAAACAGACGTTGCTCCCTGACGCTAATCTGTAGACCCTTCTTACTAATATGGAAAGAAACCAGAGTCCCATTCATGTGGTTCTGCCCTATAAAGCAAGTGGTTCTCAACCAGGGGTACACATACCCCTCCGAGCACAGGCGCCAAATTTCCTTGGCGCTGGTGCGTGCTCGCCCCCAGCCCCGCCCCCTCCCCAAATCCCCGGCCCCACCTCTTCCCTAAGCATGCTGCAGTCCTCCTCCCTCCCACCCTCCAGCGCTTGCCAAGCCAATTTTTCCCCGTGGGTGCTCCAGCCCCGAAGCACCCACGGAGTCGGTGCCTATGCCTCCGAGTACTTAGAGGTCTTCAAGGGGTGCATCAACTCATCTAGATATTTGCTTAGTTTTACAACCGGCTACATAAAAAGCACTAGCGAAGTCAGTACAAATTAAAATTTCATACAGACAATGACTTATTTATACTGCTCTGTATACTATACGCTGAAATGTAAGTACAATATTTATATTCCAATCGATTTATTTTATAATTACATGGTAAAAATGAGAAAGTCAACAATTTTTCAGTAACAGTGTGCTGTGACACTTTTATATTTTTATGTCTGATTTTGTAAGCAAGTAGTTTTTAAGTGATGTGGGGTACACAAGACAAATCAGACTCCTGAAAGGGGTACAGTTGTCTGGAAAGGTTGAGAACCACTGCTATAAAGCACAGAAACTCAGAGCATGAGAACGCAATTTCCAGATGCACTCTGCTTTTCAGGAGATACATGCTGGTGCCTGATAAGGTGACACCTCATGTTATAATTGTGCAAATCAATACAGATAATTGATTAAGTTAAGTTAAGTTAAGTTTGCTGCAGAATACACTGCCAGATAGTTTTGTAAAGAATGATAAGATAGGTGGGGAAAAGAAAATGTTCAGAGTCCCAAGTAGATCAGAGCAATTTTTTTTTTGATCCAACCTTTTTTGGGGCAAAAATGCAGATTTGGTGACACCAACACGTATTGAAAATTTGTGTTAATTTTGCCAAATTCTTTCCATCAGAAATAAACTCCCTAAAAATTTTCCCCAAAATTCAAAACGTTTAATTTTGATATTTTTGTAACAAAACTTTTGATTGATTTTGATTCAAAATGACATTTTGTTTAGACGTTTCCTTTAATTTTATTTTGAAAATGTTTTAAAAAATTAAAAATGCTCTAAATTGAAATGAAACATTCTGTTTCAAGTCAAACGAAGCATTTCATTTGACCTGAGATGAAATTTTGTTCAATTCACCAAAAGTTTTAAAAATTTCAATTTACCGTTCAATCTAAAATGATTTGTGTTTAATTTTTTCAGAAGCGCCAGCAAACCAAAAAATCCATTATTTGCCCAGCGCTATTCCACTGGACAGCGATGAAGTCTGAGCAGCGAGCAATACATTATCAGACTGCTGGTTCTTGGGTGATATATTAAGCTTATACATCATCAGACCCACAGTGCTGTCCTGCTCTGATAATATATTAATGTAACATGTCATTGCAGGGGCAGCCCTCTGATGATGTATTATCAGCTGCTGCAGGACCAGCTGTTGCCTCCCATTCCGCTGAAACATTGTCCATTAGGCAATAATGCAGTAAATTTAGACTTTTGTGGGTGACTTTTCCCAGCTCTGGCATTGATGCTGTCTGTGACTTTGGGTAAATTGCTTTATGTGCCTCTGTTTCACCATCCCTAAAACAAGGATAGTAATCATACTTATTACCTCCCAGCAGGAGTGCTGAAATAATTTGTATTGTGGGGGTGTTGTGAGCCATTGAACCAAACTCTAAACCCTGTATATGATGGAAACCACTTCAAGCCCGGGGGTGCAGCAGCACCCCTAGTTCCAACACCTATGCTTCTCAGAGATACAGTGAGGATTAAAATACTCCTTAGGAAAATCTTGCATGACCAATTAATTCAGGAGAAAAAGTGAGCTCTTGGCTCATACATAAAAACAACAAGGAGTCTGGTGGCACCTTAAAGACTAACCGATTTATTTGGGCATAAGCTTTTGTGGGTAAAACACCACTTCTTCAGATGCATGGAGTGAAAATTACAGATGCAGGCATTTTATAATGACACATGAAGGGAAGGGAGTTACCTCACAAGTGGAGAACCAGTGTTGACAGGGCCAATTGGATCAGGGTGGATGTGGTCCACTCCCGATAAAAGATGAGGAGGTGTCAATTCCAGGAGAGGCAAAGCTGCTTTTGTGATGAGCCAGCCACTCCCAGTCCCTATTCAAGCCCACATTAATGGTGTTAAATTTGCAAATGAATTAGCAATAAATGGTGTTGAATTTGCAAATGAATTTTAGTTCTGCTGTTTCTCTTTTGAAGTCTGAATCTACTCTAGTGACACCATCAGAGGACTCAGCCACACCATCAGAGGCTCATTCACCTGCACGTCTACTAATGTTATATATGCCATCATGCGTGAACAGTGCCCCTTTGCTGTGTACATTAGCCAAACCGGACAGTCCCTACCTAAAAGAATAAAGGGACACAAATCGGACATCAGGAACAGTAACATACAAAAGCCAGTAGGAGAACATTTCAATCTTCCTGGACCTTCTATAACAGATTTAAAAGTAGCTATACTTGAACAAAAAAACTTCAGAAACAGACTTCAAAGGGAAGAACTAAAATTCATTTGCAAATTTAACACCATTAATTGGGGCTTGAATAGGGACTGGGAGTGGCTGGCTCATTACAAAAGCAGCTTTGCCTTTCCTGGAATCGTGTGCAGGGGGAGGTTGACAGGTGCTGCTGAAAGAGACTTGCTGATGGTTGGAGAAGGGGAACTTGGCAACAGAGAGAGCTGGACCAAGTCAAGTGAATGGCCGTTTTGGAGGGTTGAACCAGGGCTACAGGTCGAATGAAGAGGTAAGGAAACATGCGGCCAAGGGGTCAGGTGGAGGCTGAAGTCACTGAGGATGAGTGAGGAGAGAGAGGTGGAAGCTGAGGGGGAGGAGTTGGGTGGACGGCGGATGACAGCCCCACGGAAGGGGAGAGACACGCTGGGCAGGCTCAGAAAAGGGGAGAGCCAGGAGGTGGACGGATGAAATATGACAAGGTTGTGGAGGGCCGAGATCTGTTTCGAGATGGAGGGGGCACGCCGGAGCCAGCAAGAGAAGGGGCAGGGGCAGCTTGGGTGACCAGATGTCCCGATTTTATAGGGACAGTCCATAGTTGGGGGCTTTTTCTTATATAGGCTCCTATTACCCCCCACCCCCTCCGGCTTTTTTCACGCTTGCTGTGGGGGCACCAGGGGGAGGGCGTGAGGCTGAGGAGGGTAGCGCAAGACGGGCGGCGGAGGGGGGGGGGAGATCTGGCTGTGGGGCAGGAGGGAAGGCCAGGGCCGGCGCTGGAGCGGATGTCACCACAGATGAAGGGGGCGGAGGCGGGGCCTGGATGCCAGGGGACAGGCGGGGCTGAGCCAAGCCTCCTTCGTTACACTGACAGAGCTCGGCGCCCCCCCGGCCCGGCCGCCCCCGATGCTGGGGAATCCGGAATCCAGCGGGCTCCTGGCTGCCTGGGACCGGCCCTGGGGGGTCTGCGCAGCGCCAGGGGAGCGCGGATCCGGGCGGGGCTCCGTTCTGCAGGCTGCCCGGTCCCCTGCGGGGGCTGAGGTGGCTCGCAGGGCGCGGGCAGCCCCCAGCAGCACGCCCTGGCCGGCCCGCCTGGCGCTCGCCCCGCGCTCCTCCTCCAGCTCCTCTCAGCACCGGGGCCGCGCGGCGTGCTGGGAAGGGAAGCGTGTCCCGAGCCGGCGCCCGTAGGGGATCCCGGGCGGGGGGTGGCGGTGACTGTGCCCACGTGGTGCCGGCCGCCGAGCCCCAGCCCTGCGAGAGCCGCGTAAGTGGCCGCGGCCGCTGCAGCTCGTGGCGCCCTTGCTGGGGGCGGGGCTGTGCCCCCGGACTCCCCCGGGGCGGGCGGACCTGGCGGGGGCCATGCCTGGGCGGTGGCGACTTCTCAGGGCGGTGGCCCGGGGCCTCTCGGCGAGATCGGGCGGCGGGGGGCCGAAGAGCGCGCCCGGCGTATGTACCCGTGTCTGGCGGGCGGGCCCTTCGCCTGGCCCCCGGGCTCCTCCGGGGGGCGCGGCTGGGCTCGCAGGCTGGAAGATGGGCGCAGGGAGGGGGAAAGTGTCTGATCCTGATGGTGCAGCTTCCTTCCTTTCAGGGCTAGGTCCTCGCGGGGGGCGTCCAGCGCCTCAGCGGGGGGGTGACCCCCCGTCCTGGGCGCCAGATTTCAGGAAAAAGGGGGACGAATTGGAGAACGTCCAGAGGAGCGTAACACAGACGATTAAAGGTCTAGGATACGTGCCCTATGAGGGAAGAGTGAAAAAGCTGGGTTTGGTTAGTGTGGAGAGGAGAAGATGGGGGGGGGGGGGGAAGAGGGTTGGACTAGGTGACCTCCTGAGGTCCCTTCCAACCCTGAGATTCTGTGATAACGGTTTTCAAGTACATAAAGTGCCCGAAGGAGGAGGGTGAAAAATGGTTCTTGTGAGTCTCTGAGGCTAGGATAAGATGCAGTGGGCTTCAATTGCAGCCCCGGGCGGTTTAGGTTGCACATTAAGGAAAAAGTTCCTAACTGTCAGTCGGGGTAGTTCAGCACTGGCACAAATTGCCTGGGGAGTTTGCAGCATCTCCTCACTGGAGGTTTGTAAGAACAGGTGAGACAAACACCTGTCAGGAATGGTCAAGTTGGTAGGTAGTCCTGCCTTGAGTGCAGGGGACTGGGTTAGATGACTTCTTGTCAACTAACCAGTCCTACACTTCCTTGATTCTGTGTCTCTTATGCACTTCCCTGCCTCACTCTCTCAAGGTGGCCGTTCTCAAGCATTCTGTATTAGATAATATATGCTGTGGCATATGCCATCACTAAGGCTGCGTTTTAGTCATGGGTATTTTTAGTAAAATGTATGGATAAGTCATAGGCAGTAAACAAAAATTCATAGCCCGTGATCTCTCCATGATTTCCACTATATGCCCCAGACTAAATCTTGGGGGGGGGGGTGGCCTGGGGGTGCCAAGGGTGCTGGGGAGGGGCGGCCCTGGGGATGCCACGGGTGCTGGGGAGGGGCGGCCCTGGGGATGCCACGGGTGCTGGGGAGGGGCGGTGGTTCGGGGCCCAGGACCCTGCTGGTGCTGGGTGTGTGCGTGGTGGGGCCAGCAGGCTCCCTACCTGGCTCCGTGCCTCCCCAGAAGCGGGGACATCCCCTTAGCTCAGCTCCTAGGCGGAGGCATGGCCAAGCAGCTTTGTGTGCTGCCTCCGCCCAGAGCGCTGGCTTCGTAGCTCCCTCTGGCCACCCGGCTGACTGAAACTTCGTACGAGAGTGTGGCCTAGTGGAGAGAGACAACAGTGGGGGATCCAGGAGAAAGCTGGGTTCCATTCCTAGCTCTGTCAGTGGCTTGTTGGGTGATCTTGGACAAGTCTCTTCCCGTACATCTTAGTTTCCTGATAAGTAAAATGAGGCTAAAGATGCTTGTAAAGTGCTTTGTGATTGTATGAAAAGCACTATTAAAGAGCTAGGAATTATTGTTAGTTCATTTATAAACAGGGGGAGCACATTGGGCACCTTGCTCAAGGAACAGCTGTGTATCAACAGCTGTGCAACCCTGTTTGGACCAATGTTGGACAAGAAAGGGTGAGAACGTGACCAAATTGCAAAATACTGGCACAGGCTTGGTCTAAGTTAGGTTGACATAGCTACGTTGATCCGGGGTGTGAAAAAAAACTAGCTACTGTAGTTTAGCTGGGGAAGAGGAGTGTAGAGGTGGTGTCCTACGCTGATGGAAAAATCCCTTCCATGGGCGTAGGCTTAATCTATGCAGAGGTAGCTATGCCACTGTAGTTTCAATAGTGTAGACACAGCCAAGTGGAAATTTTCTTAAATTACTCTCCCCACAGTTTCTCCAGCTCACAACCAAAAATACTAAACTGCGGCCCAAGTGCTGGGTGTGATCCATTCGCTGTTTGTTTTTTCCACTGATGGAGATGCCATTTTGTGTTCCACTACTGCTGAAGCCTGCTTCCTGCTCTGTCACTTTCAGGGGTTTGCAATGGCTGGGGATATGAGAGCAACGGCTGCCAGTCAGGCAAAAAGATTTAAGAGCAGCAATGAGGAAACAGAAAACCAAGAGGAAAATGGACACCAAGACAAACGGTTCAAGAGAAGCCAAAAGGATGTGGAGGATCAGAATAAAAAATTTCCCAAAAGGAAGATTGTTCTGTTGATGGCATATTCTGGGAAAGGCTACCATGGGATGCAAGTATGTGGTTAGGCAATAAATACTATTCAGCCTCTTGTGTTTGGGGTGCATGTCTGTCTCCATCAATATGTCCAAAGTAGTGCTGTGTCTGAAATGAGGGGAGGGAGGTGGTAACCAAGAAGGACGAGCAGCCGTAGGCTCCAAAAATCCAGGAGGCTGGGACACGCCTCGCTTAACCTCAGATTCAGACGTGTTAGTGTCATTCAGAGAACATAGTTTGTTATGCTAGCAGCCAGTCCGCACCAGCTTTCCCACCAGTGCAGATCCTGGTAGAACTGTACCAGAGCTGTAGCAATGAAGGGAGATTTTTCAGAAAAACCTTGCTGTAGATAAGCCTGCTGTGTGCACTGAAAGCACCATGCTGCGGCTCCATGCTGCAGTTCAATTAATGACCCTAGTGCTATCTTATAACGTCCCTGCTACCTTTCCAGTGAGCTCTCTGCTTGAGGCTCTGCAGTTGTGGCTGTTTCACTGGCTCTTGGATTTTCCCCGCCCTGCTCATTTCACTTCTAAAATGTGTTTGGCCACTGTCGGAAGACAGGATACAAGCATCTGTGGGCTGGATGGACCTTTGGTCTGACCCAGTATGGCCATTCGTATGTTCTTATGTTTAGATGTGTACCAGCAAAAATGGTAATAAGCATTCCGGAATGTGTCCTGTAGTGTAGGTGGGTATTCAGTATATCACTGAAACACGGCACATGGCCCCAAAACATGCAGATTACATTTCTGCCTCTTTCTGTTGCATTTTTTGAACCTGTCTATACTGGGGATACTTGCCCTAATGCAGGCCCATGGTTTTGATGTGCTGCACTGGAGTGGCTTACTTCAGTTTGGAAACAGGCTAAACTGCCCTGCTGCAGCTAAATTACATAGTGGGGGTGGGTTTGTGTTGGTGTAGCAGAAGTATAACAAAACTGCTACAAAATGTCTCCAGGATAGACAAGCCCACAGATACATGGCTGCTCTCTTAACCACGCTGTGCAGAAAGTGACTTTTCTAATGCAATAGTAGCAGCAAAGTTGTGAACCCTTAGATTTATACAATCGAAGCATGTATAAATCTAATTTATGAATATGGTGACTCAATTCCAGTGTGCTGGCTTTGGAGTGACGCTGGCTGTACTGGAATAACATCTCCTTTGGTCTCGTGTTGCAGACCCACAGATGGGTCATTTGTAATCTCCATATAAATCCAGTTACTCATGGTTTGGGCAGAGGTTGAGGAATCATCTGAAATCACTTCTATTTGTTACCAGCTACAATAGTAAAAGAAATACTGAAAATGTATCTGTCTCATTCATAACTCCAGGTAAAATATAATTGGTAGGGTTTGCTAGAGAGGGGCAGTGCTGTTTGTTTTGTGAAGAGATAACTTTGAAAATTGATTGGGACTCTAGTGGTTATTGGGTTCTGGGTAACGATGGGTCTTCAAAGAAAGTATTAATTATAGTTTTCTTCCTCTATTTTATCTTCAGCGAAACGTGGGGTCCTCGCAGTTCAAGACGATTGAGGATGATTTAGTATCTGCCCTCATTCGGTCAGGGTGCATTCCAGAAAACCACGGTGAAGATATGAAAAAAATGTCCTTTCAGAGGTGTGCGCGAACAGACAAGGTGTTGAAGCTCTTTCTTTCATGCTCTAACAGAAGCTAGTAGCACTGAGATTGTTGTGACTGTCTCTGGTCATGTGCATTTTGGATCACAGATGAGAAATAGGTTTCAGAGTAGCAGCCGTGTTATTCCGCAAAAAGAAAAGGAGTACTTGTGGCACCTTAGAGACTAACACATTTATTTGAGCATAAGCTTTCGTGAGCTACAGCTCACTTCATCGGATGCATACTGTGGAAAGTATGCATCCGATGAAGTGAGCTGTAGCTCACGAAAGCTTATGCTCAAAGAAATTGGTTAGTCTCTAAGGTGCCACAAGTACTCCTTTTCTTTTTACTTTAACTGTGTTCATCTATTTGTTACTTCTTCCTCCCAACCCACTCCTGCCCTGTTTGTTCCATCCTGTTTGATATATTAGGAATTTTTTGGGTTGGGGACTGTTTTTGTTCTTTGACTATGTGGTGTCTAGCACAAAGGGGGCCCTAATTCTTAACTGAGATTCATAGATGCTACTGGCACCTTAGAGACTAACCAATTTATTTGAGCATGAGCTTTCGTGAGCCACAGCTCACTTCAAGTGAGCTGTGGCTCACGAAAGCTCATGCTCAAATAAATTGGTTAGTCTCTAAGGTGCCACAAGTACTCCTTTTCTTTTTGCGAATACAGACTAACACGGCTGTTCCTCTGAAACCTGATAGATGCTACCATGATGTACAGACTTGCATACAGCATGTGTTTGGTTTTGTATGACTCAAATACAGTGAAATACCACAGCAGAGAGTGATAGTATAATATATTTTCAACCTTATCCCTTCCTCCACACTAACCAAATTACACTGCTAGCCCATGAGTGGACAGATGATTTTGTGGCTGAAGCACACAGTTGGGAGATCTGGATTCTGTTCATGGCTTTGCTACAGTAGGCTTCTATGTGATTCAGGGAAAATCCTTTAAACTCTTTGTTATCGCAGTTTTACAAGTGGGGGAAAAATACCATGCATCTTAGGTTTGCAGTGGTGCTGAATTTACTTGTGTGTCTTTCTGTGTGATTTTGACTTTATGGTTCTCACTTCAGTTTGCAATGACCAATAACAGCAAAAAAAAATGAACTGAGAATGTAAACAGACTATCCATTTTAAATTTTTGTTCTCATACAGATCTTTCACTGTGGCACAACTACCAATGTGTGTTCTCGTTGTTTTTGTTTTCATAGGGCGTGTCTGCCGCTGGACAGATTGTGTCACTGAAGATCTGGCTGATAGATGACGTTTTAGAAAAGATCAATAACTGTCTTCCTTCTCATATCAGAATTCTGGGTAAGAATAATGAAAAAGTGGGTATCCCAGCAGTCTGTACAAACACTGATTTTAGTTTAAAGAGGAATTCTTTATCATGGAGCTTTTTGCTATACCATTCAGATTTTTTTCCCCCTCAAATATTTCAATGTGAAAAGGGTTTTTTTGTTCTACCCCCTGCCCCCCCCCCACCTTCTATTTTATATAGTTTCTTCTTGGTGGGCGGGGATTGTAATGTGGCTGAAATTGGCTGATTCAAAAGTTTTGTTAACAAAATGTCATTTTTAAAATGAGGACTGAAAAGAGTCACCGGGGGATTCAGCTCCAAGAACAAGTGTGATGCCAGAACCTACTTCTACATGCTACCAACGTTTGCCTTTGCTCATAAAGACCGTGATATCCAAGACAAAACTTACCGTCTGAACAAAGAGACTCTTGAGAAAGTCAACAAGCTTCTTGCGTGCTACAAAGGGACCCATAACTTCCACAACTTCACTTCTCAGAAGGGACCCAAAGACCCCAGTGCCAAACGGTACATCATGGAGATATATTGCGAAGAGCCCTTTGTGAAGGAGTGCATGGAATTTGCAGTGATAAAGGTGAAAGGACAGAGTTTTATGATGCACCAAATAAGGAAGATGATTGGTTTGGTGATAGCTATAATGAAAGGCTATGCACCGGAGTCCATCATGGAGCGCAGCTGGGGAGAGGAAAAGGTGGATGTCCCCAAAGCTCCAGGGCTTGGGCTGGTCTTGGAAAAGGTGCACTTTGAAAAGTACAATAGACGCTTTGGAAATGATGGTTTACATGAGCCACTGGAATGGACGGAGGAGGAGGAGAAGATCGCTGTTTTCAAAGAGCAACATATCTATCCCACTATTATCAACACTGAAAGGGAGGAGCAATCCATGGTGAACTGGCTGAGCACGCTCTCCATCCATGACTTCAATGCCACTTCTTCAGGGGTACAAGTCAATGACAGAAACTCAAAGGTAATGATTGAAACTATTATCTTTTTAGAGGGATACTGTCAATTTAAAAAAAAAAAATTGCTCTTCTTCCTGAACACTTTTACCTGCTGTCACTACACCACCTAACATAACTATCACTTAAAGAGACTAGTCTAAAATAATCATATCCAGATGTCGAGAAATACATATATATATGACAGCATTTTGCGGATAGTCCCTTTCACTGTTTTTTGTTAGTTTTGCACATGGCAAGTGGAAAAAGGAAGAAATATATTAAAGCGCAGGAAGATGTGATTGCTAAACCATATAAATCTGGGTTGGGAGCCAGGAGCAGATGTTGCTATCTGTAACTAACTTGAATTCAAGAGAGACTAAATTTCAAATTGGTAGGGTCCCTTTAAATACCAATTTGCATGGAGAACTTTCTTATCCTTTATCTAATTTTCTGTTTTGTTTAATGGTCTGTTCACTTGCAAAGAATCTTAAACTCAGTGGAAAGTAAGTTTAATTACTCTGCACCCAATTCTGCAAACCCACCAGTAGCCAAAACTCCCACTGAGCTTAATAGGAAGTTGTAAGATGAAACTTTTAGTGCATGGAACTGCTATTGATTTGAGTAGGTATAACGAGGAGATATGGGATATAGTATTAAGAAAGGGAATTTGTAGACTGAAATTCAGATCTTCCTGAGAGATATGTTGGGCTGGGGAATAGTCTCCCAAGGGAGTCGTGGAAACGTTGTTTGCTTGGGACCTGTTAAAACTAAGCTGGAGACAGTACTAGAAAAACAACTCAATGGAATCCTAATTTATTTTTTTAATGAATGTCTTGCAGCACACTGAAAACTTGGAGTGGTGATTGAATAATCTTTAGTTAGCATAATCTTAGTTAGCATAGTTAGAATAATCTTTAAATTAGCGTCTCGCTGTGTTGGGAACAATCCTGTACTGACAAGGGTCAGACTAGGTCTCTTCCACCGCTAACATTTTATGATTTGTTTTGGCATGAAACAAAATTCTAATATTGAAATTAAAATCCACAGCCTGGATGAATTGCATGAATAAGGACAACTAGAGACTTGTCAGGGTTATTTTTGTACTTCTGGTAATTGTTTTGCTGCGGTGGTGCTGATGTAGATACACTGCATGGAAACACTGTTGTCACTTGATGTAAAATGCTTATACCACATGCCACCTTAATTTGGTTTAATGTGACTCAGAAAGGTACAAAGAATTCTCTCCTGCCTCCAGTGCTGTTTGATGATGATATAATAAAGGCTCACTGATGACATGTTAAAGAAGCACTGAGCTGCTGAGCTAGCAGAAGCCATTTGTGCTTGTTACCAATAAACTCAAACAAATACATCAGATTTGCAGTTGTCACGGGCTGGCTGGGAACAGATAAATAAGGAGTTTTGTGACAGATTCCATAATAAAAGTTTTTAGCCTATTTACACTGCAGCATGTTGTGCTGATGGTTTTGTAGTTGGATACATTTACAGTCTTTTTATTTTATAATAGAAAAGGCCATTTCCTTTTCAAAGCTACATACAGCTGTTTGCATTTGGTTTTAAATCAACAGTTGGAAATCCATCACCCTAAGCCATACCGTGATCATTGCTGACAGTGCTTTTCTTTATTATAACTGCACTCTGAATATTTGTGCTAAGAAAACACTGCAGAACCCTTGACTTTATTCTGTCACATTGGCTCGTTCTTTCAAGGGACAATGTCAGTGTAGAATTCAAACTTTAAACCAGTTTCCTTATATGTGTTACTAATAGCCCCTTAGATTGTTACTGTACAACTGAACACATTTTTAAAAAAGGAACTTACTTTTCAGCACTTGTACACAGGGCCCTATTTCTATGACAATTTGGACCTAAATTTTGCAGTGAGGTCCATAGATTCTGGAGTGCTCTGGGGAAATTCTCAGTTTTGTGATGGCTTCAAGAAATGTGGAGGTTTTCGTTGACTTAAATATGAAAAGGAAGAATACAGTAGGTACAGGAGCCCTGTGTCGTTCATTGTGTTTTTAAATTAAGTTTTATATGCTCTCCCTGTGTTTTCAGTATGCTGCAGATTGTCATCATTCAGTTTCACACTTAACTGAACAGAGTCCTTCAGCAATTGCTTAGAATTTAGTAAACAATTCTATTAATGAGGTATGAGAGAATAAAATCCTGCTTCTCATCTTAAGATGTATTGGCTCTGCTGTGCTAACAATAACGACGGAATAACAATTCTTATTAGGCATCTAAATTGACCTGACACCATCCCTGTAAGTTATTGCTTCCGTGGAGCTATATGGAACTGGATTCTTCCATTTCACTATCTGCCATAAGAAGTAAAAGACAGTATTTCCCCCCCCCCCCCCGACTCCCTATAATTTCAAATGCAGTAACTAGAGGAGGGTCCAAGTCATGAAGTTTCGATCCAGACTCACCTTTCCCTAGACTTTGGAGCAGTTTCGATCCAGTCTTTTGATTTGGGTCTATAATAAGCTGATGACAAAACCATTTTTTTTTCATTCTACTTTGCAGAGCAACGATCTTGAAGGCAGTGATGGTTGTGACGATGACTCTGACTGAGTCAGTAAATAGCAGGAGCTGGGATCTTTGCTGCTTGTGATTCAGTTTGGGTAGAACTAAGTGGCCTTTCTAAATCCAGCAATCCAGTAAAGCAGAGGTTTTCTTGCATGCTGAAAATGAGTTGTCACAGACGACCAAAAGGAACTGGGGTGGGGAGAATAATGCAGCAGTGACCCTGAAAGTGACTGTGTACACCACTAACTGATGCATTGGAACGTGGAATACTTGAAAACTAAAGTAACAAAAAATGTACTTTATAAAGGAATCTTATTGTGCAGGAATTGTTTTCATTATGTAATTTGAATTATGTTTTTATTACAGTAAAAGTGCTTATATGAAACATACAATTATTTAAACATATGTAATCTCTACATAAGGCAAGTGCAAAACATTTTAAAATAGATTTTTTTCTTTTTCTTTTATAAATTGAAGACCTCTATGTACTATTTTAAAAATCTCTTTAGTTTACAGAATTTCTTCATCTCTAGCTGGAGTGATTTCCAAAATTTGAGAGAGAGACTTTTTTCTTTTTTTTTTTTTTGCGTACTGTCCATGACTTTCACATGCAATTTGTGTGGGATCAGAAATCTATTGTTATACCGGTAGCCCTGGATTCTCTGGCTAGAGAGAGACTTAACTTTCTTTGCCATCTCTAAGCTTAAGAAACTGTCCCTTTCATGAATGAGATCTACTTTTGGAAAGCGGGCTGGTATGTGTGTATCAGGGGATACGTTGATCCTTTTATTTTAAAGATGTTATTAACAACAGATGGTTCCAATGTGTTCTTGTACTTGGACAATCCCAGAACATAGATGTATAGCTGCCTATGTATGCAGAGTATCTCCAGCCCAAGTAATTGTTTCACAAACCTTTTAATTAAGGTTTGTTAAACCACTTTGAACATGTAGTGAGTGTACTGTTATCACAAACGCAAACTACGAAACCTTAGAGGGGGTTCAGTACTGCCTGTGGTAGATTGCCAGGTATATTGCTGGTGGTTTGGCATCCCGCTCTACTTGCTAGGTAGCTCTTGGTTACATTTTGGCCTAAATGTGTAAAAGTAAGGTTCAAATTTTCAGTAGGCTTCAACCTAGCACGCAGAAACGTTGCATGGACAAATCCTCATTATTCATCTGCCCATTCAGATGGGGGGGTTGTGTGCAATAATGTGGGAATTTTATGTGCTGTCAAGTAGGTGTGCACACCTACACACATGGTTTCAGAGATTGTGGCTGAAAATTTGGAAGAAGAAGAGGAGAATAAGCCCCTAACCTTGAAAGAGTTTAGAGGGGAGAGTATGCAACACTGCTTAAGAGGCAGCTGCTTTTAACCAAGGCCTGACGGCCATTGTTCCTCCATGAGTTACATTTTAGTCTTCTGTGTTTTGGGCATATGAAGCTGCTGCGGATTTTTTTGGTCAGACTTTGGGCTTAATTCACCATCTGTGGGACCAACTTCCTTTGGGGGTGGGAGAGAGAAGTAGCAGTGGTGCAAGCCTCCCACAACCCTCATACTTAACGGGGGCCCTGGAGCCAGCTGGTGCCTTAGGAATGGGATGCCTAAAGGCATCTCTACATTATCGGGACTGTAGGGCATAGCTACAGCACCATAGCTATGGTAGCATAACCCACAGGGTAGATATAGCGACAGAGGGATTTTTCTATCACTGTAGGGATGCTGTAGGTAGGTTGACGGAAGCATGCTTCTGTCAGTCTAGCTGCATCTACACCAGGAGTTAGGTCAACATAGCTACAGCACTCGGGATGTAGCTTTTCACACCCCGATCACCATAGCTATGTCAATCTGCATTTGAAGCAGAGACCAGGCCTAGGAAACATGCTGATTGAGCCCTTTCCAGCTAAACTTCACCAGGTGGGCTTCAAAAGAGGCTCAGAGCTGTGTAAATTAAAGCTCCCTTCCTGAGCGGGCCCTGGGGGAGGGCAGTGGCATTGGTGGCAATGGATGTAAATTCCTACTGGCACAACAGCCCCTGTGGGTTTGACACACAAACGATAGCACCTGTGGATGTGAATTAAGCCTATGGTCTTCACTGAATGTAATACTGTTCTCTTTTTGAAGGGCTGTCTCCTCTGTTCAGTTCTGTGCAATGTATTAAATGGTTTCTGTCTTAAGGCCTCTGGACTTATGATTCCTTGTGGACTCCACTTCTGCCAGAGTAGTTTGTCCTTTTACCTTTATTAATAAGTTGCTGCCAATATTATGCTCTTGTGTTTTAATTAGGAGTTTTATTTTTATCCGCAGAAGGTCTTGATCCATATTTTGTCTTGTAGGTAAAAGCAGGAATATGAGGGGTATGTCTCAGTGTGCCTTCAGGAGATGCTCTCTTCCCCTAGATATTCTTTTACATCCCTCAATATTTTGTATAACTTGTATCATCTTTATCATCTCTTCCTTTTTTTTTTTTTAAATCAACCTCAATCTGTGAGCAAAGTTTGGGTCATTCTTAATAAAATAACCATGGGAATATTGTCAACTCAATGGGAACTTTCATTTGTAACCTTTAGAGGAAACTGCCCTGATCATTAAAATTGAAATTTTTTACTTTATTTGCTCTCTGTGTGTTGTTTACTTTGTGCCCCTTACCTTGGAGAGGCTGCTGTCCGTTCCAGTTCTGAGTTCTCATTCGCTGGCATAATACTACAATGTCTGGGTTGCAGATTCCACACAGGAATGTTTGATTTGAAAGCAAATAAACCCATTGCTTGTTCATTGGGATACTTCTTCAAATTTAATGTAAAGATTCCTGGAGATAGACGTGGGCTTTTATAAAATCTGCTTTTAGCACTTGCTTACACTAGAAGGTTTTCTGTTGCTTTAACTGTGCTAGTACAGTTTATGCCAGTATCTTAAGCGATGTCTAAACTACAGAGTCTATGCCAGCATACCCCCCTATTTAAGGTGCAGCTTTTTCACCAACATACTAAAAACAATGGTAGGTAGCTAAATTGCCAAAGCGCTCTTTTGTCAGCATAGTTCCACCGACAGTGGACGTTCTGCAGGCATAGCTATGTTGCCCAGAGCTTTGTGAATTTTTCTCACCCCTAGGAGACATAACTATGCTGCCAGAGGTTTGTAGTGTAGACCAAGTCATATTGTGGTTTGTGAAGTGAAATAGAATCATAAGACTGGAAGGGACCTTGAGAGGTCATCTAGTTCAGTCCCCTGCACTCATGGCACAGGCAGGACTAAGTATTATCTAGACCGTAAGTGATGTTCCCTTTATACTGGATAACTTAGACTACGCTAGGGCTTGAACTCAAACTATAATGGTTTTAAAAAAAAGACTCCTAACTCACATTGTTATACCAATATAACTTCATGTACAGACCAGGCCTTCTACAATTAAAAACTTGGTCCACACTTGTCTGGGCAGCTGCCTGTGTCTGTGGGTACGTCTACACTAGAAAAATTATAAGCAGCACTGTTAACAGCTGTGCTGCCCTGTCTACCTCTCCAAGAGATGGTAGCTAGGTCAATGGAAGAATTTTCCTATCAACTTAGTGGGAGGGTTAGGAGTGGGGTTTAGGCTTAGTTACTCGCATAGTGCATGAATTTGTTCACAGCCCTGAGCAATGTAGTTAAGCTGGTCCAACTTTCTAGCACAGACCAGCCATGCATAATAAGTCTGGCCCAGCTCATCTTGCCAGGCAGCATTAGTCAGACGCTCAGAACTAATGTGATTTAGAGAAAAGACAGAGTGGTTCTTATTTGCCTTGTGCGCCTGCAGGGTGCAGGTGGGTCCTAACTTACTTGTTTTTTTAATAGGAAAGTGGCGATTCTTCCATAGTAACATGACTCCAGGAGCTGGGGCTTACGGACACGCACCACTTACCCCCAGCTAGAAGGCAACACATGGGGAGTTGGCAGCCCTGTCCCGTTGGAATTGGGCCGTGAAGCGGTGCAGGCACCCTAGCAACTTGTGTAGCAAGATGAGGGTTGTCCCCCTTTCCTGACTCCCCTTGCTCTTGTCCGACAACAGCGCCTCTGGTGAGCACAGAGCAGAGGGGAAGTGGAGGTGGCTGGGAACCCTCGCTGTTCTGTCCCTGCCGGGTGCCCGTAGCGGAGTCCTCCGCCATTCTCTGTCCCCCCCCCCGCGCGCTTGTGGTCGCTCCTCGCCCGACAGCCTCGCTCTTCCCGGCTAAGGTGAGTCACTGCGCCAGAGCCCGGAGTGGTACACCCCACCCGGCATTTCTCCCCCTTCAGGGTGAGCTTGCGGTGGTACCACCCGGGACTTCTCTGAGCGGGGCCGAAGGGCCGCTGGGAGGCGGGGCTAGGCCGGAGACACTCCCGCGGCGGGGCGGGGTCGAGGGGAGCTGCCTGAGGGCGGGGGACCAGCTCTGAGAGGGGGGTGTTCAGAGGCGAGACGGTCCCCGAGGGGGTGGAGGACAAGCTCGGGCGGGGCGGGGCGGGGCGGGGCGGGGCTCGCTCGGTTGAAGGGGGGAGAAGCTCGGAGGGGGCGGGGCGGGGCTGGGCTCGCTCGGTTGAAGGGGGGAGAAGCTCGGGCGGGGCGGGGCTGGGCTCGCTCGGTTGAAGGGGGGAGAAGCTCGGGCGGGGCTGGGCTCGCTCGGTTGAAGGGGGGAGAAGCTCGGGCGGGGCTGGGCTCGCTCGGTTGAAGGGGGGAGAAGCTCGGGCGGGGCGGGGCTGGGCTCGCTCGGTTGAAGGGGGGAGAAGCTCGGGCGGGGCGGGGCTCGCTCGGTTGAAGGGGGGAGAAGCTCGGGCGGGGCGGGGCGGGGCTGGGCTCGCTCGGTTGAAGGGGGGAGAAGCTCGGGCGGGGCGGGGCTGGGCTCGCTCGGTTGAAGGGGGGAGAAGCTCGGGCGGGGCTGGGCTCGCTCGGTTGAAGGGGGGAGAAGCTCGGGCGGGGCGGGGCTGGGCTCGCTCGGTTGAAGGGGGGAGAAGCTCGGGCGGGGCGGGGCTCGCTCGGTTGAAGGGGGGAGAAGCTCGGGCGGGGCGGGGCTGGGCTCGCTCGGTTGAAGGGGGGAGAAGCTCGGGCGGGGCGGGGCTGGGCTCGCTCGGTTGAAAGGGAGAGAGGCTCGGAGGGGGCGGGGCTGGGCTCGCTCGGTTGAAGGGGGGAGAAGCTCGGAGGGGGCGGGGCGGGGCTGGGCTCGCTCTGTTGAAGGGGGGAGAAGCTCGGAGGGGGCGGGGCTGGGCTCGCTCGGTTGAAAGGGAGAGAGGCTCGGAGGGGGCGGGGCTGGGCTCGCTCGGTTGAAGGGGAGAAGCTTGGAGGGGGCGGGCCTCGCTCGGTTGAGGGGGAGAAGCTCGGGGGGCGAGGGGTAAGCTCTTGGGGGCGCGGAAGAGGCTGGCGCCAGATCCCGGTGGACAGCAGTCCGGTGCCTTCTGTCGCTGATCATCAGTGGCAGCCCCTGGGCTGGTGGGCGGGCTGGCAGACCCCTGGGGCCCCCGAGGCCCTGGCTGAGCGAGTGTCTGTCCCGTTTTCCCGCAGGGACTCTGTCACGCAGCTGTCAGCGCTGTGGTGGGTGCAGCCCCGTGCTGCCGTTGTCCGGGGCAGGGGACGACCTGTCTCCTTGCTGAGCCTTACACCGCCCCTAAAGCTTGATGCCTCCACGCAGGTGTCTGTGCCTTTCTGGAGTTTAAGGTTACCCCCAGAATAGGCTGCTTGACTCTCTGTGCTCCTGGGACAGACGCTCCTTAACCGCTGGTTTGTTAAAAACAACCCAACAAAACACAGGCTGAGTTAAGCTTGGTGCTGCGTGGCCCCCCTCCGGCTGGTTTTTAGGCCTCAGGAAGGTGCAAGGGGAGTCCTCTAAAAATCTGGGGCATCGCTTGAAACAAGACACACTGGGCACCCTTACTTCAGACCTGGATATATATATAGTAAGAACATTTACTGCTTAGCTCTTGCCTTGAAAAAATGTTGCTGTTTCCAGGGTTGGTGCTAGAAGAAGGATTAAATAGATTGACAAGCACAAAATGACACACAAACCTAAATATTTAACTTGCAATAGAAGACTAAAGCAAAGAAATGTAGTACTAACACAAACAAGATTCCTAGTCTAGACATGGCCTAAGCAGGTACCCAAATGAGGGATATATGGTGTATATTGGATACATGTATGTTTTACTTTAACTCAGATCTTCCTTGCTTTTATGGATATTAATTACTGTGTTAATGTTAGGTTTCAGAGGAACAGCTGTGTTAGTCTGTATTCGCAAAAAGAAAAGGAGTTCTTGTGGCACCTTAGAGACTAACCAATTTATTTGAGCATAAGCTTTCGTGAGCTACAGCTGAGCTATAGCTGTAGCTCACGAAAGCTCATGCTCAAATAAATGGGTTAGTCTCTAAGGTGCCACAAGAACTCCTTTTCTTTTTGTGTTAATGTTGTTTGGACTTAGTCATCTCTATTGTTAAGGTAAATTGGGCGTGCAGAGAAATACAAGGAGCTGCCTATCCGATCTATTTTCTGTCTCGATGTATGATATCTATGTTGCTGTGCTGCTTCCCTGTATCCCCTGCCCTTAAGGGATATATCTCCTCTGGAAGCCTGCCTGCACCACAGTTACCAAATATAACTATTTATAATGAGTTGAATTCCAGTAGCTGGGCAGAATGGGAACATGACACTGCAGTTTGACCAGTAGCTCTAGGAATCCAGCAGATAATGTTTATCCTATTGCTAATCACAAATCCAACGTTGTCCAAAGGAGGTTTGAGCATTGATCTCTAGCACATACTCTAGTTATTTTGCCATTGCTCCAACAGGTTCAGTCTCAAAGCCCTACACAATCCAGCTCTGTACTGGTGCTGTCGTTACCAAATGTTTAGGTAGACATTCTAGATCCTGGCTTCAATATTTAACACCAAGATTTGTAAATGTTGGTGTGTTGGGAGATTAATTAATCCGAGGCCTTCAAATTATGGACTTTTTGTGTATCAAGAAAGCTCAAGCATGGGTACAACTTCCATATTCTGGAGCAACTGCTGTTGTATGAGAATTCAGGTTTTGACAACCTCATTCACAGATTGTTTCATTCAGCATCTTGGACCTATAGCTAGTGAAGCAAACATTGTCAGTGACTAGCCGATGTCATATGAAAACTACTAATTTTCCACCATGAATCAATACTAGTATCCAAGGGCAGCTTCTAACAGCATCAAGTGTTTCAAGGAAAATAATTGAGCAGATCCATTGTATATGAGGGGACATCAAGCAGATTAAAAGCTGGAGCTAAAAGAGGTGTGGGGAAAATGCTGAGGGGGGTCTCCTGGAGGAAAAGGGGAGAAGTTCTGAGGAGGCGGTCTTGAAGGGCTGAGGGAGAAGCTCTTGAGTTTGGGGGAAGGGGAAAAGACCAGGTCTCAGTGGCTAGCCCCGTGCTTTCTATAGCTGATCTTCAGTGGCAGCCCCTGGGCTGGCAGTGTGAGGACTGGCAGGCAGGCCCATATGGCCACTCAGGCCCTGGCTGACCATCGCCTCCTTTTTGAGCTACTCTTGTACAGGATTTGTTTAACCTTGTTTGCTTCGCTACAGATATACAGTAGTAGGGGGGCAAAATCCCTAAAAGCTAGAAGAGATTCAACCTACAACTCAAGAAACTGCTGATAAGAAAGCAGTGCTTAGATTGCCACTACGAATGGATGAGGGTTCTGAAGGAATACTTGATTGAACTATTTCTTGCTACATTGTCAAAAGGAATATGATGAACTTCTTAGCTTTTAAGAAAAAATACCGTGTGCCATTACAAGCATACCTTAGGCAAAGTAGTTTGGATCTGGAGGAGGAGGAAAAATCTGAGATTATCAATCATGAGGTAAAAAACCTTTAGTAACTTGGAATGGGGACACTAAAGGAAATATTAGTGAAAGCACAGACGTAGCACAAATATTTGTACTCATGAGATCCCAAGTTCCGAAGAACAGTGATTTTGCTAGAGAAGTGTTTTTCAAGCAAGTGAAGAATTTGGTGAAGGCCATCAGAAACACACAGGAGGTAAGTAATGTGAAGGAGAAGAATTGGGATGCTTAGTATGTACATCCTCGTAATCATATACATTTTCATTGTAATTTTAAAATAAAGTCACAGTCTTCTTCCTTTGGCAAGTAATTATATAGCAATTAGTGAAATCTTCAAGGTAGTTTAATTACATTGTGGTTTGCTATCTGAACAGACGTAAGGGTTCTTAAAATTGTGTGTGTGGTGTAAAGTCTGTTGCCTAAAGCTGAGGATTCCATTTTCCCCCTATTTAACTACAGCAGCTGTAACTGGATTTTGTAAAACAGTGTCACAAAATGAAAGATGACATGAAAACTTTCTTTCTTAATTAAAAAGCATATATTAACTTTGGGAATGAGATTAATTCTTGTTGATATAAATGTTTATATATTCACCTATGGGGGGGTGCCTTTACTCTGCTTAACTTGAACCATTTTTGTTCTTAATTGTGTCACTTAGCTGTGCTCTTATTTGGATCATGGCCCTTTTGTGACCAGAAGCAAGTTTTGTAATCGTGCAGTGTCCGCTGCTGGCAATTTAAAGCCTAGTTAATTTCAAAACTGAATTGTTTTCCTTCCTTTCCAAAGTTATTAATTAGTTTATCTCCTTAGAAAGTTGTCATACAGTAACAGAAATACAAATGGCTTAATTCTCTTTGTCACCTGTATAGGCTCTGACTCATTTTCTCTTTTCTTTCTCTCTTTGTTCCACCTCTCTCAACCACTCTGCTATATTGCTGCACCTCAGTCATGATCCCTAGCATCAATAAAGGCAATGGTTGAAGTGCCTGTTGTTTATAAAATGTTATGGGTTTCTATCATGGGAAGCTTTGTAATTCTTATGTATTAGGAAGGACGTTTAAAAAACCCTTTTGATTTGAGTTGAACTTAATACAAGGGTTCCAATTGTGATAGGCCTTCATAATTGCACACACTTCCACTGTGATAGAAATCTATTAGAAACAATACATGATTCACAGCAAAATATGCGTTTTCCTCTTATGATTTCAGTGAAACAGCTGTATAATGGAGTATTATCAATAAAATGCTGCATAGTTCTCAGAAATTTTAAAAGGATAATTATTTTCTTTTTTCACAATATTTTCTCTCGGGAAAAGATTGTGACAGAACAAGGCAGATGGAGATATATTCCTGCAACTGCCCACCTAGATACAAGTTAGAAATTGTTTTTTTTCATCTTAGCAG
The DNA here is from genome assembly GCF_965140235.1 of Caretta caretta. Classification (NCBI taxonomy): domain Eukaryota; kingdom Metazoa; phylum Chordata; order Testudines; family Cheloniidae; genus Caretta; species Caretta caretta. Next base: position 20,040,158 of record NC_134220.1, on the reverse strand, counting down.
CAACTATTTCAAATACTGTTCAAAAGTTCTAATTTATGTATCATCCCAAGATTTTTTCCTTCATTAAATTTGATATGTTATAGAAGAATTCACTACTTTTGACTGCATCTCTCATCAATTAAAAACAATAAAATGTTGCCCCTAAACTTGCATGGCTAGTTTTGATAACAGTACAGCAAACAGCTTAGTTCCTTAGTTTGTTGTTAATTTCGTCTAATTTATTTACTTCTGGACTGTGCACTGTTTGGGTTTCCCTTCTCCTGGCATTTTAAGGGGGATTTTGCATCCTGCTTGTTGCTGTACAGTTTTCAGAATAGATCATACCTAGAATTTGTTCAAGTGATGCAAATATGAGAGTGTCAATTACAGAACTAAAGTAAAGATTAAGAGTTATGATCTACCTGTAAATTGCTAAATGCCCTCAATTTCCTTTTAAATCAGTGGGACTTGAGGTGTTCCATTGTAGAACTGGGCCACTCTTGTTAATGAGACCACTCTAACAAGTAAGGGTTTTGGTATTGGCCCATTGTACTACCGTAAAAATGACCAGAGTGATTCCAGTGAGAATGAATGTCTGGAAAGAAAATGACTGACTGTGAAAACACAGTTATAATGGAAGTTTGTGGCTTCAGATGTTCCTTTTCAACAGCTAATGCGAATGATACAAGGTAAAAGTTTTAGAATAAAGCTGATATACCCACTACTGATACCAAAGATTTATAGTTAATGTTTAATAATGCAAATGACCATGACTAGTCTAGTTTTACCTTTCTAATTAAAGATAATTGCTTACATTATTTTTTCTCTAATTGGAACATTACACCTAATACCAATTAATCTAACATAAAAACTCTCTGGGGTAAATTCCTGGTAACCTTGGTGAGAGTTGCACATCTCATTCTCAGAGCTCTGGGTTGGATATTTTACCCCTCTGTGTCTAATTTGCTGTTTTTCTTAATTGTTGTTTTAGTGAAGTTGTTCCTTTGATCATTTGATACTCTGACTAATATAAAATTGATTGCCTGATTCACTCTCTTTATCTTGCATATTCATAAACAGAAAATTAGTTTATCATCAGCTTAAAGAGCAGCATTTCTATACAGCACACTTTAAAACACTGATTGCTTTGCAGCTTGGTAGCTGTAGTTTTTTGGTATGTAATTATATTATAGTGATGGTGTCCTATGATAAAGCAACTTGGTTAACAAAAATCTCTGTGTTTTCCCTTTTGCTATCTTAATATTTCGCTAGTTAAATTAGCAGAACGTCAACCCTTAAAATGGATATGTTATGATTTTCTTTTGCTTTGCAGGTAGAATGCCTCCCACTCCTCCAACAGTGCAATTTGCAGGACAGAAACAAAGCCAACAACAGTAAAATAATCCATCCAAGCATCTGTCTGTGGAAAATGTGGCAAGTTCACACACTCCTCCATCTCAGCTGCTCGGGAGGCAGCAACCTGCTGACGTCTTCACAGTGGCTTTCCCAGCTTCATTGCAGCTTTCACAGCATCAACCACCTGTCGGAGAGTTTCCAGAACAGCCTCAGAAAATGGAGTCCCAGCCACAAAGTATTTCCATCTTTTCGGCTCCATATAGCCACCTCATGATATCTCTTCAACAGCAGGTACAGCCAGCACTCCATGTACAGAGGCAGGTGCCACTGTTACCTGTTGCTGTGTTGGAGCTGGTATTCTGATTAAAACTTCTTTTATACAAGCATTGTCTTGTATGAAATATATAGAAAGTGTGGTTTTGTGTGTTATGTTCTGGGAAATGCATGCAGGTTTTCCTCTATTATGTTGTTTGTTTAACACAATTGGGTAGTTCTGTTTGACTGTGATAGAGAGAGAATCCTAGGAACAAAGACATAATGTTGTAATCTTTTTGTCTAGTTTTGGGTCTCTTACCATGTCAAGTTTGAAGGTAGGTAAACTCTGTTCGTAGCCTTTCTGCTGCTTTATTCTCTTAAGGATTTACTTTTGTGAAGTAAATATTCCTTAATCTTCTTTTTTCTAGTTGGTCTAATACTCAACCCCAGGAACTTTAAGAATCTTTAGTTTTGTTTTTATTTCCTTTTACTTCACCAAATTAACTTTTATATTTAAGTGTATTTAATACATGTGGAAGGTTTCATTCAGATTGACAGCCTTGAAGATTGAAGTCACCTGCCTAACGTGTACAACATAAGGAGGGGCATGCAAACTTTTTCACAGTGCCCTGACAAGATGGACCCTGTATGTTAGGTCTGAGATCTCTGGGGAAGAGAGAGTTATTGATTTCCTGTGCCCATTTAGTCCTATGCATTTCTGATACTGTCAGTAAGGGAGCAAATTAGGGCCAATAATCGTCGGTTTTTTACTGGAACTTATTAGGAACCAATGACTCACTTCAAAGAGCCATCACATAGTAAAACTGGATTTTGATTATTAATTTGTAGATGAAAATCTTTGTGTCCATGCACACTTCACATATTCTGTAGCTAATAGTATCTGTATTCCAGTTTCTCTTATCATACAGTGGTAGCTCTCATAGGTGCCGACTCCGTGGGTGTTCTGGGGCACAAGCACCCACCAAAAAAAGAAAAAGAGATGTTCAGCACCTGCAGGGCTGGATTAATCTTTTGTGGGCCCCAGCACCTGGCCCAGCCCCGAGGCTCCTCCTGCTGCTCCGCCCCAAGGTCTTGTCCTTACTCGGCCTGTTCCTCCCAAGGCCCCAACCACCGCTTGCACGGGGGTGGGTGGGAGGGAGAGAGGAAGGGAGCGAAGAGGAATACCCGCTGGCAAAAACAAAAGTCAGTGTCTGTGGTAGTTCTGGAGAGAGTGGTGCCTAGGAGAGGGCCAAGATATCTACCTTGTCTTTGCTGGAATTATTTTCTTCAGGACCTAATATATCAATCTGTATTTTGTTGAAAATAATATTTGTCCAGTTGTGATTTAGCAGAAGATTCCAGTAGCGGGTGATTGCTTTTCTTTCAACTTGGATTTAGTAATGGCCATCAGGTTAAATGGTTGCTTTCAGCTGAAAAATGAAAGGTCTCTGTTTCAAGATGCATCATTCAAACAAACAGTATTACAATCTAGTGGAGGAAAGGGTGATTCTTCAACTGGTCTCTTTTGAAAATTCTGGACTTCAGACTATACCAGGGGTGGGCAAACTTTTTGGCCCGAGGGCCACATCTGGGTGGGGAAATTTCATGCAGGCCATGAATGTAGGGCTGGGGTAGGGGTTGGGGTGTGGGAGGGGAGTGTGGGGTGGGAGTGGAGTGTGGTGTGCAGGAAGGAACTCAGGGCAAGGGGTTGTGGTGCAGGAGGGGATGCGGCGTTCGAGTGGGGGCTCAGGTCGAGGGTTGGCAGCTCAGGGCAGGGGATTGGGGTGCGGCAGGGAGTTGGGGTGAAGGAGGGGCTCAGGGTGCGGGCTCCGGCCCAGTGCCACTTACATTGAGGGGCTCTGGGGTGGCAGCTGCGCACAGCGGGACTAAGGCAGGCTCCCTGCCTGCCCTGGCGCCACATCGCTCCTGGAAGTGGCCAGTACCGCGGCCCCTGCGGGAGGGGCCGAGGGCTCTTTGCGCTGCCCCTGCCTCTGGGTACCTCCCCTGAAGTTCCCAGCTAATGGGAGCTGCTGGGGCAATGCCTGCAGGTGAGGGCAGCACGTGGAGCCCTGTTCCCTCCTTGCCCCCCCGCCCCCTCCGAGGCTGCAGGGAGCGGCGCGGGGCCAGGGCAGACAGGGAGCCTGCCTTAGCCCCACTGCACCACGGGGCTGGCAGTCCCACAGGCCATAGTTTGCCCCCCCCCGGACTATACACTGAAGAGACTAATAGAGTAATCCTTTGTTGAAAAGGAAAGCAGTATTATGAATCTACTAAGTTTTGCACAGAGTTTCATGAAAAGTTTTGCATAAGAGTCTTATGCAGATCCTTTGCACTGGTGTAAAATTCACTCAGCATGCAGATATCATGCAGCCACCTGCATACTACAGCGAGATGTGCTTTATAAATTCTGATAGGGTATTATATTTGACTTGAGTGAGAGGCATCCTTCCTTTTCTAGAAAGGAAATGCTTTAAAAAGATTTTCTTGGAGGAAAAGAACTTGGGCCTCATGATATCAATTATGCGAGACAATTATCAGAGACATCATTATGAGACATTTATCCTTTTATCTCTAATAAGAAAAGGCATGAAAAGGTGTGACAGACACTCCTCCAAGGAAATAGAATCTGTTCCATATAATGGTATCCGAGAGGTGGTATAACCTGTTTTGTAAGCAGAGATGCAATTAAACAAAATAAATTATCCCAAACAGTAGTTGTATAACTTGTGTATGCACAAGAGCCAACTAGAGAATGATTACAGATATTCTTTAAAAAAATCCAGTAAATTGTGCAAGTTCATGCTTTGGCACTAGCTTTGCAAAGCTTCCATCTATGAAATGATAGGATAAATGGGGGAACTCTGCATGTAGTTTTCTGCTCTCTATTTTAATGTTAATTTGTATTAAAACTTATTCATCAAATTATTCCCTACTTGGTTCTCAGAATAAGAAAGGAGGATGGAATTGAAATTGTATCTGAGCCAGCCATCAATAATCATTAGTCAGATGTGTAGGCTTTGAAATTTTTTGTTTAAAGTGTGATACGCTGCATTGGGGGGGAAAAGCTACTATGCTGATGATTATTTTCACCTTTTCAAAACATCTATTCTGAAGTCTTCAAGAGAGAGCACCACTCCATCCTGAGTTCCTCTCCTTTTGAGGATTTATGCAAACCATTAATGTTACCTGAACCGTTATTCATATTCTTTATTTGGATAGTGTGATGTAAAATGTGTGAATTGTTTCTGCAGATAGTAATACTTTCCATCATTCATTTCAGTGAGGAAGTCATGTCTTCTTTCTGTGATCATCCTTTTTTTTTATGTAACAAGAGAACTAAGTATAGTTTTGCATATTTTTAAGGAAACCCAAGTGCATCAACGAATAGCAGACCTCAGGAAAGAAGGTTTATGGTCCCTAAGGCGATTGCCCAAACTTCAAGAGGCTGCAAGACCCAAATCTCACCAGGATTATCTACTGGAAGAAATGCAATGGATGGCAACTGATTTTGTTCAAGAGCGAAGGTGGAAAACAGCAACTGCTAAGAAGGTAATATGGATATGATTCTTTCTAACACACAGCATGGAAAAATAGGCAGCATTCTCATGGTTAGAACCTGGACACTGAGAGTCAGAATGCAAGAGTTTTATTTCTGGCTCTGCCACTGACATTGGGCCATTTTCAATCTCCCCGAGCAAAACAAGCATATTTGTAAACTTGTAAAGTTTGTAAAGCACTTCATAAAACACTTATATTTTCAGAGAATTCTAAAGTTCTAAAAGTAGTGACCTTTTGTCTTAAGTATAGGAACCTAGGTCTCTCATCAGCACTGGTGCTAGGTGATTATATATTGGGGCACTAGATTATTCTGGTATCCTGTAATGTAGGTGACATGAATGTAGATTAGAACATAAGAAATCTCTTCTCTGTGTCTTGGATTCATTTACGTGATGAAAGACTGCAAAAACAGTTCAATCCATGAGCATTATTATTGAGCATTATTCTCTCCTCACCAAGAGATCAGTTAATGGTTACCCTAATATATAATTATAGGCATGTCTACACTGCAACGAAAAGCCCGCAGCACAGAGTGTCAGAGTCCAGGTCGGTTGATTTTGGCTTGTGGAGCACAGTCTCCTGGACTAAAAATAGCAGCATAGATGTTGTGTCTCAGACTGGAGCCCAGGCTCTGAACCTTGGGGAGTGGGGAGAATTATACCCTCTCCATCTCCCTGGTTCTCACCAGGTTGCAGAGCCTGGGCTCCAGCCTGGACTTGAATGTCTATACTGCTCTGTTTAGCCCTGCAGCCCAAGCCCCATGAACCCAAGTCAATGACCTGGGCTCTGAGACTTGGCGATAGGTTTTTCTTTATGGTGTAAACATACCCTTAGAGTGTGTGTATTCCTGGTGTGCTTTGCTTAAAGTGTGCGTATATAGGCCTAGGGTTGTTTTTTTTTTAGTGGTATATCTTTTCAGGGTATATTTTTTTGCTTTCTTCTCCAGTGTGAGGCACAAAGCAAGAAGCATAGAGCTAGCTGGTGCTACACTTTAAAATAAAACTAATGCTTTTATCCAGCTGATCAGAAATGTGGTGTGCTATCATGAAGATAAGAGACTTCATAAGGAGAGAAGAAAGAAAACAGAACAAAATCGACTGAGGCGCATTGCTGCTTCTACTGCTAGAGAAATTGAACATTTTTGGTCCAGCATTAAACAGGTAAATGTATTGTGAAAGTATAAATGCAAAAATGTTTAAAGAGGTAGTGTAGTGCTATTGAAAAGTTATTGGGCCATATCCTCATATGTGGTTGGTTTGGTTTGTCCTGCACTGACAGAGTAGTATGTTACAGGGATGATCTTGCAGTGTACTAGAGCCAAGGCAAGGACTCAAGTAGTGTTGGGGAAAAGGGGCATGGTTGAGACAGTGTCTTGTGCCATGGAGATCCTGGGCTGCATGTTTGGCCCACTATAAACATTAAAACTTGACATAATTTGGATCATTCCGCAGGCAGATTTAATAGAATGGCATGTATAGAAGAGCATCAGGATCTGGGCAGCAGTGCCAAGGAGAACTTTAAAGCCATTTTGGCACTCCTCCCCGTTAATGGAACTCTGCATTATGGCCATAGCTGAAGATCTGGCCCAATATTATTATAATTTCTAAACTGCCTATCACTGTAATATCCAGGTATTCTTCAAGATTAAAGATTCATTAGTTTCTTCTGGAAGGAAGAGCCACCCTTGTCTCAGGATCTCATTTAAAAATCAGTATCTGTAAAATTTCAGAGTTCCACACTGGTTTAAAATCTTCTATATTCGAAGACTTCTTAAAATGACAAAAAGCAGCAATTATGTGACTTGATTGGAATGAGGAGTGCATGTAAAGGTTGCCTGTCCTGTTGGTGAAGGAATAGAAGGAAATTCATAGTTCTCTTTAAGATTAAATGCAGTTAACTTCATTAATGTTTACTGCTTTCCTTTCACCTCACACTTCCTTTTTTAGGTGGTAGAATTAAAACTGCAAGTAGAAGAAAAAAGAATGAAAAATACCTCAAATGTACAAGAAATTTCAAAAAGAGGTACATGGATGTTTTTTTTTATCAAGACATTTTTCAGAAGATTCTCACAAGGTGGAAATGGTGAAAGGCCATCAAAATACTATTTAAAAACAAATGTCTTGGTCATAGTTTTGTATCCTAATTAACTTTTCTCTTTCCTAGTTTAATTAGAACTTTACTTGTGCTGCTGTTAGAATGGATATATTTGAACATAATACCCAGAAGTACCAAGGCTCTCACTGAGAGTTCATTAGCCTGCAGCCTTTGTTGCTGAACTCTTGTTCCTATGTGGGTTTAATATGGCACATCTCATGATTTTCTGAGAGACGGGATGCACCATTTCCAACAAACAAACAAACTCTCTCTCTCTCTCTTTCTTTCTTTCTTTCTTTCTTTCACTTCAGTGGAGTTGCACCTGCTTATGCCAGAGCTGAATTTGGTCCGAGAATTAAATTTGAACATAAATTAAAGCTACAGGACCTCATTGATTTCAGTTCTTCATGCTTTTTTATAACTTTTTCCTTGGCACATAATCATGAATGATCTCATACATTCTTGAAGAAATTGATTAAAAAAATGAAGAAACATGTTGAATAATTTTCAATAGGATGTGCTTTGTTAATCAGTGAAAAAATGGTGTCTAATATGCTATTATAATCTTTCAGGTCAAGATACAAGAATTCAGGTAACTACTGTTAAATCAGAATGCATTAGTGAGCTAGCTTACTTATTTTATTTATGCTAATTTTACAGTCCTGAAATGAGTGCTAATTACAGTGAGATTTTTTGTTTTCATGTGGTCAATATAAGACATTCAGATAGTTAATGGTGGTTGTTTTAGTTCATTGTTAAAAATCCAACCTAGTCTCAGTAAAAACATGCTTAAACCTCAGTCCAGAAACTAGATGCATTAGCATAGTCTCCTGTCCCAACACAGTTTCATTTAAGTCAGTGTGGACTCGAGGTGTATAGTTGTCGAGATTAATGCCTGTGTTTGCGGGATTGGGGCCTTGTACTATTGTATAATTATATTTGGGAGGGAGTCTGGGCAAGGAGGGAAAGTAGCATGAGAATTGTCTTTGGAAGTTTTGGAATGTTCTTACGAAATTGCAGCTGCTTACTGATTATTTTGCATCTTGCATGTTGAAGGTTTGGGATTTATAATTTGTGTAAAATAAGCTCTATTTTCTATTGTTTAGGATTTAGCAATATCTGGGAGAAAAAGAAAAGCAATCACATTGCTTACTGATCACGAAGGTCTGTTTTTTTTTTTTTTCCCAGTTGTAGTTATAGGTTTGTTATAAAGCTATCTGTAAGACTTATTTAAATTAGAAATTTAAGAACATAAACTCACTCAAAGACAAAATTGCCCCAAGTGTATGTGTTGTTTTGAAATGGGGCTTACAAGGCCTAATGATTGTTTAATCCTATGCTTGTTCCTTTAGACTTAAATTTTGAAGAAGCTTTTAAGGAAACACATTGTGGAACACGGAAATAATTAGTAAGGAATATCTTCTGCCAAGATGTCCTTGTGATTAAGGCTGTAAGAAAATCATGAGCAACAACTTTGTTTTGTGAACTGCATCTTTTAGCAGACAAAACAAGTTTTTATAGTTGTCACAAATTTCAGCGCCTCCAGCCCTTAGATGCTGCTTCCAGCAGCAAGAACCAGCCTCTCTGCAGCTGGCTCTGTGTGCCTCTACTCCCTGCCAACAAGGAGAACAGTCTGGTTTGAAATGGCATCCCTGTGTTTTGACCACGTGCATCCGGTTGCCACACCACTTACTCAAATTTGGCCTGGCTGCCTGTTCACCAGGGTCAAGCCAAGTTGTTCTCCTTGTCGGACAGGCAGGGAACAGAGATACCTGGAGCCAGCTGCAAAAAGTCTAGCCCCTGCCGCGGGCAGTAGCGTCCAGGGGCAGGCAGTGCTGAAATGAACCCCTGGCAGCCTGGCCCTGTAGGGATCTGCGGTATGAGGGGAGGGATGGAAAGGAGGAGTCTGTGCTGCTGTCACTGGGGCAGGGTTGCCCAGTCATTGCGCTCCTGCCTGCTCCATGCTGCAATGGAAATTCCTTCCCAGTCTCCTCATGATGGGGTGGAGCAAGCCTGGATATGGGGCGAGGTTGCGGTTTTAGTGTGACCACACCAAAACTGCAGCTTTAACAAACTATGGCCACAACTTTTGAACAAAAATATCACAACTTTCTTACAGCCTTACTTATGATGTGAAAAGCAGCTTATCTTTAATTTCACTGAGGGTAAAGTGGGTGAAACTCACCTATTCCTTGTTCAGTAATAAATCTGACACACATCATTTTAAAATGACAGTTCTCAGCCTTCTTGGTGATCTTTGGAGCTACTGCAGCTACAACACAACTGTAAATGCATATCATGTCAGTAAATGACAGTAATGCTGACCTAAGTTGCATTACATGAGGGGCAAATTTGGCTCATTGCTGAGAAAATTCCGAGAGATTACAGTTAAAGTCACTTCTTGTCATTTAAACAGAGAAATTAAATTGCTCACATTTTTTACTCGCAATATCAATAATGCTTGGTTTTAGAGACAGATGAAGAGAATGCTGAAGTGAGAAATTTTGAAAAAGAAAATATGGGTCATCAAACTGGGTTGACTGATTTAGCCAAAGAAGGTAGGAAGATTGTTTATCAATCTTATGTATGAGGGTTTTTTCTTTTGTAAAGAGTCTTTCTAGCATAGGTATCTTTCCAATGTGTATATTGTAGGAGACCTTTTTATAAGATAATGCTGATCTCCTGAAATATACTTGATCTGGAGAAATGTCAGGTGTATTTTTATATGAAAAAAACCTTGGTGTGCATGTATGTATGCGTGCATATATAGTGTGTGTATGTGTGTGTATGTGTATGTATGCAGACATTGTCCCAGTCCAGAATTCTTATATCCCAATGGCTAGCACAGCTGAAATGTACATTTTTGAATGGCATGTCTGTATATTGCATCAGTTGTTACTGAAACATGCATCACAGGTACTGGAAACCTCATGATCTTTATTACTTTTGTTCAGAAATGGAAGACTCTGTAAGTGAGAGAGCGAGCCCTCTGAAGGAACTAGTATTCATAGAGTCACTCCTCAGAATTGATCAGCATGCGAGTACAGAGAAAACAAGTGCTGCAATGAAACACATGAGAGACATAGTAGAGGTTGCTGCTGCTGCAGAAGTGCTGTTACCTAAAGACAGTGCTCGAATCACAACGACAGTAAAAGGTGATACTCTGTCCCTGTTGTATGGGACTCTTAGAGAGTATCAGAAGATTGGGCTGGACTGGTTAGTGAAGTTATATAAGAAGAATCTCAATGGTATTCTGGGAGATGAGGCAGGACTTGGCAAAACTACTCAAGTCATTGCCTTTTTCACACACCTGGCTGGTAATGAAGGTATGAAGTGTGAGTTTTTAGTTTTTACTGTAAACCCATATACATAATGTCTTCATTGTCAAATATATGTCTAAAGAATAAAAAATAATTGTTCTAATCTGTTCCAGTCATGAAAATCACGGTAGAATAAATAAAGACTTCTGACTATAAGCTTTTTCTGTTTGTGCATCAGTTTTTAATGAATTGTGAAGCCATGTGCATTTTTCTCTAATACATGTTGTATTTATACCTCCTTGTAGGTAATTGGGGTCCTCATCTTGTTGTTGTACGGAGCTGTAACATACTGAAGTGGGAGATTGAACTGAAACACTGGTGCCCTGGGTTGAAACTTCTTCTGTATTTTGGCAGCCAAAGAGAACTTATAGAAAAAAAACAGGTATTGTAAGAAATCCATGCACAAAACATGTTGTTTGCAGTAGCATAGACATGCCAAAAGAGGCAGCAAATTATGACCAAGAAACAAATCTCAGAAGTGTCTGGATGGCTAATTTAGCCTGTTTGATAGGGAGTTTTTCCATTGACCTCAGTGGGTAGAAACACTATAATAATATGCAGATTTATAGGAAGCAGTTTGGAAAGAGTCGATTGTAAAGAGAGAGAAAAGAGTTATTAACGACTATCTGTTACCTCAAGAGAAGACACTTTGTATCTACAAGTTTGTTTCCTGCTCCCTGGTTAATTAATAATGGATCCAATTATCCCTATAGATAAGAGTTTTACAAAACTTAAAAGAACATGAATCATTGTGAGTTAAATTAACGATCAAGAAATAAAAACACTGCAATCCAAGATCTTCTAAATATAGCTATGCAGCAATTTATTCTGAGATTTATATTCTAAAATCACAGAATGGTAAATTTATTCTAATACTTTAGTCTTTGAGTGGATGATTTTGGAATTATTGATCCTCATTATGGATGAGTGGTGCCTCTTGATGTAGGTGGGTAGATGCTTTAGTTCAGATACCCTTCGATAAGGTGGTCTTACATCTGTATTCTTTGTTGTTCTCTGATTATGCAGCAGTCTCCTTTCAGAGAGAATGAGAGAGCGTGTGTGTGAGAGTGAGTGAGCAAAAGAGCACTAATCGTGGTTTTGCTTGTGACCTGCACTTCATAGTTACCAACAGGAGCGGCTTTACAGTGGCCAGCTGATGCAGTGGCCAGCTGATGATCTGCTTTCTTTTTCGGTTTCAAGGTTTACCAACTTTATGTGCAAAACAAATAATAGAGTTTTCTCTGATTCTTATTTTTTAAACTTTCACAGTCAAAGGATGTGTTGGACATCTGCTGAGAATATTCTGGTTGTGCCATATGGGGCTTTTTGCAAAAGTTCTTTGGGCCTTCTGTGGGGATGTTGTCCATCTTTTTTAGTTGCTGTTGTTTAACTTCACTTCCTCTTCAAGTTGGAGGTCCTTCATAGCAGTGTATATTTCTGACTTTGTGCAGTTTTCCCATCCTCTCTGATGCTTTTATACTCCACGGAATTCACATACGCATTTTCTCTTGGCTTCATACGGTGCCAGAGCAGGAGACAGTTAATGAAATCGCAGGTCATGACAGTTATATGTCTCTTTACCTTGTGCGTCTTTGTTGACTTTTCACTTCAGTCATGTAGTTAAAATTATTTGTGCTTTTGTGTTTCTAAATAGGTTCCCTAGTTTGCATTTCCCCAAAATATCAAGTCTCTGGTTACTCAAGTGACAAGCAACTTTTGCAGTCAAGTAGATAGTCCTTGTGGCCCTCGTTGGTGGAATCAGCCTAAAGATTTTCACTTGGCTTTACAAGATATCAATTATTTGTCAGGTTTCACTCCTATTAAATTGAATACTATGGATATCTTTATTTTTAATCTCTTAAAAATATTGTAATACTTTGCTTCTTATTTAAACTAAAGGCTTGCTTCTGTATAATCAAAGCCTTGCAATTTCAGCAAATGATTTTAAAACATAATTTAAATGGGGGACTTCCTTTTACTATCAGGTGTTTTTGGCTTGCTAGAAAGCTAGTTGTTTTTAACTTGTTTTAGCATGGCTTACAGAAGCAAATTTTGCTGAACAGAGAAAAACAACCTCCATTAATTATGTCCGAGATTATATATGATTCTCAAGGTTAGGCAGAAAATTATGCCCAGGCACTGACACGTTTAAAAATAATCACTGTTATTTATTAATCAGTATTTATCTAGTCATATTGATTATATTTTATATTATTGTGTTCCTAATAGCTTAGCCACAGTCCAAAATTAAATAAGGCTGTGTCAGCTGATTTACAGTACACTCTTTTGAATGTAAAACTTTGCATGTAAAAAGATTGTGAAATAATATATTTGAATCCCAAAAGGAGACCCACTCACCAATCTTTATTCTTCATTCCAATAAAAAAGAGAATAAAGATTAAATCTTTAAGATTTGTATGTTGCAGGAGTTGATGAAACCCAATAGTTTTAATGTATGTATCACCTCATACAAGCAACTGTTTAAAGGCCACCAAACCATGAGGAAAATGCGATGGAAGTACTTAGTTGTAGATGACGTGCAGAAAATCAAAAATCTGACAGAGAAGCACTGGGAGGCACTCTTCCATCTCCAGAGGTCTGGAACATTAATAAACTATTTCCTCTTGCATGTCTCTATCCATTATTTTGTGATAAATTTTAAACTTATTTTTTCTTTTAATTTGTTTGATGTGGAAATTACTCTTTTTAAATTATTAAATTCATTTGTAATCCTAGAGTTGTCTTTCTTATTGTTCACAGCCAGCATCGTTTGCTCCTGATAGACACTCCTTTGCCCAATGCGTTGAGGGAGTTGTGGACCATGCTGCATTTTCTAATTCCAGGAATTTCCGTACCTTACCTGGATTTCCTGGTTAAAGCAGCCAATGAGGGGACCCAAGATTATTGCCATAAAGTGGCTGCGAGATTGCACAGAGTATGTCCACCTTTAAGATACTCTTTTAATCCTATTGTGAGTTGCCACAGGTAAATAATCACTTAATTATTACTTATCTTTATTCTTTTAGATAATTCAGCCATTTATTTTGCGAAGATCCAAAAGACATGTTGAAAAACAATTACCAAAGAAATATGAATATGTGCTGAAATGTCATCTTTCTAATCGGCAGAAGGCTATGTATGAAGATGTGATATTACAGCCAAGGTAAAGCAAACAAATAGTGAGTCATAATGTTGCCTTTATTAGAGTGAGAGAATATGCAAGTTTTCTTACTGCAAATAGGAACGGAGATTGGTGGCAAGGGAGATTCTTTTGAAGTGAGCCATCCAACTTAAATCTCTTGACTAAAGGACATGTCATAATTACAGTATGTTGTCTGCTTACTAAATGCAGTAATCATTTAGTTTAACTTTAATTTACTTTTTCTGTCTTTTATGTTCAAAATCACAAATGTTTATTAAAAATATATTTAACAGATTGTTCATGAGCAGGAAAGAGTAAATTAAATTGACAAGTAAGTAAAACAGATGAGTTACATATAATTACAGACAGTGGGATGATATGCAAAGTTTCCCATAAGCATAACATGCGCATACAAATATGTGCATACATACTACACCTCAGATCTAGATTAAGTTCTCAAGTGATTTTACTAGCTGAAAGACATGCGAATAACTAGCATAAATATTATTTGACTATTTGTCTGAATTGCTGTTCTTTTCTGCAGTGAACTTTTCAAGTTCTGACTCTCAAGAAATTGAGGTATTAGGTCAGGTATTAAAATCTAAGGCCTGATCTTGCAAACGCTTACTTACATTCATAAGTTCTGTCATGTTAATAGTTCCATTTAAGGCAATAGGACTACTCAAGAGATTAAAGTTATGTTAATGCTTAAGTGTTAAAGTTCTGCTAGCTTTGCTTAGACTTCAGAGGAATTGTGGAAAAGATTTTCCATAAAACTTTTCAGAAGTTTTTGATCTTACGATAACTCTAGAATCAGCAATTAATGAAAATGCTACCACGTCTATTATCTCTGGAATGGTTCAGAGAGCTAGAAAGGCTAGGCTACTGGAAACTAACTTTTCTAAATCTAATTTTGATTTAAATTTATTTTCATTTAATGAATAGAATCCAAGAAACTCTTAAAAATGGAAACTTTGTTAGTGTCCTTCATGTTCTGATGCAGCTCCAAAGGATCTGTAATCATCCTGATCTGATAAAACCGAGGCTTTCTGGCTCCTCCTATGTATCAGAGACACTGGAATATACAACTGCTTCTCTAGTACTAAAGGTACTAGAACGGGATCTTTGGAAGGTTAGTGGAAAAGTTAAATGTTAAAAATAATCCTTGTATGCTTGGTTTAACACTTAAAATTGTTTTTCAAATCTAGCTGGAGACATTAAGTGTGTGTTCGCGAGTGAGAGTGCGTGCATGTGCCCTGAGTGCCCTAATCACTATACTATGGAATATTTTCGTGTGGGGCTCCTTCAGTCTCTCTTATTGAAGTTATTTCACTTTAATTAAATAGATGAATAATTAAATATTCATTGGGACCAAGATAGAGTTAGAATGATTATGTAGCATAGTGGTTAGGGCACTCACCTGAGAGGTGGCAGGTCCCTGTTCAAATTTCTTCTCCTGCTCAGGAGAAGGGGAGACTTGAACTGGGGATTTCTCACATCCCGGGTGAGCACCCTATCCACTTGCCTAAGGGTTATAAGGGAGGTGTGTCATTCGCTTCCCCCCGCCCCGGCTGTTTTGTTTTGGGCCCAGTCAGCCAAATGCCTATGTTGCTCCAGTTCGTGGGTTGCTCACAGAGATAGGCACCTCCCTGCAGCCTCAATGTAGGAGCCTAAGTCCAGAGCGGAATGGGGCTTACCATACACCCCTTCGGTTGGCATCTCCAATTGGCTAGTTTAAGTGGCCCCGCTGCCCAGCCTGCTGGCTTTGTGGATGACAGTCTAAGGTGCCTATTTCTCCTTGTTAATTGTTTAGGTGCCTTAGGTGCCTAACTCAGGCTTTGTGGATTGTAGTGTTGTTCCTCGACTTTTGGTGACCTGAGCCAATCACTCTTTTGTCTTATTCTGCCAGAATCTTTTAAAGTAACTGCTTTATGTAAAATCATGTGATGCTTGATCTTTCTTCTTTTCCTTGCTTTGTCTTCCTACTGTTTCGTATCACACTTGATCGCTAAAAATTACAAAGAACCTGTTATTTCTTAATTTTCTGGTTAGGAATTGTTAGAATTTTTCTCCATATTTTTTATTTTAAACTAAAATTAGGATTCAGACACATGTCTCTTTGATCTGATTGGGGTGGAAAACAAAATGACTGACTATGAGGCACAAGTACTGCCCAAACAAAAGGTGACTAGAAAGCTTATTGAAGAGATCTACAGCTCCCCTCATCTTTCACCCAGACCCAACCCAATGAAGCTCAAACCAAGCAGGTACACACTGTTTTGGAAATGCCAGTCAAAAAGAGAACAGTAGTGGGGAAAGGGGGAGGTTCAGAACTGTCTCATGCTCCCAAACTGACAGCTGCTTGAGACTATATGTTTGTCCCCTGAAGGAAAGGGGGCTGTCTTTTGCCACTTAATAATTTTGTTTATAATAACCTATAAAGTTATGTCTACACAAGGATAAAAGACCTGCAGCATGGCTGTACCTGGCCTGGGGAGGTGGGGGAGGTTTAGATTGGATATTAGGAAAAACTTTTTCACTATGAGGGTGGTGAAACACTGGAATGCGTTACCTAGGGAGGTGGTAGAATCTCCTTCCTTAGAGGTTTTTAAGGTCAGGCTTGACAAAGCCCTGGCTGGGATGATTTAACTGGGAATTGGTCCTGCTTTGAGCAGGGGGTTGGACTAGATGACCTTCTGGGGTCCCTTCCAACCCTTATATTCTATGATTCTATGACGAGCTCACGGGGCTTGGGTTGCGGGGCTGAAAAATCCCTGTGTAGACTTTTGGGCTCAGGTGAGCTCTGGCTTGTTGATGACTGTAAGAGTATCCTATGCGGATTGTATTAGACATCTGTGTCATTGGAGGAACCTTAACAATTGAAAGGGCAGCTAAATTAATATACAGAAAGGAAAGTTTCACATAATTCTGGTGACAGGCAGTCTTACTCTCAGTGGAGAAATACACACTAAGCTTAATTACAGATTATTCTGGAGACTGTTCTGCTCTGTAGGTGCTCAAAGCATGTGAGATTACAGGGGTCCCTGTCCCACATGCCCCTGTGCTGCAACCAGCCGCAACTGAGGCCTTGTGCTTTGTAGAGCACAGAAATTGATCCTTGCTAACACCTCTGCGGGAGTTGGGGGTAGGAGAAGTGAAACACTCCAAAAGAGGTGGGAAGGATGCAGGCCCATGACCCTGTTGTCTGTCCATACCAGCCCATAGAGCTGACTAGGTACCTGGGGATATGCTGCACCTTCTGAAGTGGTGTAGCAGAGAATGTGCTTCCTCTGCATGCTGGTAAACTCTGGGAGAACGAACACTCTAGGAAGGAATTGACTCTGTGGGGCTCCTTTAAACTCTAAGCCACTATAAAGAGTAATTGGGCCTTTAACTTGAGTTTTGTATTTGGATGAATGGGTTAATAGCATTCTTATTAATTCTTAATATGCCTTTTCTGTATGTGTTTTTTTTTTTTTAATATCTAGGTTATTTCAACCAGTGGAATATGGACAGAAACCTGAAGGTAGGATTATAGATTTCCTAAATCCTTCATCATGGCATACAGGGAATACTGTAATGGTTATGGCAACACATCATGGGAAAAAACAAGGAAGATTGCCTCCTGCCACGTTTTCAGCAAATCATAATAAGAAAGGTTTGATCTGTATGCCAACACATTGTTGTTACTTTCTTTTCTCTCCAGAGCTTTTTCAACACAAAGTAAATATTCCTTGTCGTCTGAGAACTATCCATATCCAATGATTTTTTTGTATCCCTTTCTTAAATGTAACTTGCTCAGGTTCTCTAACCCAAATTCTCTCTCAAAGTCAAAACAGATAATTCATTTTTTTCTTCTGTAAGGAGATTAACATTGCTATGCAAACCTTGGAAATTTTAATGTTCGGGGATCTCTAGGGATTCCATGGATTTTCATCTTGATGAAATCAATTCCACATATTTCACCTGCCATCCTTAGTGTCAGACATGTATCAACCTTCACTGTCTCTCTGCATAGGCTAACTAGACTTAGACATGCTAGCCTTTCTTGGTCTTACTGTAACAGTGACCACTAGAGTCGCAGAACACTGACTTGAATCATGTGACACAGCCTTCTGAAACCTTGACCCGTTTAAGGTGACTGAGAACAGGAACTAAAGTCCTGCTTGTTACACCTTTATTAAATTATCTGCATGCTGATGGTTAGCCTATGTATGATATAGGTCTGTGTAGTTACATAAATAGAAATCTGTTTGGAAAGTATCCATATTCAGTACTGAGTAGGACTGGAGATAGAGAGAAGACCCTATAAAATAATAATCATCAGATTCCGTCTAAAAGCTTACTTAGTAAGCAAGAAAACAAATCTTGAATTGAAATAGAAGTTGGAGATGGAAAAGGCCTATTAGATAATTCAGTCAATTTCGTAAATACACTTACTGCCTAAACTATATCAGGCCATATTTTTTAAAGCCCTGCAAAATGTGTGAAAAGTTTAAAACGTATGTGCACATTATTGCAAATACTACTTACAGTGCAAATGTGGAATGTGTCCACACAGCTGTTGCCCTGTTGTTCCTGACTGTCTCTTTCAATCAGTTACAAATTGTGGCTTCATAACCTAAGAAGAATATTAGAGGTAGAGCTAGTCTGTTTATTTGTGTCTTCTGGGGAGGTAAAGAAAACACTGAATTGTACTGAAGAAGCTATGATTGGAATAGGGAATCCTCTACAGTAGCTCAGGGCCAAAGTGCAGCTCATGACCCAAATGTGGAGTTTGGCTGATCTGCTTTCCTATCTGGAAATGTGACATGCAATGTGTGTGTAGGGTCAGTCCCCAAGTTTTGAGGCTTTGACTAAGAAACATCTCAATTTAAATGCTGTGCACCTTTTTCCTTCTGTTTTTACCAGGTGACAAGATAGTAAAACTAAGCCAGCTGGCCTCCACAGCTGGAGCCCAAAGCAAAACTATTCATCCAAACATGCCTATAACCCTGCAGTTTAAAGGGAAAACATTTACTTTATCTTATGGACAACTCTGCCAGCTTACTGGAGGACGTCTTCGGCAACTTCAAGGTACTGTACTGTTTAGCTTCAAGCAGTTGCTTTTGCTAAACCCGTTGGAGCAAAACATCTGGCTGTTTATTGAAAATCATCTTAGATTATCATCTTTTTTGGAGAAGAGAATATG
Source organism: Caretta caretta (assembly GCF_965140235.1). Taxonomy (NCBI): domain Eukaryota; kingdom Metazoa; phylum Chordata; order Testudines; family Cheloniidae; genus Caretta; species Caretta caretta. The sequence goes on along the minus strand of NC_134220.1, from coordinate 20,021,263 downwards.
CCTGCATATATGTTTGCACAGTGCCTGCCTGGCACAACAGGACCCCAATACTTTATTACATAAAAAGTATTATATTATAGCTTTTATAAATGGTTATTTTAATTGCAGTAATGGACAGGTTTGTATTCTCTTTAACTTGCAACATTCTACTGGCCCACTCACCTCGATGATCGATGGATAAAAATATTTTATTTTTCACTGTTGTAAATCATCATGTCAGAAAGGAGAGGAGGCCTGTAACACTTGTGCTGGGATTGTGTCAAAATTGTCAAGTCTTTTTTTTTTTTTTTTTGAGCTCAGTTGCAAAATTATACTTGGGAGGCATTGGGAGCAGTGGACTGAAAGTTGGGATTCCTAGGTTCTACTCCCACCTCTCGTACTCACTTGTTTTATCATGGATAACCTAAACAGTTTATAAACGGGCAGAGGCAAGTTATCTTAACTGAATACTTTCTTCTGTTTCATAGGACATAGTTCAGTTCAACTGAAATAGCAAAGTTCCTTAAGCCCAACAATTCACTTTAAGGGGTGGTCTCGGGGTAGGTGACTAATGAATACTGAGAATCTTAAATTCAAATTAAATCCTGCTATTTCTCTCTGTCTACCATCGTTATTGTAAGCCTCCTCTTCAGGAGTACACAGTCTAAATAACCTGGTGTTTAACAAGAGAAGTTGTTAGTACCTTAAATTACAATAGCATTTCAACACACATTAAAATTATTACAAGAACAATTTAAGTCCAATCCGTTGGCAATGCTTTTGCAAACATCATTTTACCAGCAGTGTTGATGGCTTGGTAATTTTACTGTGTTGCAGAAGCAACGCTGAACTGGGAAGTTGCTGCTTGATACTGCGTGCTGCTTTGTCCACCTGCTTGAATGATGTGAACAGGCAGTGCTGAGATGAGAGTGCTGACAGCTGGTATCTCATTTCAGGGAGATTTATGCCTTTCTCTTTCTGTAGTTTCACTAAACACACACCTCTTTCAGAGTGTTGGCAGGATCCAAATATCAGCTGCTGTCACTTTTTTTTTTTTTATTGGTTCAGTCCCTTCAGGGGATGGTCTCGGTAGCATCTTCAGCTTGTGAACACCCAATCTACTAATGCACATGCTGTAGGATTGTAAATTTTCAACTTTAAGGTGATTACTTTTGTCTTTGTGCTTTCCTTAAAGTAAAATGAATGTGTATAAAAGAAACCAGTTTCAATTAAAATATTTCAATAATTCCTTGTGTGGGTTTAAAACTAAAGTTTTTTCTCTTTGAAAAGAAGAGGGGGTGATAAGAGGCTCTTGCCTTAGGTTTTGTGGCCTTGATAAGCTAGGAACTACACATCACTACTCTTTGAGCTCCTAGACAAAGAATAGCTTTACATTCTTTAATAAGGGAGGGTGACCTGCTCCTTAAAAAGACACTCCTGTTGGTTGTTAGAATCTACAGTAGCTTCACCCACAATTTACAATTATAGACTCCTACCAGTCACACTATACAAGGTAAAAATCACAATAAGTTACATTTAGATGTATTTGTTTAACATAATATGCAATAAAACAATATATAATATTTAAGCAAAATAAAGTTATAAAGCTGCATTCCAGAACTTGTGCCATCAGATCTGGAGGTGATTAGTACAGATTTATGACCAAAGAGGTGGTATTTTCCTTGAAGCTTTTCATATTTGTACTTACTGGGAGAAAGCAAAGATTTCTTAGGAATTCTTCAGCTTGTCTGGACATTTCTTTTAATAAAATAAGCAGCCAAAAACATAAACATATGCTTCACGTTACATGGGCAACCTCTGCTGAAATACTTTAAAGGATTGGAAAACATGCCTTACAGTGATAGACTCAAAGAGCTCAATCTGTTTTGTTTAACAAAAAGAGGATTACTGGTGACTTGATTACAGTCTATAGGTACCTAAATTGGGAACAAAACTTTTATGTCTTCAATCTAGCAGACAGGTATAACAAGATCCAGAGTCTTAAAAGCTGAAGCTTAACAAATTGAACCTGGAAATAAGGTGCAAATTTTTAACAGTGAGGGTAATTAACTATTAGAATAATTTATCAAAGGTTATGGTGGATCTCTATCACTGGCAATTTTTAGATCAAGATTGGATGTTTTTTAAAAGATATACTCTAGTTCAAACAGGAATTCAGGGAAGTCCTTTGGAGGTCAGACTAGATGATCACAAATGTCCTTTCTGGCTTTGTAATCTCTGAATCTATATGTATGAATGAAATTGTATCTCCTACAATTCAGTAAAGGCAAGTTTTTAAAATTATAGTAAATGTTATAGTTATGTTAATAACCATTTTTGCATTGATACTGAGGTTTATGCCCCACGGGGATACTAAGGGGAGTTGTAAGGCATAAATAACATTTGTAACGTGATTAGAAATCCTTAGATGAAAGGCACTATGAAAGTGCAAGTGTTACTAAGAGTAATGTGGAAAGGAGAAAGCGTTTGATAGTCAGTGACAGACTTGTTAGACCTAATTTACTCTATATAGTCAAAGTTTTAGAGAGCTGATGAGTCCTGGAAATAAACATATACAATATGGGAATGAGGGCTTTTCTTTGGAATTTGAGTTCAGGTTCTCCACACTCCTAAAAAGACTTCAGGAAAAGATTTAAATTTATACCCCAGAGTGGGAAGTGAATTGGAACACCTAACCTCAATGATAAGTTAAAGAAAGGAAAAGCTTTCAGGGAGGGGAAGAGTGATAATGCATCTGCTGTCTTCTAGGGCTCTTTTTGGTGGGAATGGGGAACTGAAATCTATAACTTGTCTTTAAAAAAACCCAAAAAAACCTTAAACCTAAAATTATTCTGGCCCGGTAGCAGATATGCATATTACTGTGTAGAAGGGGAGTTTCTGGAGGGCCATTACTTTCAAGACGCTAGAAGTAGGTAGATTGAGGCAGTAAAATGTGTGAGCTGTGGGGAAAGTTGGCTTTGGGGGGTTTATGCTGTTGGAAGAAATAGCTCACCTTTTTTAGGCCAGATGAAGAAATGGCAGGAATCCATTAACGTGTCTGATACTTGTCTGGTATTTAGAGTGATTGCTCTCTTGTGGACAAATTTTCATTGCATTCGCTCTTACGTAATTATTTATCAGGACCATGGAGAGAGGGGAAATTATGCACAGGAGATTTGTGAGGGCATAAAAAACATTTATAGGAAAAATGGCTAGGTAGCACTATGCTGCTTTAATTGTATGGTTTCATTTTTTTATTACATGAAGTGGCAAATACATTCCGTTCAAAATAGGTGTAGAATAGATTTGCCATTCCCAGAATTTACTCATTAAATTGTGCATTTACAGTTGCAGGAAGTGTTCTTCACATTGTTTCAGGGCCAGGCTTGCGGTATTTGCAATCTCAGTGGCCAGTTGCCTTGTTGCTCCTCTATTGTGCTGGGGCTGGGACTGTTCAAGATGCTGGCTTCCCAGAGCATTTAAAGTATCGAGCAGATTTGCCAACGTCTACAATAGTAACGCAGCAAAGTATAATGACAGGTTTCAGAGTAGCAGCCGTGTTAGTCTGTATCTGCGAAAAGAAAAGTACTTGTGGCACCTTAGAGACTAACAAATTTATTTGAGCCTTTAGCTCACGAAAGCTTATGCTCAAATAAATTTGTTAGTCTCTAAGATGCCACAAGTACTCCTTTTCTTTCTGCAGCAAAGTAAGTAACTCTTTCGCCAGATAGCATACGATAATCTGTCATTTCAGCAAAATACTATTTATTCAGTTTGGAATATGATTGAAGTATTAATATTAAGAATGAGTTCTGACGCTTCTATTCAGAAACAAAGAAAGAAACTTATTTCATGACTGATAACATCTGACATCTTTGGGGAGTGTGGCATGGGTCTACAGACTTTGTCATCTATTTGAGTACCTAAAAGTACCTGTCATACACCTTGGATCTAATTTTCTGGTTCTGGAGACTGAGGACAAAGGAAAGGAAAATCCGTCTATATAAAACTGACAGTAGTTACATATTCTGGATGTTGTTGAAGTGTAACAGTTGATGTAAATTCAGATAAGGAGTTCTGTCAGAAGATGGCACCGTGCCTTTCTGTTAGGTACATAATACATCTGTTCATACTAGAATATATTTTTGTACAGTATAATTGATCATCAGTTGTTTGAGTCTGCAGTATAATGTAATTGAATACTGTGGAACTGTCGAGTTGATCAATCTAAATGGACACTGTTGACAAGCAAAATGTTTTGTTTCATCTGAAAAATATATTTATTTAAAAATAACCAGAACCATTGTAATTAAAGATGGGATGCATGTACATCATACTGTTCTTGAACTCTGCCCCTCAGCTCCATTTGTAAGAACTGGAAAATATTAAGAGCTGACAGATATGCTTTCTGAAACAGGCAGAGAATGGGATCCTTGTTACTTTGAAATAGCAAACCCTTCATCAGAGCAGAACAGGTTCATGGTATATGAAGCATATATGTTTCTGTAATGGTGTGACTTATGAAGTCTGAGCCTTGCTGTAATTTTGGTGAGATGCCCAGTTGAGCAGCTGGAATTTTGACTGTTAGTATGCATTTTGGAAAAATAATATATTTAAAAAAATCTTTTAGGAGCAAGCATTAAAATTTTTGAACTATTCAAAATGTCAGTTTGTTTCAAAAAGACACTTAAGTTTTGTCTTCAAAAATTGACTGAAGGGGATTACAGTGAATGATCCATGCGAGCATTTAGTGTAGTTGGATATATTTTGACCGCACCTAATTAATATATTATCTATGAGAGATTGGTCTTCTGTTGCTAATCAGACTTCTAATAGGCAAGGAAATATAACTCTGCCATGTAATATGAGCTAAATAACATTTCTTTTTTCAGTCTATTTAAAATTGAAATATAATTTTTCCTTCAGATTATGCCCAAGAGTGTTATTTCTTTTGTTTTATTAAAGCCACCAGTTACTCCCTCTATATTATTAGAGATCTGTTATGTTCTTTGTGAAATTGTCAAGCCTTCTGGGGTCTTTGAATGAAAGGTGGAATATACATGTCAGTCTTTTTCTTTTTGCTGATCTGTGTGGAGTTTTTAGAGAGCAGTAGATTCCTATATCAGAATATCATTTGTATGCATCAAATTAAATTGTATATCTATATCTGAATATTGGCTATGAAATAAATACCTTCTTTTTGTCTGTTTGTTTTCTGGAAAAAATGCAGTTACCAATTTGGCCGTGGATGATCCAGAAACTGAATCAAAATCTGTATCTATCCTAGAATGTCCAACACAGGTATAATACTAGATATGGTGGGGAGGGAAGGGGTGGGTGTGTGTGTGTGTGTGTGTGTGTGTGTGTGTGCGCACGCACCAAGTAGAACAGTATGTTAACAAAGCATGCAGAATATACCTCCTGCTGTAATTCACACATTGCGTAAGGTAGAGGAAAAGTTTGTAGCAGCAGGCAGGACATGGAAAGCTAATTTTGTTGATTGCTTTAAAATGTCCTATCCCAATATCTACATTTTCATCATACTTGTATAATTCTTTACTGCATTTTGTTTGTTACCTAATCTTCCCACACTGCCATTATTGGAATTCACACTTAAGGTAAAGTTTCTCTTGCACAACCTATGTTTGTGTGTTCTTTTGTTTACATAAGCTATATCTAGTCAAAGTATATTAATAACAATTTTATTATAAAAGACAGCATTTGACGAGAAGAACAGGCACCTAAAAGAGCGCCTGGACAGAATATTTTCTGGAAATGAGCGACGTTGTTCCAGAGTCCCAATGTATGGCAGAGACATGTTGGGAATTTGCTCTTTGATTGGTGAAAAAAAGATTCCTCAGCAGAGTTCTACCAGGGACAACAAATGGATGTGGGCTGGTTTTGTGAACTGTTGCCTTTCTTCAAGTGGCTCAGGAGGCCAAAATGATCCACTGCAAGCCCTGATCCTGACATCCGATCAGCGACAGGAATCCCTGAAGGATTATATTAATAGGTAACTGTAGTTTAATATAAAACTGACAAATCTATATTTTATCTGGTAGTAAGATATGGGATTTTCTGAAGGCATTCCTCTCAGCTGTCCTATTAATAGACTTATTTGCATGTGGCTTACACAAACTTTACCACAAAGCTTTCCCTTCTGTAAAATATTTACATTACAACTGCAGAATCATGACAACTATTCTTTTTGCTAAAGAAAGTAAATCTGTTACATCAAGTTTCCTGCACTGTTTCTTGTTTCCCTCATATTTGATTGTTCTCCCATGCTGTCTCTACATTTTGTATCCTGGCAGGTAAGAAGGTACTGTGGTTGTAAATTGCATGGTAATCCCAGGTTATCTACAAATATTGAACATTTTATATTGCTTCTTTTTTAAATCAACAAAAAAAAAAACCCATACAGGCATTTCTGTCTCTTTTTTAAAAAAAGTTGAATCTAGGGTCCACACTGAGCAACAAATATAGATAAGTAAATGATAAACTAAAGAGAAAATAAAAGGAGCAGAGGAATAGTGGATATCTGGTTAGTTTGGATTTCTCTTACTCTATGTTCGTCTGTAGAGGTAGGTACACCAAGGAGTCCTTGGTTCTCCTTGGCATGACATAAAGGTTTTATCCATCCATTTACTTTCAAGTGCCTTTTTCTACTCTCCAACCCATAATCTCATTGTCTCACTTTCTCAGTGCAGCAGATAAAATCACTGATTTAACCTACACTTAAGAGGATGGGTTGCAGGATGATCAGTTCCTACTGTATATAAGACACTCTGGGAACAAGAATATAAAAAATTATGTAATAGTCAGAAAAGCACACATGAGGTTTAATAGTTATTAAATATAAGGATGATTCTTGGAAGAGGTATTATGCTGGTAGACATTGAATATTTTAATACTAGTTTTGAATATTTAACTCAGTGTTCCATATAGACTGTGGATTTTTAGCAGCTCAGGCTATATTAAAGTTTTGCTTCATTTTACAGCGCTCTCTGTGTGCTGCCGGCAGCAGTTGCTGCTCCCGCATATTTGCGTGTCGGAAATCCTCCCCCTTCATATAGGCATGGAATGAAAATTTTCAAGCATAATCTTAAAGAGCAGGCAGCTCCCTATTTATATCAGCTGCAACAGATTACAACTCCACGCTTACTACAGTTCCCTGATCGCCGACTGGTGCAGTTCGATTCAGGTAAAGGAGAATGGGTGGCAATATTCTACAGACCTCCTTTCTCTGGTACTTGAATGCTGCATGCAAGCCTTTTATTATTCTCTTTCAAAAACAGGCAAATTGGAAGCTCTTGCTGGCTTGCTTCAGAAGTTGAAATCTAAAGGACACCGTGTGCTGATTCTAACGCAGATGATTCTAATGTTAGATATACTGGAGCTGTTCTTAAATGTCCAATTTCTCACCTACATAAGAATTGATGAAAATGTCAGCTGTGAGCAATATCAGGTGAGAGAGGCCTCTTAACATCTGTTTATTACTAATTCGTTTAACTGGAGGAAGAAAGCCCAAGTGGAGATTTATACAACAGCACTCTAATGTTTTGAAAAATTAAAGGAGTACTTGTGGCACCTTAGAGACTAACACATTTATTTGAGCATAAGCTTTCGTGAGCTACAGCTCACTTCATCTGATATATACAGTGGAAAATATAGTGGGGAGATTTTATATACACAGAGAACATGAAACAATGGGTATTACCATACAGATTGTAACAAGAGTGATCAGGAAAAGTGAGCTATTACCAGCAGGAGAGCAGGGGTGAGGGGACCTTTTGTAGTGATAATCAAGGTGGGCCATTTCCAGCAGTTGACAAGAATAGTAGGGGGGGGAATAAACAAGGGGAAATAGTTTTACTTTGTGTAATGACACATCCACTCCCAGTCTTTATTCAAGCCTAAATCCATCGCCCCCCGCCTCTCCTGCTGGTAATAGCTCACCTTTCCTGATCACTCTTGTCACAGTCTGTATGGTAACACCCATTGTTTCATGTTCTCTGTGTATATAAAATCTCCCCACTATATTTTCCACTGTATATATCAGATGAAGTGAGCTGTAGCTCACGAAAGCTTATGCTCAAATAAATGTGTTAGTCTCTAAGGTGCCACAAGTACTCCTTTTGTTTTTGCGGATACAGACTAACACGGCTGCTACTCTGAAACCTTTAAAAATTTAAGTCTTCCTATTTGGCAGTGCCATAGGCCTATTATGTATTTGGCTAGAACAACTAAGTGGTAGTAGTACAGAAAGCACATTTAGTAAAAACCGATCAATTAAATTGCTAGGTGTCAGTGAAGAGAAGAAGTTGCCAAGACAGCATATCCTGAGTCGTCCTGCTTCATGATTATTTCTTGTAGAGAGCCTTAAATCATTTTATCCCAGATGAACAGTAGCTCTTATGTTTTAATAATATTCTTGACTTAATGCTTGAGATTATACTGTCTGTAAATGCATGGTGAGTGTTTTTAAGTTTGTTGGCTTTTCCTCAGCCTTACTCCAGGGGCTTTTTTGCCTGTATAGTGCCCTGGCATTGCCTGAGGATAAATTAAAAATATGCTCATATCCCTCCCCAATAGGACTCTGCATTTCCTTTGGGGCCTACAATTTGAGCAAACATTAATCTCAGTAACATAGTTAGTTCTTCTTTCTCATTTTTCATCTCCTATATATCACTGTGCTTTGAGCCGGATACAGTGTAAAACATCAAGAAAAATATTTTGCCTTAAAGCAGCATAGCAATCTGCACAGTTTGGGGCAAGTAAAAAGAGAAATCAAGAAGAAAGTGTGCATAATTGATGTGTTCTATGGAGGATAAATGGAATGACTGCATAGAACTGTAGCATTTAGATTGGTCAACTAAAGCCTGACTCTAAAACATTTCAGAATAGTATGTAAATTAATTTAAGATTATTTATTTGTGTCAATTTATAAAATATTAACAAAAAGACTGAACACCTTTGACCTAGATCACAAAAATAAATAATAAAATTAGCAGTTTAAGATCTTCTTGTTCTTAAGATGAAGTAAAACGTAGTTCAAAGATTTCATGTACAGCAGTTTGGAGTTGTAACTATAACTTTTTCCCATTTAGGAGCTGATAAAAAGATTCAACAGAGATAAGCGAATCTTCTGTGCCATTCTTTCCTCCCACAGTCCTTCCATGGGTGGCAGTCATGTACAGGCAAACATTGTTGTGTTCTGTGACACTGATTTAGATCCACTGATGCATGCAAAAGCTCAGGAATGGTGTGATATAATTGGGAGAAACAAAGACATTCACATATACAGGTGACACTAGTATTTAGAAGCCAGTGTAGCTATTGTAAAACTGAAAAGGGGAAAGATACTTAGACTGGCCAAAGTGCTCCTAGCAATGGCTTTGGGATGGGGTTTTCAAAAGTGCTCAATGTTGGCTGAACTCTGCTTCAACTAAAATCAGTTCCACTATAAAACATCTGCGTTATGATGTTGGGATATTCTCCATCTGAAGACTTTTTTCCCCCCCTTAAGACTAAAGGGAAATTTAAAACCTTGTTCTTTTCCATCATTATATCTCTGTCTTCCTCTTCCATTTTTCTGTTCTCATATTCTAAATCATCTGTATTTCTCAGTATTCTGTTCTGACTGTTACGGTTAATATGCCTGACAGTCTCTTGATGGTGATGGACAATAAATGTCCTTGCTGATCGAAGTCTATTGGTAGCTTTGGAAACCATTGACCAAGAGATGTTGGTGATCATGAGGCTCTAGTCTCATAATTTCATAGACTTACCACCAAAAGAGATCATCATGATCATCTAGTCTGACAACCTTCACATTACAAACCTCACTCACCCACTCCTGTAATAGGCCCGTGACCTCTGGCTGAGTTAGTGAAGTTCTCAAATCTTGATTTAAAGACTTCAAGTTACAGAGGCTGTTCCAAAACTTCACTCTTCTGATGGTTAGAAACCTTCATCTAATTTCAAGCCTAAACTTCTGGATAGCCAGTTTATATCCATTTGTTCTTGTGCCAACACTGGCCTTTATCTTAAATAACTCCCTCTTTCTTTCTTGTATTTATCCCTCTGGTGTATTTATAGAGAGCAGTCATCTCCCCTGGCAGGGAGATCAACAGGAGGTATAGATTGTGGACTTTTCATACTGGGGCTATGCATTGCAAGCATCTTTATGCTTTGAAGTTATTCTTACGTAAAGTTGCTTTTTTATGCCAAACTTTGTCCTGTATTTTGAAAATATCTGTTTTGAAAGTGATTTTTGAACTTGTAAAAGAACTTTGAAGTTTTTAAAATCAAGGTCTCTAATGAAAATGTGTAACAGGCCCTGAACTAAATTTGTGCTGCTAGACACTGCTATAATATAAAGAAAGTTAGCTGTTAAATGCTTAGTTTCAGAAGAACATGCCTTTAATGGTACATTGCTGTATTTACTGGGTGTTTTGTTCCACAGGCTTGTAAGTGGTAATTCCGTAGAAGAGATGCTGTTGAAAAATGGCACAAAATGTTTGATTAAAGAAGTAGCTGCTCAGGGAAATAACTATCCTATGACATTTTTAACACAGGTACTTCAAAATATTTAAGCATGTGAGTAGTACTGTTGAAGATGCATAAAAATTAAAGTTATGTGCATGTTTGAGAGCCTTACTAGATTGGTGTCAGAGTGCTCAACACCTTGTCAACGTTCCCTCTAATTTTTGACAGGCCGTGTGTGCAAAAAATTTCTTCTGTGCAAATTTTTGTGTGCATGGTGTTTCGGATCTGGGTGCGCGCGCACACGCACACAGCTTAGAGGGAACAGTGCACCTTGCAGCATTGCTCTCTTGAAGAGCAGCCTTTTGCCTGGGGCTAGTAATATCTTTTCATAAGCATGTATCATTAAACTATTATTGTAACGTAGTACATTTTGTGCCTGCCTAGGAAATTTTCATGATGATTTTACAAGGCTAGTTTAAAAGCTACATTGATTGTTCTGTAGCAGTTAGTAACTATGAAATGAATGTAGAAACATTTCTTTACATTGAGAGCTAAATTTCATCCAGAAGAATTTTTTCAGATTTGTGTAGAGTGATTTTTTAAAATTAATTTCCTGGTGGTACATTGTTAGGCTAGACGAAAAATAAGTTGTTTCAGCAATGGCTCCCATTTACCTGTTTCCCACTGTGGACAAGATGGGCTGTAGAAAGAAATAGGGTAACCTGTATGTCCTCTGCATTCCATAAGGCAAGATCTGTCATATGATACCATTGTCAAGACAGGTCAAGTTGAGAACCTAATGACTTTAAGATAATCTTGTATTATGTGTTAAGAATTTTCATAGGTAATGCAATTACAATTCTCCCTTCACTGACAGACTGTTTACTGAAAGAATCAAGAATGTGGATTTAAGATAAAATCAGCCATTTCAAATTTTCTAATTATAATTGGGAATCCAAAACATCTTTTTGACTTTCAGCAAACTGCTCAGGAGTTACTTGAAGTACATTCTTCGTTAGAGGACCTTGATTTCAGAGTCAAAGCTGGGGAGTTTGTGGTACTTTCTGAGAAACCTTCTCTGGCAGAAACAGTCTCGTCCAAAGTTGCACGGCTTTTTGCAGAGGTAAGAGAGAGGAACAGAAATACTAATGGCCTGACTTCACTTCGACTGAAGTGTTTTTGTGTTTAGACAGGTTACTTGTACCCCAGTATTTTAACTTTTGTAGAAATTGTATCAAGAATGAAAAAAAGTTTAATTTAGACATAGTCCCTCAGGGATAAATATGATGTCTGGCATCATTCATGCGCACTCAGATTCTGGCCAGATTTGCTGAAAAACTTGCTTAGATTCTTCTTTTGGGGGAACTGTGGCAGAGTTTTGGGATGAAGCAAAGGTTTTATTGTTTTGGCATCAAAACCATATAAATTCAGTGGGTTTTGCAGGGCTGTACCCTGAAATTGTATGAAAGTCAGTGATTGGGCTGAAGTTTTTGTCTGAAACTCAAAACAAAACTTGAGATATAAATTCCACATGAATCACACCTAGAAAAGATTTTGGTCCATAAAACAAAATCATCATTTAAATACAAATCTTAAAACTACAATACCCACCTACTGAAGTGAAGAAACAGATTAACAGAGCCAGAAGAATACCCAGAAGTCACCTACTCTAGGACAGGCCCAACAGAGAAAGTAACAGAATGCCACTAGCTGTCACCTTCAGCCCCCAACTTAAACCTCTCCAGCACATCATCAAAGATCTACAACCTATCCTGAAGGACGATCCCTCACTCTCTCAGATCTTGGGAGACAGGCCAGTCCTCGCTTATAGACAGCCCCCCAACCTGAAGCAAATACCAGCAACTACACAACA